>NW_026562392.1:3157500-3567500 GCF_027474105.1 Poeciliopsis prolifica | reverse complement strand
AGACTGAACTTTCTTGGCTGTATTAGAAAAATAGAAGAGTTGAAATAATTCAGTTGCTTAAATGGGCAAACCCTTGAACATTCAGTCTTCTCCTGTAAGACTCTACAAACATACCTTTGAAATATTCACAAATTCAAAACCTATCAACATGTAAGACTTAGTCTTGACCTCCAACTGGAGCCTTAATTTAACCTGACAACTACAGTTTCTTTTTTGTCTTTTCAGTTTCCTGTTACATCTCAAAATAAAAAAAAACCTTTACATTTGACAGAACATTTTCTTTTGAGATCCATAGAAACTTTATGATAGTTTCGGAAATAAACTTTCATCCTCATTTTTCCTCTTTTCTCTGTGAGCAAAAAAATGTTGCTAAAGCAAATTAGCCTAGTTTAGCGGGCAGAAGAAGAAACAATTTATCGAATTTACCACACCTAGCTTTACCTTGATATATGGCAAGCTGCTGTGGCTTTAGAATTACAAAGTTGTGACTGTGAGAGGATTTAAATGACAGAAATGGGAATAAGAGAGGAGGAATAGCAGCAGAAGCCTATAGGAACCAGTGAATGAGCTGTTAGTGTGTGTGTGTGTGTGTGTGTGTGTGTGCATGGACACCAGATTGAGTAACAGCTTGAACCTGGGTGAGATCCAGAGACATGGAGAGGGATACATGGATGGATGGAGAGAGGAGGGGAGGGAAAGAAGGGGGAACCATTGATTTTTCAACAGAGAGATCAACATTTTGACAAAAAGAGAAGACAGAGCAAGATCCCTCCTCTCCCCAAACACACACACACGCACGCACGCACGCACACACACACACACACCCCGCCCCCCCCCACACACACGCACACACACACACACACACACACACACACACACACACACACACACACACACACACACACACACACTCTCTCTCTCTCAGAGGGTGATAAGGCTCCCACTGTGAAATTCCACCAGTTTTCTGTCATATTCCATCTTCTATCATCGTCTTTCTTTCCTCTAGTCTAATTTTCAACAAAATCTTGCTAAAAATAAGAGAAAAGGAGTAAATAAAATGAATACAAATGTTCAGTCAATCAATATTTGTGGAAGACTGTGACTTGTTTTTTTTTTTTCCGACCACAAGCAGCTCAAGTTGACAGAGGAAAGTGTGATTCAGGGTTTCCCCAAAACCCCCCCAGCAGGGGCGCTGGGGCAGCTGGCTTAGCCTTGTCACTAACGAGGTGCATGTGAGACCGGGGAGGGGGCAGCCAGGGGTCACACTGTAATTACACATCAGGGCTCCCGTGGTCACTCTGCTGACCACAGAGCTCCAGCCGCTTCAGGGAAGGTATCAGGTGGTGACGCTTCTCTGATGTTTTCATGAAAATTCTGATGTTTTCATTGTTACATTTCAAATCTTCACATCTGAGAAGTCCCTTCGTTTTGCGCTCCACCTGTATTGCTTGGATACTAAAGATGGCCAGCAATAGATTACAGATTAACAAATTTAAAAGTTTTTTTGTGTGAAATAAATGCCATTGTTACTTTATCGTAATGATACATTAATCATCTTCTGGAATTATTAACCCCTTCAAAAGCTGTTTTAGTAAGAAAAAGTTGTTTTGGTTGCAGAAAAATTGCTTTAGTTTAGAAACATGAAACCCTGCAGTGTAACGTTTTGTTGCTCAGCAACCAAATTTTGATCAATTACATTTTTGTGCAATCATTTTATTGATTACAAATTTCTGACATCTGTTAAGTCTCCTAAAAATAATTTAAAGTATCTAAAAAATTGTTTTTGGGGTTATTTGTGTTATTTACTGTGGGAGCCACACTGCTTTAGACGTCAAATTTCTTTCTTTTTGCAAAATTGTAAAAAAAGACCCCAAAAAAACATCACCACTCATTCCTAAGTTTTTGGTTCACAGGTCATGAAATAACTTATGTTATTAAAAAAAGTAAGGTAAGACATTTTTGAAGCGGTTTCAGTGTTCGAGAAAAGAAAAATGTATTGGTTTGCAAAGAGTACTTTGTTGTGCTGTCTTTTTGACATGTTGTCAATGAACCAAAATAAAGTGAATCTGAAATCAAATTGCAAAAGTTTGAGTGGGAATTTATAAAAGAGCCTAAATGCTCATGTACCTTTAAAAGAAAAATTAGACTTATAAAAACAAAACTATCCCAAAAATATGCAATCAGGTGACATAATTGTCTTTTGGATCAACACAACTTGCAAAAACAAACAGACAAAAAATAAAAAGTAAAAACACAAGAAATTTCTGAAATCAAGTCATGAAATGAATAATTTGTCAGGTTTTCCAATCTCGCTCGGTGTCTGGTCTGTCACACTTCTCCGGCGTCCTCGCCCGCACGCTCACCTCAGTTTGTGCGAGTTCAAAGCACTAAAAGAGGCCGACACTTTCACATACCGAGCTCGGCCTTGTGTGGGTGGTGGGTGCCGTACAGGATGAGTGTAGCGCTGAGCAGAGCGCCGCCAGCCTCCTCCTCACTGCGCCTCCTGCAGCTCCACACGCTGCCCTTATGGTCAGCCACCTAGAAATAAACACAGCAGCAAAGATGTCATTTTTCCATCAAAAGAGATTGATGAGAAAATCTTGCACCAGCAAAAAAACAAAACCATATTATAAAAAAGAGGAGGACCCGCTTTGGCAGGTGAAACTTTTCACTGTAAAACAGCACACTGGAATTGGGTTGTATCGACAACTTTTAGTCAGCTAACAGTTTCAGATCACTTTGTGTTTAATCTGCACTCAAAATACAAGTTTTAAATTTACATCTAAAATAAACATTTAAAGTCAATAAGCTGCATTCAGGTCTACTGAAATTGAGTTAAAAATGCAGATTATATACATTATTAAAACACTGTGAGTAAAGATCCAGTCAAAAATTAGATTTGGTTTTACAAGAAATATGAAATAACAAACAGTGTAGAGAAAATGTTTTAACCAATCACAGCAGTGAAGCTGTGATTCTCTGATGAATTCTCAGCATGGTTACAGAAAAGAAAGATCAACATCTCAAACGCTGTAGAATAAAAAAGCATATGCAGCAGGAATATTTCTAGGCTTATAGAAAGCATTTGATGCCACTGATCAGATCTGGGCAATGAGTTACTTAAAAACAGCCGACAGTTTGCACAAATCAGCTCACATGGACATAAATTGTGGTGTTCCACAAGGGTGTGTATTTGGTCCCATGTATTTGTTCATAATATACATAAATGAGATAAAGTCTCAAATACACTTAAGTTTATATTATTATTTCCAGATGATATCAATGTTGTTGTTTCTTTGTGTACCGACTTTAGACAAATTAAGATTCTTATGATTTGGAAAATGAAAAATAAGAATTCAAATACAAGTAATCGTATATACCGGTAATATCTGCATCGAGCAGGCATGCAGTAGTTTGTGTATATTCTGTGCTTGGTGTTTTTTATGTGCGTGTGTGTGTGTGTACTTGTGTGTGTGTGTGAGAGAGAGGGCTCAGTGCAGATCTAGAGCCAGGCCTGGTTGCTCCCCAGTTGAGAGTTGCATTGATTTGTTGTTGGTAAACAAACAGCTGGATGCGACAGGTGGATCAATAAGGCTTGTATACCTCCCGGCCTCCCAGCATGCCTTTCTACAAGGCTGACATGGCTGTGTGAGAAGTCTTAACCTCGCTGTTGCCGGGAAATACGATCAAGCCAGTATTTTGAGTCGCAGCGCTTGCATTTAATTGGGGCGATAGTTAATTTTGTGGGTAACTTGACGTCTCTGACTCTGATGAAATGGCGTTTCAGTGTTTGTGTGCACCGTCTTCACGGTAAAACACCTCCAGAAATCATTTCCTACTGCATTCATCCACACTACAATAATGCAAGAGCCACTAGCAAAGGCAAACCAAAGCCTGAGCTGGAGAAACAAACTACACAAGAGAGAGACAAAAGAAAATATAGGGATTAGCAAAAGCTGAAATAAAGAAGGGAGAGTGGAAGGTTTTCAAAGCCAGAGAGAAACTACAGAGAGGAAGAAAAGAGGTGGCGGCGGCGGGGCGGGGGATTAGTGATGGGCGAGAGATGGCAGGATATCGAAATGGGTGAGAGGAAAGTAAGACCATGTGATAGAAAGGAGTTTAGAAAGAGATCCTGAGACGGGGTTAGGCAAACACTAGATAAAAAAAAAGATGAGATGTCAGAGAAAGAGAGAGAGAGGAAGAGAGAGAGAGAGTGGGAGTCTGATAGACACAGACATGAAAAGAACAAAAACAGAGAGGGGAAGAGACAGTTTTAACGAGAAAGGAGAAGACAAAGAGAGAACTGGAGGTAGAGACAGACGCAGACCTGAAGACAAGAGAGAGGAAAAGCCCTTCATGGTGGTTCTGATTCAAAAAGAGACTGGATCCTTTCCACGTCCACATGCTCCATTAGTTTTTTTTGTGTTGTTGTTTTTCCTGAAGGCCACTGGGGGACGATGCTCTGCATTTTTAAATGCACAGCTCAGTCAAAAACAACCAATCAGAGCCAGGAGGAGGATCTTAGCGCTGTCAATCACTCTCATGTATGCACCGCTCAAATCCTGCCCCTTGCTCTCTGCTATGCTACAGCTTCTTCCCAACGGCAGAGCCTGTCGCGAATGTGCAGGCCAGTTAGCACAGCCATTATCAGACTCATAACGTTCTATCACAACGGAGTGACAGCTTTAACAAACATGTAAAAAGTTATGTTTATAAAAGCTGCATTCAACAGTTTTGAGGTCAGAATTCTTTTTCATTTTGTGGCCCTAATTGTCTTCCGTACAAACACAAACAAAATCAGAAACCAAACGAAAACCATTTCAAATATTTGGCGAAGATTAGCTTAATCATCATCTGACTCAAAATGCGACTAAACAAAATCGATGTTTTGACCCGACATATATTTTTACCAATTCATGGAAATTTTAAGCATGCTTCTTGTTTTTAATAACATGCAAAGTCTGAGGCATTATTTGTGCCAAGTATGTGGTAAACAACAAGATGCCATTGAGCCTTTGTCAGGTTCAACTTGTTTGCCAGAGTTGTTATTGATTGTATTCAGGAAGCAAAACAAATTCCACATCTGCATGTGAAAACTGATGTGTGCATGTCAGTGTCCGTCAGGCAGCAGACAGCTCTAGTCTTCCCTCTCGCAATAAACAGAATGCTTCAAAATAAAATCCCTCCTCCTAGCCCTCCTAAAAAAAAAAAAAAAAAAAAAGAACCTGTGAGTGTTGGCTGAGTTGTGAGACTGAGGCAGAGTCAGATGGGAGGGGAGGAGGACTCGTGCTGCGTCTACATATGTAAAGCAGCAGGGAAGTAGCAGCGTGTCAGACTGAGGCTCTGGCCCAACCTGGGCTCCTCGCTGTTCCCTCCAACACATCAATCATCCAAAACAGGGCCATCATAGCCACACTGCATGCTGGGAGCCACACGAGCACAGCCGCGCACGCTCTGCAGCGTGTCTAAACACACACACACACATATCGCCGTCATGTGACCGCAGCCGTTGAAGCAGACATGCGTGCAGACACTGAATTACTCAAATGAACCCTCTGCAACAAGCGCAGGGACAAACAGGCTCATAACAAGTTCTTACAGTTAATGGCACACAAACACATCAAGTGCAAAGTATTCACACACACACACACACGCAACGGTTCACACTCGTTGCCTTGTAGCCTCAAAGCACACAGATACACAGAAATAGGCATCCTGTGCCCACAGGGCGCCCTCGCCCCCGACCATCTGTGACGGGTGCCAGCACACAGTGGGTGATATTTACATGGAGGCGCCCCCTCCGCCCCTCCTCTCCACTTGCGCACGCGCGCACACGCAGCGCACACGCAGCGCACACACAATAATAGAAAGAAATACCCACAAAGGGCCGCTCAGATCGCTTGATCTCCCAAAACTCATTAAACATGCAGATGTATGCAAATGTATGCACCTCTAGAAATCCACCTTGGGCCACAGAGAATGGAAGACTGTTTGTGTGTGTTTGTGGTTGAAAGTGAGAGTTTGTTTGAATGAGCAAGTGATTCTGTTTTCACTTTAGGCTTTGACGGAGCATCTGCAATAAATAAATGAATAAATAAATAACTTCATTCTGCTTTTTGGAATTTTCGGCTCTTGTGAAAAAGAAAACAGAAAAGTTTGCAGGGTCACATTTTAGCACCACAATACAAAGCAGCATTACTGAATTCTCAAGTGAAGAATGATGTCTTTGTTGAAGAAGACAGTTTGTCCTTACGCAGCAAGCTCTTACTTTGACTTTGTGAAGGTTGACAGCAGATGTTTACGTGTTGCAAGAAAAAAAAAAGGAAAAATTCTGTGATATAAGATGTAATTGACTATAGGTAAAGACACAGTATGTCCCTATTTCACTTTGCAACAGTCCTTAAAGCCCACAGCTCCACAAGGAAGACGCAGCTGGGCGCTGTCCAAGGTGCTGAATTAGTCAAGTCAAAACCAAAAGAGTCTGCAGGTCACTGAACCAGGTTATCATGGTTAATGCTACAGTTAGTAACTTCTATGAAAACTCAGAATTAACCAATCAGAGGCAGGGCGAGGGTCATATTGGGTCCATGCCCTCCTGCTTGCTCTTTGTTAAGCTACAGCTACACTAACTAGCGAGTCTAAGGCTGGTTAGCATAGACACAGAAGATTAATGGTTTTCCCGTAACTCTAAGTTGTTTTTCTCCGCCATTAGCACATTGAGCAGCAAACACGAGCGTAATTGTCAGCGCTAACACCGTCCTCCTGAATCTGATTAGTCGTTTTTGACCAGGGTCTGTGCATTTCTGCAGACTGAAATAGTAGAACTGAAAGGAGATGGAGGAGCTCAGTGTTTTCACAGCTTATCTGTCTCATATCATACTTTTACACAAACCTATTTTTGTTGGGGTTGCATAGTGCAGCTTTAAGGATGAAGCAAGTTTTGGTAAAAGTCAAGGTTGGCATCAAAGAGGAAGTTCTGATTAGTCCAGTAAGCAAAACTGATCACTTAAAGCTAAATAGCAGTTCCTCCCAGCTGATACTTTATATATAGCTGTCTGATACAATATGGGTATAGATTACTGAATATTGGCAATATTCTGTTTAAACACTTTGTGATCATTTTACCCAAACACAGCGACAGTCAGCCTTTACTTTGGACAATAAAACAGCATTTTCAGGGAAGTGGATATAGTGATTTTTATGTCTTTGTTTTTGACATTATCACCTTTCACAGTAATCAATATTTCTTCAACTTTTATTGCACTTTGTTTGGGATTTTATGACAGTACAAAGACGTGGTTTTCACATAAAAAAAACAACCCCTCTAACTACTAATGATAATGTGTTTTCTCTGCATTTTATTTTTTCAAACGATAAAGAAAAACAATCACAACACGTAGCTGGACACCACTATGTGTGCCTCTACATTAATGACATACTAACCATTAAAGGTGCTGACAAATTGTTCATACCTATAACTTTTATCATGCAGCAGCAATTTTTTATTATCAATTTTGTTTTCTGCATTGAACGCAACAGTTTATATCTGACTTGACAATTAATTTAATTGTCTAAAAGACAAAATTTGCAAAACTGATTCAATAAACAAATTGAATTTGGGATAATATGTTGAAATCAGGACTTTCTTAACTTTACAGCTATTAAGGTCTTCATTGTTTTACATTGTTTCATTCTAATAAGAATGAAACAGATAGAAAAGACTGTTTTAGGTTTTGTTGTATTTAAACTGAATATCCCAAACCCTCTAGAAAGAAAAATACATTCGGAGCGAGTTAACCCGTCTCCTGGATCATTTTTATATCCACATTAACATTTACAGTCCATTCTTTAATTAAAATTGGCCCTGTGAAAGGACAAAAGAGCACTGAGAGGCTGGTCAGAACACTCCCTGTTGATGAATGGGGACAGACGAGTGTGGCAGAGATATTTCAGAGTAAAACAGATGCAGGTGGAGACATATTCAAAGAAAATAATACAATAATCTGGACAGATATGGTTGGATCCTATTTGTGTTCAACTCCTGTTTTACTTTAGGAAGATCCTTTGCTCCATCATGAATCCACACGAAAGGCATTTAAGCAAGAAGGTATGAACCACAGTAACAAAAGCCCCTTGACCTGCCTTTACTAATTCACAATCACAATCTTTATTAATCCCAGAGGGAAATTATGGTTAGATAACGACCAGCTTATGCAGAGGATGATGTTTCAATGGCGGCTCCCTGGGCACGCCACGAGCCTTTAAAGCTGCCCTGAGTCGCAAATAAAAGAAAGAATGAAGTACCTGGGAGGTTATAACCTTCCTGCAGCTCCCAAAATGTACTTAGTCACAATTAATATTAATATCACACGTGTCAAAGGTATTTTTTCTGCCACTGAGAGAATACGGTGGATCTCTGTAAAATCTGGATTTGTGTCTTGATGAAAATTAAGGACCCACACGCAACTAAAATGATTCAACCCAAATTCAAATTAAATTGATCAAAATACATAAACTAGCAGCAGCCGGCAAAATGCAAATTAAGCCAGAAACGTGCACATGGTTCAACATGCATGGTTATGTATTCTGAGTTGTTTCTACAAATGAAGCATAAATTGATGCTTTTACTGACGCTACCAGAGCGTCAGTGTTTCAAACTGGAAGCCATCGTTTCTCCAGAAGCTCTGGACGCAGTTGTTTTTTAAAATCTGGTTATTGAAACTAATTAGATTTTTTTCTTCTTTTTTTGCCAAACCTAATTGGCATGTGGGGTTAAATCATTTTAGGTGCACTCGTACATCAGGTGGCAGAAGATTTCAGAAAACTCAGTTTCTGTAACGTCTCAATGCACTTCACAAGACTAAATGCCCTAATATTTTACATAGGAGGGGATGCACAATATATCGACATAACATAACGTCATACATCTGATAAGTAAAACTGGGCTGATGTTGATAAGCAATGTTTAATTCTATTGTGCTGCTGTTAGTAACTGTTGTGTCAGCGTTTCAGACCATAAAAATAACATATAAAATGGGTGAATATCAATCAAATAATAATCAGATAACAATGATGGCTCTTATTTTGAAAGCAGTGCATATCTAGTACACAGGGAAACATTGACAATTCAGAATGCAAGGTAAATCACTCAGGACATTTTGATCCTGGTTATAAAATAAAGAGAAGTTGAGTTTATTCCGATTGTGGGAAAAATAATGTAAATAAACCGAGCCATGTAGCATGTGGAGAACAGTTGATTTCATTAAGTCCTTAAGTTTGCAACAACACCTCCCTCATTCTGCTCATGCATGGGGAGACAGTGGAGAGGATGAACAACTGTGGTCACCGGAGAAAAATTATGGATATTTTTATTTAAAGTTGAAGCAATTTTTTTGTTTGTCAATATTTTGATCATATACTTTTCCCCCTTTGTTCTACTTTTGATATGTGTGAAAATGTTGGAAACCATAGAAAATATATTCATAAAAGGGATGAGATATACCATTTTCACCGTATTGATATCTTGATCACAATAGGGTTGGAACCATTTCCCTTTACTCCAGCTAATATCTCCTTAAAGAAAAATGAAATGATTACCATGACACCTGATATTGACAAATAAATTTTTCTCAGATAAAAAAAAACAACCAAAAGCCTCTAAGCAGCGATTTAGTACAATTCATCTTGCTTCAAAGACTAAATATTGATCATTTTTGCTAATAAGCATGCTGTTTGATAAAATAAGGCGCTCCTTATCCATCACGTCCAGGTGTGGAAGACGCTGGCTAATAATGTTTTCCCACAGGCTGTGTGCATCAGCTGAAAAGCATAATTAATACATTATCTGCAGGTTATTCTTTTATCACTTGCTCACTGTGCATGTTTGGTTTGTGCAATCTGCTGGGCAGACAAGCGGGGAGTGACTCCCTAAGAAGGCAACGGTAAATATACGAATAGTCAGTCAGTGCCAGCCAGCCAGAGAGTGAGTGTGTCTGTTTGTCTGTTTGTGTGTTTGCGTGTGCGTCCACATCGCCTCAGGCTAAATATTGCCATTATATTCCAACAGCACCACTAGTCGACTAAGTCTCCAAGTCCCCCGAGATCTGGAAACTCAAAGACTGCTGCCACCTCCTCCTGACACACACACACACACACACACACACACACACACACACACACACACACACACACACACACACACACACACACACACACACACACACACACACACACACACACACACACACACACACACACAATGGAATACACTCCCTTTGGGCACGTTAGCATAAAGCCTGGTGGGAAGAAAGAGAGACTTGTAGATGTGTGTTTATAATTTTGGTGTGTTTTTCTGTGTTTGTGTGTTTAGGAGAGCGGCTTTCTGTGAAAGTGGAGCACAGTAATGACACCCCTCCATCTTCTTCTGAAAACCTACTGTGTTTCACGGCAGAGGGAAAGAAATATGCTGCCAGTCATAGTTACTAATTAGAGCAGGCGCTAAAGCATTACGCAGAAAGGGTCGATCCACCCGAATTACACACGGACGGATTTCTTCCCCCTCAACTTCTGGAGGCTTCTCATAACACAGATTTTGTTCTATTCTGCCAGTTTGTAGCTGCAGGACATAAATTCCCATTAATAAATATTTCTGATGTCACAAAAAAAAAAAGGGGTAAAAATTGCCATGTGGTATGAGTTTATAGACAATGTGAGGAAACTGAAGTAAACCATGCAGAACAGCTGAGATTTTTTTTCTCTTTTTTTGTGTAATAAGCCTTTAGGAAGTGGAAGAAGTTGCTCTGGTCAGAAGAGACTAAAATTAAACTTTTGGGCCAACTTAAAGACACCATGGCTTTGTTCCGTATCCAAATCCAAATCTGACCTTTTCACAGCAGTCTGAACGGCCCAATCTGGATCTGTGCCTCTTCCATTGTGTGGAGCTAAATTGGTTATGTAGCTAATATTTTTTGAAGCTCCTGCAGTCTGCACAGTCATGCTGCATTTTATCCTACTTGTCCAGATGTAAACAGCTGCTAAAAATCCTAATTTAGCACCAAGTCCTTCTGTGTGAACGTAGCCTTTTTGTGTTAGCTCCTGTTAATGATGTTAGCTCTTTCTAGTGGCGTTAGTTTCTGCTAATGGTGTTAATTAGTTCGAGTAATGTTGGCTTCCGATAATGATGTTAGGTATTGCTAATAGTTTTAGCTACTGCAAACATTGTCAGCTAAATTTCCAATGCTGTAAGTTACTGCTGAAGGTTTTAGCTACTGCTAATGGCTCTAGCTATTGCTAAAGGTTTTAGCTACTATGTTTTCTGTTCATTTGTTCTACTGCTAATCATGCTAGCTACTACTAATGTTGCTAACTGGAGCTAAAGCAGTGAACAGTAGATTAGTCGCTGCCCTGGACTGTTTGCTTCAACAAATATCTCTTGCACGTGAAAACTTTGAGGCAGTTTGCTTCAATCCAGGCGTTTTGTTGATAGACTGTAGTTCACTTTAAAACCCCTCAGCTGTGGTGAGGACACCGGAGTCCTGAGCGAAACCATCGACTTACATGGAAGTGTTTAGTGGGTGACAATAACAACTGGTCTACCCCCAGTCATTGGCCCGGCAAGCATTGTGCAGGTGAAAAAATGGCTGCCTCCACAGACAAAAACAAAAAAAAAAACAAAGCAAAGTACAGACATGAAATTTTGGAGTAATTCTGAGTTTTTAGGTATCAAAAACAACAAGGTTTAGATTAACAGGAAGCTGCCGACGTGTTCAACTAGTCGCAGATCCCTCTAGAAATCCCCTGGGAGGAAAGCTTAATCATCCACCCTGTCTGTGATCAGCAGTGAAAGCCCTGAGCAGAGTCGAGGCGCTGCAGATGGCGGCAGAGGCGGCACAGGGGAGAGCAGACAGCATAAGAGGAGACACAGACAGGATTTTCAGCCTCGCAGTCCTGTGTCCTTCACAGAGCTGGAAGGTCATGAGCCTCGAGCCATAACATTCGCTTTCTTCCACTTCTATCTCTCTCTCTCTGTCTCTTTCTCTTTTTTTTTATTCCAACACAACCACTGAGCTCTTTAACAATTGCCACCATTTGGCGAATCAATATAGACTCTTTCCAGGCCCCCTTCCTGTCCAGTAACACGCTCCGACCACGCCTACTCTGTGTCGCCCTTGAGTTTCACATTTTTAATCTCGCTGATAGTCAAGTTAAGTCTCATTCCTGGCCACATGTTTTATGGTTTACCCCTCACTCTCTATATCTACGATTGTATTACCTTTGCCATCTCTTTATGTCTGTCTTTATGGCCATTGCCTTCCAACTTAATTCCACTAGATTCCCATCTCCCTCCTCTGCTCCACTGGGGATTTCTCCCACCGAACTCGATTTCTCTGGGAGAATTTAAACCGGGCCAGTCAGCAACAAAAAATTGAGCAATGAAGTCTATTTTATGCACTGTTTTAGAATTTAAGTCTGCCTTTTGTTTTAGCACCGACAGTGGAGGACGTGAATGAAGCTGTTCAATCTATGTTGGTCACACGTCCAAATATTGACTTAACACTAGGCATTTCGTTGAACCCTTCTCTCGTGGAGGATGGTTGTTTCTAAGGTTAGCTTCATAGTGTTGAACTGCTGCATTACTGTAAAACTTAAAAACATCAATTTCACATAATACTGTCTCTTTAATGAAAACCAGTGTAACTTTAACATGACTAAGTGTGCGGTTTAGGGAAAATTGTTAACCTGTCATTTGTTTAAGACTCTGATCAGGCCTGAGTTGGTTGTGCGTACATGATGGTGTGTCCAGAGTCCTACCGGCCATCAGATGCGATTGTTAATTCGTTTTGTGAGCGCCTCGGCCCCCCTCGTCCCCTGTAATGACGGCGCCTCCTTCCCATTCCTGCGACACGCCAGGCGCTGGTAATTGGTCACAGAGGGGACAGTAGATCTGCAGGAGGACAGAGGCGAGACACGGCGACAGACAGGAAGAGACGGAGGGAAAGAGCGTGTGCGCTTGTTTGCAGGAAGAGGAAAGTGTGGAGGACAGAAGGTGGGTGTCTTTCATCTTCACAGCTTTTTATTTAGCAACCTCCAACTGTTTACAAGCGCTGACGCCTATTTGCACACACACACGAAAACTTGCGTTACATTTCTGCACAGTGAACCCCCCACACCACCACCCACATATACAGTAAATGACCTCAGCGCTGCCGTCTGTGAGAGCGGATTGTAATCACACAGCATTGTGTCTGTCAAACGCGGCCAAGGTTATTTAACCTTCCACTCCTAATTTCCCGTTCCATTTTAGCTCCTTCCTCCGTATCAAACATCAGCACATCTATGATAGCCGAAGAAGAAGATGAAGAAAAGGGAAGAGGACGAAGAAGGGAAGAGGAGAACGCGGGAAGGAAAATGAGCATTGCCATGCTTGGCTGAAGCTCGGAGATGAAAGTAGAGGATGATTCACTTTGCTATTGCAAAATGAACTGAAGCAAGCTGAGCCGAGCTATTTTTAAACTTCTGTACGCCGCAACAACCGGGAGAGGACGGCGCGAAGCGTCGGAATTCATTTCTGTATCACGGGAGACGATATTCCAGGAAGACGCCAGAGACATCATGCCGGTCTTGACAAACTTTGGCTTATTTTAATGGAATATGTATAAATAACCACCACAGAGACAGGAAGCAGGAAACAATGTGCAGGATGTCTTTATGTCTTTCTCATTCTTCTCAATCAGACTGGATGGAGAGCATCCTGACACAGCAATTTTGAAGCATTTCTAAAGACTCTCAATCGGACTTAAGTCAAAACTTTGACTGGACCACTTTAGAATGAAGATGCTTTGAACTAACTGAGGCAGGTAGATGGCAGATGGATGCATTTTTGTTCTGCTACGTCAGACTCAAGTGTTTCGCATCCTCTAACGTTCAGAATTTAGTTCTGCCCATCTTCCCGTCCTCCCTCTCCATGGTATGGAAAAACATTCCCCCAGCATGATGCTGCCGCCACCATTCTGTCAAACTGGAATGTGATGTTTAGGGTCCTGTGCAGAGTTGGTGTAGATGAGCTTTACTTCATGTCATAATGTCATTCCCTCATCAAAAACACACCTGGAGTTTTGCCATGATTCTTTCATGCATGTTGGAGAAATCCTTTAATCTCTCATTGCAACCACTCAGCTGAGCAAAAGCTTTTCAATTATTTCTCATTCATTAAAAAGGTTTCCGGATTCATCTTAATTTGGTGGTGAATAGAACCACAAACGTTCAGAAGCTTCAACTCTGACGCAGGCTTTTGCGAAGGAATCAGTCAACCCAAAAATCCTTTTTTTGTGTGTCGGAGCGACAATTATTTACAAATCATTTTTCTTCAACCATCCGACCTACAGTGTTTGTTTCAATAAAATCTTGTCCTTTTGGTTTAGCGTTAAGATATGACTAAAAAATATTCCCAAAAAAATAGTTTTTTTGTTTTTCTTAAAAAAAAAACATTTTCTCTGGTTTCCACATTTTTTGGCCCTGATAGAAAAACCTCCTGGTCTATCAGGTAAAATCCAAATAAAATGTACTGTGTACTATGTGATAAAAGTGCAAGTTTGGTAAGGAGGGCTGAAAGCGAAAAGCAGTGATATTGTGGTTTTCAACCTTCGTTGAGTGAATGACATTGAAAACTAACCAGAAACGATGTGGCGAACAAATGAATCAGTAGAGCTGAGAAGGGAGAAAAGCTTTCTCTGACCTTCAGGGTCCACAGGCCTCGCGGCTGCTCGCCCCAGCAGTGCAACGTCATCAGGGTCCAGTTCTTAAGGCCAGCAGCCGAGGCGTCGTTGGGCCGGGTGTCCAGCAGCAGAGACACTGTCCCGCCCGGAGACTCCAGACTTATGGAGAGGTCGCCGCGACACAGCGCCGAAATACTCACTCTCACCTAGAAGGAGACGCCAGGAACAAGTGGAGAATAGAGACATTATTTAGAAATGGCACATGGAGCTGTAGGATGTCCGAAATTAAGCTTAAGTGATGTTATTCAAGACTTATATTTGAAAAGTTTCCAAGTAAAGGCCAACTACTTCTAAATGTTATGCTAATTTTTATATATTATATCTGTGTTTTACATCAGTAAATATTTGAAGTTCACACTGAGCTGTTGTATGACTCAGTATTCATGGATTCACCCATTTTTAAATTTTTCTGTAGAGCATGTCTTCAAATTCACATTTGCTAATTTTTCTTCTTTTTTTTTTCTTTTTTTTTTTTTTTACAAAACATACTCAAAATTCTAAAAAACAATGCAGGTTTGGAAACTGAAATACTTTGGAGCAATGCTACTTGACACACTAATGGCTGGCATCTGCACAACGGCCAATCCAGGCGCACATTTCATTTTCTATGGCACCCAAAGAGTAAAGATAAGGAAGAGTGTAGATGCTGGCTTCTGCTGTAGTGCAAAGATGTTTGCAACTGGGTCTCTCTCTCTTTAAAAACTCCTACTTTTTCTGAAACTCTACCATCACAAAGTCATCACAACACGGCTCCCCGAACAACCTTTAACAATGTTTTCATCATTGCTGGACTGAGAAGTAGCTCGCATAATGAGCTCAGCAGATGAGCAGTTCTACCAGGTGTTTGCTAATTGATGCTGGCTAGTCTGAAGGAGCTGAGTGGGGGAGTTGCGGAGGAGGAGGTTGGATATTGTAGCTCTGAGGAGGAGCTTCATCCCTGAAGGCGGTTCTGAATGGTTGAAATGGGAGATTAAAGCATTTCTCAAACATGCATGAAATAGTCAAGGCATCACTCCAGGAACGTTTTCGATGAGAGAACATTAGAACATGATGTAAAGTTCAAAAAGTTGATTTGACATAATCATCACTGCCCCTTTAACAAGTTGGACGTCGTACTTTATAATTTACTGTCGTTTCTGATTTTTCATCTCAAAACAGGTAAAATACTTAATTTTTTATTTATTTTATTTTATCTTCCAAACATGTTTGACAAGCAGAAGCTACACACACAATAAGTCCAGTTCACTTTTCCACTTCTCTCTTGGGACAAGCTAATCATCTCATCCCTGCATGGTTTAGCAGGAGCAGAAACTTGATCTCAATCCTTTTCCTTTCGGTTTCTAACAAACACACCTCTGTAAACGGTACGGCCCATGTCGTCTCCAAACCAAAGCGCCACCGTTCACTCTGCCGGTGACTTCACATCCAGATCCAGCTGCTCCTGTCTGTCATCCCGAATGTGCCGAACAGATGGACATGGCAATGATGTGTCCATGACTGCCCCCATCCCACTGCCCCCCAAATGATGCAGGAGAAGAAAAAGCAAAGGTAGAGAGAGGAGGTGAAAGAGAAAGCACAGAGAAACAGCTGAGGGGAATATTAGCTAAATCATTTAGATAAGCACTCACTCTCTCTGCCCCCGCACCCCACTCCTCCACCACCCGGTAAACACCCTCCCTGTCCCTGTTCATCACAAGCAGCACATCTGGTGTGACAATGGCACATCGCAGAGAAAGCCGCCAAGCTGCAAAAAGACTGACAGCCTGCTCCTGTTTACGGCATGTTACCACGGCAACACGTCCATCAATCACACCTCGCGGCGATGGCCTGACCCACGCTTTCTGCCAGGGAGCAGAGCCGCAAAGATGAAGCCTTTTCAATTTACATGCTGACACACTCCCTCTCTCTCTCTCTCCTCTCTCTCTCTCTCTGCTATTTCACAAGTACACAAACTCACAAACACAGATAACTCGCTCAAACCCAAATGTGCACCACCAGACACGTATGCCTGCTGTCACAATCAAATATAAACACATTTGCATGTATGTGGCGGTACTCAAGAAAACACAGTTTTGCCATTTTCTGCAAATGACACTGCCAACACATTACACATCACAGTGGGACTCTTTTTTTTTTACATCTCCTCTATCTTTTCTATTCTCAGATACAGCACATGACAGAGACACTGGAAAACAATTTGTACGACGAGCCTCCCTGGCTTCATGCAGAAGTTTGAATTGGAAACAAATTCTGCTTGATTTGCACGTTTTCAAGGGCAACGGGAACACGGAGCGTCTGCAACACAACACGGACATCAACCGCAAGCAGAGATGCACAGCAGCTTCCAAGAGTATTCCAAACCCTGTTGCACTTTTAAAGGTTTTGTTTCAATGTAAATATAATGCAACAGTTAACTGACTTATGATTCATTGGTGAAATATATGTTTTATTAGATTAAAATGAGTTCTGATGGACTAATAAGATCCACTCAGACCTGCAAGTTTTAATGCTGTAGTTTTCATCCAGATGACACGCAAATAAAGATGGTGGGGGGATACCAGCACGGGGAAGTGAAGCCGTCCAAAAAGAGTCTAGTGTGGGATGCAAAATGCAACTTATGCCGTTCTGGTTTGAAATATAAGCACTTGACAAGCTCCTTAAGTTGATTTGGGGAAAAAAAAAAAAAAACAACTTAAGATGATAACAGAAAAGAGGAGGGGCGTTACAGAAGAAAATGTAACATGATCAAAAAACCCCAAAAAAACACATGATGCCAATAAGCAACGTTGACGTTGAAGCCTGTCGTAAGTTCATCCAACTTGCAGAGCAAAGTTTCAACATTCCTTCAAGAGCAACAACAGATGGCACTTCTCCGTTCAGGGGGGATTAAGTGTTTCACATATTTTATTCTTTTTATCTTTATTTTTCTATTCAGCTGCCTAGGAGGTTCCTGCTTTGTGATATCATATAAATATGGCTGAGTTTAGTAACATGAGAGAACAATAACTTTCTGTTTATTCAGTCAGAATTTCATACATAAAAGAATGTTAAAATTTAATCACCAATTTTTTTAGTCGGCATATTATAAAAGATTGAGCCTTTTATGTCAAGGGAGGATGGCTGACTGTCTTGAAATGAGAAAATTCTGGTTTTTAAGAAAACGGCCATTTGTCAGTTAATCATTAGTCGATCAATAAGATCAATTAACTCATTAATCCATAACTTGCATGCCTACTATGTGTATGTTATAAGTTTGTAGACCCACAGGCGTTTTGCATGTTTTAAGGAAAAATCCTGTTAAGTCTGGGACAGTGCGTCATTTTCCACCAGGACAGCAGTAAAGTTACAATGGAATGGCTTTGATCGAAGCGCAGTCATGCGCTGGGATCCAGACCTAGAACAGCTTGAAAATCTTTTGGTAATTGATATTTGCAGATGCTCTCTGTCTAGCGGACTAAACTTCAGTTCTTAGGAAAAGGCAAATGTGGCGACGTCTCATTGCATATGTGTAAAAAGCTGGCACAAGCATTTCCCAAAAGATTGAAGTGAAAAATGGATTGACAAAGTACTAATACGTTGTAAGTTGTAAGATGACAAAATGCAAAAAGAAAAACTTCTACAAAGCACTGTGAGGACATGTCAAATTGACAAATGTACCTTTCTCTACTTCAGAATGAAAGTTTCCCATTTTGGAAAACAAACTATTTTCATTTCTTGCTGAGTCTTGGATGAAGAGACTGAAACCAATCTGATCTTATCTTCCATATCATCCTCACAGAAGCTGCATCAGGGTTCACTGATCTAGACTTAGAGGTAAGATAAAGGGACAACTGTCAAAAAGAACAAAATCCATGCGCTTGGCCCTTTAAATTTCACCAATTTTACTTTTGCATCCCATTTGTTGAATCTGTGAAAACAGAAAACATAACTTCTTGCATAACGACTCAATCTCCACTGAAGATTTAGTGCATTGGTAGAATGAAATAATAATTGGGTGTGTGAAGCAAACAAAACACACAACAATTTAGATAGTTAAACAAAGTTAACGATGTGTTTCCTCAAAATTTGAAACTAAATCATACTTTCATAAAAAAAAAAGAAAAAAAGAAAGATGGATTCAAAAACAGCTTTCCTAAAGACACTCGTCACCATGGGACTGACCAACGTTTAGACAATAGTGGTCATTAAAAGTTCAATTTTAGTTTCACATTTTCAAACATTTCTGTTGGGTTCTTGGTTGCACCACAAAACTGAATCAACTTGGCCGTAGCGTAAAATTGAACTCAAGCACAAAACGTTGCACCTTTTACACTTAATCTGTTAATGAGATATTCTTTAGACTGCACACCTGCACATGCTCCAAAGTGTTGACTTCGTTAGCTTTCCCTCTGCAGGCTTCAGATTCGATGCTGATGCTCATTTGGCCTCCAGCAGAGAAGGATCTACAACAACAACAGAAATACCACTATTACCATTAATATGACTATTGATAATAATTCCAAAGAAGTCTCTGTACCTGGCTGGATTAAATGCGACCTCTTGCTTGCATTTCCTCTGTGGAGCAGCTCCCTGGAACAGCGCAGCGTGCTGCACCATCAGCCCAGCGTCCAACACTCCAAACCCATACCTGCGACAGACGACAGGTATGAGCTGTCAGTCTGTGAGAACTAGCATAGCATGCTAAAAATAAAACTAAACCAAAACAAAAAACCAACAACAAAGCTTCACTGAAAATTTATGGAAAGGGGTTTCATGGTCAGATGAGAAGGATTTTGGGGTTTGTGAATAAAATCAATTTGTAAGTTGTTGATACTCAGTCACAGATTGGTGTTTCAACAGCACCATGACCCAAAAATAAAGCACCATTTTGAAAATGTGTGGACTATGCCTAAAAACTACTTTGGTGTCATTACATCAACAATTAAACAGACGCTGCAATTTCTGACAGAAGGAGCAGCCAAAAGCAGAAATTGCTTGTTCAAACCAACAACACTCCAGTTATTGATGAAGGAGTTGATGTTGGGTTGAAAAGTACAGAGTCCATATGGGATTTTTTTTCCCTTTTATATTCCCTGGCAGTAACAGGCTGATCAGTTCATAACTGAATACTGGAAGCCTTTCTTACGGTGGCCATCACCTTCTGCTGTAATATAAGGTTTCTCCATGTATGTCAATGTCTTGTGAAGTTTTACATCTTTTTCTTTAGGATAGAAATGCACCGCAAACCTATGATATAAACAGAAACTTTCCGTAAGTGGGAAAGAAAGAAAAATAAAATACATCCAAACTATTTGGACTATTTCTGAGTTATTATCACAGGGTAATAAGTCCACTGACACTTTGATTGCGTCTCTTTTTGTGTTGGTCTGAATGGTTTGAAGGGATGTTTTTGTGTGCAGTTCCATCTCAGCCTGACACAAACAGACATGAACATGCAGCGAATAAATCGATTTTCAATCAAGTTTTTTTTTTTGCACCAAGGAGTTAAGAATGAACAGGTTTTCACTGATGTTCTTTAAATGTGCATATATTTGAAATTTTAAGTTGACATTTGTGACTGTATACAAAGTAGACCAGCAAATATTGCAGTAAGCATGTTGCGAGGGAACGCAAAAGTAAAAATTCTGCCCATGTCCCTTGTAGGGCTCCATAGAAAGGTATGTGGTTTGTCATGGTAAAAAAACAAAACAACAACAAACAAACAAGAGCATCTAACCACGTATTAGTGAAAGTGTGTGTATATATTTGAGTATCCAATTTATGTTTCATAAAAAACAAAAATTGTATAATAGTACAACCTTGGCAAAAGGTTGCGTAATTAAAGTCCCAAAGTGGTTTTAATCATACATCGCGTCCCCTGACAGTTTCATGGTCAGTATCAGACCAGAACATGTAAGCAGCAGGAGGACAACATGGCCGAGGCAACAAGTTATTGATGAAGGAGACGTCGTCCTCTGACACAACCGCTTCCCGCTGCCTGGGCCGAGGCTGAGGGCTGCTGTTTGTGCCGCCTGTAATTGTCTGGAGGATTGATTCGAAGCAATGTTCCATCTCACTGACCGTAATCAAGCCTCATTATTCATTCTTTACCAGCCCAATTTTGATGCTGGCGACACAATGGCCGACCTTTAAGCTGCGCCTCTGCCTGGTGATGCCTGGTGATGGGCAGTGTGACCACTGCCCATCATGCTGCTCTCATTTCCACTTCGGAATAATCTTCTCATTTTCCCGCTATATCTCCAAGAGACTCTGTGTTTCTTTGAAACTCTCCTCTGCTCTTCATCATCACTCGGATTTAGGTGCTCATCCTACTATGACATCAGAATCTGAAATTTCTCCCTCGTAATCTGCCAAATCGGCCACATTCATGCACTTTCCCCTGAACTAGCAATCCTCAGGTAAGGGTCTCCAGCTTCCCTCCCTCCCCAATCACCCTCTTTTTTATTTTTATGTTAAATCACAGGGGTTAACAATCTGCTAATTTCCACTATTATTCCCATTCAGACCTTGTGCCGTTAAGCTACAATAACCGAAATTCATTATCCTGATGAAGGGGTTTCTTGGAGAGAAAGACTAGGACAGGGGGGTGAGGGGGGGATGAGCACTGATCAATAACTCAATCAGTCGCCCTGCATGGGGCTCTATCTCCTCTGACTCAGACTGTCAGTGCATCTAAGGAGGAGCTGCGGCACACACCGCCGCCGACCCAACAGCACGCCGGCCAATCAATGGACACAATCTAATCAGGCGCTATCATCATCAATGACTTGTAGCATGTAGGTCCCGGCATAATAATATTAGGCAGACGGGTGTGCAGGGTTGGAGTGAGTGAAGTTCAAGGGCATTCGGGGTTTGTTAAAGAGGGCGGAGATACGACAGACGAACGGACAGAAGAAGAGGGGCGATCAAGTCCAGTCCTCCAGAGTTTTGTCTTGAAATAAGACTAAACTAATGTGCAAGAAACCTTTTACTAAGATATAGAGGCTTGTTTTAAGTAAATAATTCCTTACTATTGATGACACAGTGCTTGTTCTATTGGCAGATAATTGAACTTATAACATAGGAAAGTTGACTTGTTATAAGTGAAATGATCTGGAAATGGAACAAGCACTTTTTCCTCCAATACCAAGGAATTATTTACCCAAAACAAACCTTTATATCTTGCTGAAAAGTAATTTTTAAGTTAGTTTATCTTATTTTAAGTGTACTAAGATATTGGCACTAGAAACTAGACCAAAAATACTTTGGCAGATTTCACAGCTCGGAGCGTTCATCATTGCAGCCATCAGTTTATCTCTCGCCGCCGCAAACAGTTAAAACAAGGGAACTCTGGCACTGACACTGCGATGTAAACAGAGACTTTCAGGTTTCACATGCAGCACCGGTCCAAAAGTTGGGCATATAATTACTTATTCATTTGATCAACCCGGAGGAGCATCCACCCTTTTTTTTTCTTTCAATATTTGTCACACTCTTCGTGTTTCACGTAAATGAATTCTGAGTCGGGGCTGCTACTAATGAAACAAGTCACAATGAATTCGATTAAGAAGGATCGCTGGGCTAGATCGCGGCACTTTTATTTGTTCTCACTTCACGTGGCCAAGAAAGACGAAGTGAACAAATTCTTCTTCGCATTTTTTCTTATCTCCCACCTCATGCGTTTCTCCACACGCCGTCGGGGATGTCACGGAAGAATTGATCGCTGGGGTGAGTAGAAAGAGCTCACACACACCTTATGTGGCTCTGCGCTCAGGAGGTCGGGAATCACAAGCTAGCTCCAGAATATGACCAGCTAAAGCAAAATCACAGCAACATCAACAACAACAAAAAAAAGCTAAAAGTTTTGACTATGACCACAAAGTACAGGAGGCCAAACCCTGCTGTGAAACATGGCGGTGCCCATTACAAATAAAAAAATGCCCCCAAAAAAAGGTGTACATTTACATTCAACCCATTTGACCCCGATGCTCTTAAATAAAATCCAGTGCAACCAATTAAAGAGAGTCCACCCAAGGAAGTGTAATTTAATCTCAGTCTGAATCCAGATGTTCTTTGAAGGTTCACAAATAAATGTATTTTTTATTGATTTTAGAAGCCACTTACCATCATCACAAGTGAAAAGTAACACAGTAAATGACTACTATTGAGAACATTTCGGTTTTTAATAAGGATTTGGAGTTGGAATCACTTTTGACCCGTAAGTCTGGATCTCTGTCTCAAATCATTTTCGTTGGCTGCAGAAACAATAATAACTCTTCCCCAGCAGATATTTCCCAGCTTGGGGCGAACCAATACCTGACTTCTCATATAACAGACTGCTGGTGACCGATGCTCGCCACCCTCATCCCTTTTAGTGATTAAATATACACTCCTGAGCCTGTATCCTTAAGCGGCAGCGCTGCACCCATTAAATCCCACAGCTCCTGCTGATCGATCGGGCTTGCTTCACAGTCGTAAACCCGCATGAACAGATAACTAATAGAGAAAGCTGCAGGAAACAAGTTTACTCAAGATGGAACGTGATGAA
This sequence comes from Poeciliopsis prolifica, assembly GCF_027474105.1. NCBI lineage: Eukaryota > Metazoa > Chordata > Actinopteri > Cyprinodontiformes > Poeciliidae > Poeciliopsis > Poeciliopsis prolifica. Next base: position 3,544,199 of record NW_026562392.1, on the reverse strand, counting down.
AACGACAGATTTTATGTTTCCTGCCACGCCAACGGCGCCGCACCACTGAGCCGAGATCCCGGGGCTTTTTCTGCCGCGTCGTCGACATCGAAGGGCAGGAAATGGAATAAAGAGCGCACCCTATGGGTTATGTAAAATTGACTGGTTATAACGTTTCTCTCCTCACCAAAAATATACTTTGAGTGTTGCCTTAATTCTTTAATTTATATTTGATAAATCCTTTTATCTCCCATGGCAACCGTTCAGCTGTCCAAAACACCTGGTGTGGCCGAGCCCCGCCTTCGAGGACGAAGGTCCTCCTCAGAGCTGCAATTTGCAAAGTTTTGAGCTTCTGACTGACAGAGCAGCTCTTCTCCATGACTTCCCCTCTCAGCTCCTACAGACTAGCCAGCAGCAAATAGCAAACACCTGGTGGAACTCCGCATCTGCTGAATTCATAGTAGGAGCTACTACTATGTGAAACGCTGGTAAAAATGTTGTTGAAGGGTTAATAGAAGATTGATGCTGTGATGACTACCTGAAGGTGGAGTTTCAGAAAGAACAGTTCTTAAAGAGACAGAAGCCCAATTTCAAGAAACTACAAAGACAAATGTAGTTTCTTTGGCTACATTTGGCTTTGTAGCCAAATGTAACTACAAAGCCAAATGTAGCCAAACTTTTTAAGAAACTTTTTATAAGTTTCTCATAAAAAGAAACTTCAGTTCTTTTTATAAGAACTGAAGTTAACATAGTTACTTGATTACACTATAAAGTGGCACTATGTGGCTGAAAAATAAATAATACCAACCCTTTCAATTACAAAAGTGTGTAGGTCCGGATTTCTGGTGTGGGGTTTTTGTTATACAGTCGAGTGGTTCCGAAAGCAGGTTTGTAAAATTTCTCGTCAGTATGCGAGTGATCGGTGGTAGCGCCATAAAATGTTACTTTCAATCAAACCCACATAATCTGCCGCAGATCAAGTAATTAGTCAGAAATCACAGCCTTCCAATTCTCAACTTGTTCTTTCTCCACCTCCTGCGTAGTCGGACGTAGGCTGAGCCAAGCTGACAACGGGGCGACGGCCAATCTTCTGTCCACGCAGCACGAAGCACGTTAACCCCTCTCCACCCCCCACCTCCCTTCGCTCCAATCCCACGACCCCCGCCTCCGATATCAAACCCGCGGCTCTCCCGTTTTCTCCTTCCACTCTCGCTCCTCGACTGCAATTGCCCCCTCGCAAACTCTTACTCCCTTTTTCTTTTTATCTGTTGGCGCACACCCCAAGCCCCCACACCCACACCTCTCCATGGGGCCTCTTTGTAACTGTGGCGGAACCCCTTTCACTTTTCTTTTCTTTATTTTGTTCGTCTGGACCTTCTCAGCTCCTTCCTCGGTTGATATTCACACCATCTGCCCAAAGCGAAGAAACTGTGGGCATAAACGCGGCCGACACACGGAGGAGTCCAGATCTCAGAGGGGTCGAGCTCTTTGCTTCGTCATTGCCCCAAAACACAGATTTAAACAACCGGTACACGGCCACCGAAACAGATTCTTTTATTTTTCTTTTGCAGCTACCCCAGGGAACATGCTATCGCCGTCTCACTCCTTGTTTTCAGTGGTACATCCTGCAACCACCCCCCACTCATCCACCCCAATACGAGCGGCTGTAAAGAATCACTCAAGCCGCACTAAGCAGCTGCCTGTGAGTTAGGTCATTTTCCCAGGAGCCACAGAGTGGGCATTGGCAGGACCTCAAAAAAAAAAAAAAGCAAGGGGGACACCATCTGTTCGGTGCCTGAAAAGGTTGGTGACACCTTCTGTGGTACCAACAACTTCTAATTAAATGGCCGGGAATGCGGCAGCAGCAGCAGCAACCCAAGTGTGTGATTGGTGGGCTTCAAGTTTCTCGTATTCAGACGTCTTGCCTTCACATCTGGTGAAGAAAACGCGACGACGAGCGGGAACGGCAGGCGCCTCCGACGCTGCCACGTCATCTACCGGCAGGAATGTTGCTTTTGTTTTCCTCCTGTTTCCTCTCCTCCTTTTGTGCCTCTTAGTTGGAAGCTTATCAGGAGCATAAAAGGCCACGTTAGCCCCTTTGGTCAATCCCAGCGTGGTTTGTTTCAGTCGTATCGTAATGCGCTAATTTCATTAACATTAGGATTTAAATGAAATAACAAATAGACTTAATACTCCTCTGATTTTCATCGCTCTCGCAGCCAAATCTATGGCTCAGAAATGTTACTAATTAGGCTTATTAAGTAATTAAGAAGAGGTCTTAATTATATCTGCGCCACTGGGACCCCGTACTGTTGCAACCGTGAAGCGACGCGCTGCGCGGTCCCGGCTGCGATGCCGCCCGGCTTTATCCCTTTAATGTTACATTCATTTGTGTGTTTTTTTTGTTTTGTTTTGTTTTTATTATTATTATTATTTTTGAAGCCTCTGAAGTTACACAGGCAGAAACACTCAGCAGAAAAATCTTCAAAATGTCAAGAAATTAAGCCTGTGGAGAGTTAGAAGTTTAATGAAATATATCGTGGGAGGGGGGTAGCTTGGGGTTTGGCTCGGGCACCAGACTTAAAGTCCCAGGAGAACAGACCCCCAACCAGCCCCTCTGAAGCCATCAGTCAACGCGGCACACCGCCATGCCCTCGCGTTTCACACACAAGGAGACTTTCTCTGGAAGCCGTGGTGATCTACTACCCGTGACCTCACTCAAAACGTCCGACATGTTTTGATTTGTGGCCTCCGTGTTATTCAAACTCAGATTCAAAAGAAGATGAAAATGGACGGAGAGCTTTTGTTGGACGCGCACCAAGGTGAGGTCCTTTTAAGAAACAAAAAAAAGTCTCTGTGGGGAGAAGAAGAAGAGAACAGGCAGGAGAGGGAGAAGCTATGAGAATAACATCGCTGAATGTTTGGCAGAAGTCTTGGGTTTCTGGTCCAGAGTGGCTCGCTGTCAAACTGGACAAAACAAACACTGAGCTGCTAGTCTGTGGCTGTCCTTTACTACAGCTTCATGCAAAACTACAACATTAAAACTAGGGCTGGACGATGTGCTTAAAATAAAACGTATCATGATATAAGCGGTTTCATATCAGTCAATATCGATACTTATCGATTAGTTTTCATTTTAAAGAGCCAGTCCTTCATATTTGATTCTTTCATTCATGTTTGAGAAATCCTTGACTCTCCCTTTGTCGTTCGCTTGTGCAAAACACTTGGTGAGACGGAGCGCCTCCCCCTCGGAGCTTTCACCTCGAAGAGCAGCCCTGACTCCTCCACTCAGCCCTTTGCAGACTAGCCTGCAGTAATCAGCAAACACAATTGCTCATCTGCAGAGCTCATTATATGGGCTGCTTCTGGTAAAAATGTTGGTAAAGGATTAATAGAGGAGCCATGTTGTGATCACTTCCTGAAGGCGAAGTTTCAGGAAGAGCAGGAGTTTTCAATGAGACAAAGGCCCAATCTTAAGGCATTAAATTAGGAAGTCAAAAAAGTGTTTATATATATATATATGTATATATATATAAATACATAACTTAAGTTAACAGATACTTGATTATGCTATAAAGTACTGTGTGCCTGGAAAACACATAATGCTGGCCCTTTAATACAGCATCCCTATGGTGAAACATGGTGGCAGCAGCTTCATGTTGTGGAGAAGCTTTTAATCCAATAAGAAAATGTTATAAAGGAAGCAAAACATTTTGAGACTGTGGTGGAGCTTCACCTTTCAGCAAGACTACGAACCTTGACATTCAGCAATATCTACTTGAAAGCATATGCAGGTGTCAAAAATGAGAATCTGTAGCATGACTAAAAATAGGTATTCACACACACTCTCACCGTGCAATCAGATGGAGCTCTAGCTGTTTGGCAAGGAAGAAAAGGCAAAAATCGAATGGTGGAACTGGTAAAAGACATACTGCTATCACTAAATAGTGAAATATATTTTTTAAAAATTACATTCTGATTTACGGTTTTCAGTGTTCTCAAGTTGTAAAACTGTGAAGGTTCGAGGAGGATGAGTGTAATGCTGTTTTGGAAAAACTTTCCTCATATTTTTTTTTTCTACTTTCAAACCCCTGTAGCAAAATACCAAAATTGCTACTTACACATGAATTATGCATCAGCAGAGGTTTAAAAGAGAGCGGGATCCCCCCACCCCCACATCCACTCTCCTCGTAGCTCAGTAGGGTGCACTGGGGGTGATGAGTGTGTCTGTGTGCGGGAGGGGGTAGGGGGGGTGTACAGGCACCCCTCTGTTTGACTGCTGCATCCCTCTGCTGGGAGACACGGCACCCCCTGCAGGAGGCGCAGCGCTCCGCTTCTCTCACCGTCCCTCAGGGCTCAACAACCCCCCCTTGACTCCCCTCTTCCTTGCGTTGAGCCTGGTTCATCCGCTGACCCATCAATCAAAATGCGCCGCTGCAAACACACAATTACCATAAACATGTTGCATTTCTGACAAAGCTGAGTTATTGCGTTTCTCCGGAGGGGCTTCGTATTAAAGGGACACCGGAAGATTCACACACTTTTATGTCAGCCAAGTTGAAAACTGTAGGGGGAAAAAAAGGGATTTATTTGTTTTATCTGATACACATTTTCAGAGGAAAAAAAAAAATTGTCCATGGTCTCATGAAGCTAACACTCGTCCTCCTCACTGGGGTTATTATCATCATCAACAAGACGACTTCACATACTTTTTTTCCTCCAGCTAATGCACACACCCACTCACATCGCCAGGCTGCACTTTCTCTCAATGAACCAACAATTACTTACACACAGACGCCCTCCACACACACACACACACACACACACACACACACACACACACACACACACCACACACACACACACACACACACACACACACACACGCGCGCACACACACCCCCACTCGGTCTACAGGAAACAATATCTCTGCTCAGCTACTCCAGTATTAAGTAATAGTGGTATTGTTGGTCTGTGGCCGGGCCATTTCTTTAATTACCCTCCACGCACACGCGCCCCCGTCCCTTTCTCTCCCCTAACTAGTAGTATATATAGACCACATGCTCAGTCACAGAGTAATTGGATCAGCGATGAAAAAAGAGGCAATCTGGATAATTCATTAGTCTATGTGGCGGGGGTGAGAGACGCAAGGCCGGTTTTACAACCCCACCAGGGAAGCTGCGAGTCGGACCGAGAAACCTGCTGCCCTCCGACGATCTATGGTCTTGTTCCAATTGGAAATGGCTTGCTGAAATGCATTAGGTGTGTATGCACTTATTCTTATTTCACACACACATGCACACACTCCTGGCTTGAAGACCGTTCTGAGGGAGACGCGAACAAACATGCTTGTAGTAACTCCAGCACAGACTTTTTATTTGTGACCAGGGTAAAGTGATCACCAACATCATTTTCTCACAATGAAAAAGTACAACACCAAGAATTCATCCATTTATATCCAAGCTTTTATAATAAGTAGGACCTGGTGTATCCATAGAATTTTACTGGAAATATTTTTTTCTTTTATATCAACGCGTGTTTTGCTTTGTATTTCCTGGGAAACTCTTAGGCCCATATGAGGTGAAGCGTATTAAAAGGGGCGGGGTTCTGCGTTTTCCAGCCACATGGTGCCAATTTGTAGCACTATCAAGTAACTATGTTACCTTCAGCTGTTATAAATACATGATGAGTGTATGAAATATGACTTGAAAGAAATTTGACTTTTGTAATTTAACTCCTTGAAATTGGGCCTCTCGAAGGCGGGGTTAAGGTCCACTCAGGTTTTTTGCGCAGTTTAACGGTTGCCACGGGAGATTAAAGGGTTTCTCAAACATGCACGAAAGAGTCAAGGCAACACTCCAGGTATGTTTTTGATGAGGGAATAACATTATGCCAGGATGTAAAGCTCAAAAATGTAAATTTGACAGAATACTGTACCTTTAATATGTTTGAAATTTTTATGATTACAAACATGAATTGGAAAATTAAGTGGGACATTTTTTTTAGAGCAACATTGAACTCCTGCTTGGTGGACATATCGATCCTATAATGCATCAATTCATGTGTAGGTCTACCTGTTAATGTGCTATGATGGATAAGACAAAAAAACTAGTTCCAGCACAGGCGTCCAAATTCTTGTACAGTTTATTTCAGATGAAATCACCTTGAATCGAATTTATTAAAGCATTTTGAAAGCCAGTGTCCCAAATTGTGTTGTTATAATCAAGAGTAAATGAGCCCAAATAAAATTTAAAATGAGATTCTCTCAGTCAGCTCAATGAAGTGATAATGAATCTGTTTTCCAAAATATTGCACATCGATTCAAATTAAGGGATACAAATATCAGTGATGTAGATCCTGAGATTATGTTGCACTAGATTTTTTAGTCCACTTCTGAGTCCAATTAGTCATAAAGGATTTTCTTTCAGAGAATAAGGATGTATTGATTTTTTTCCACCACCTTCCAATAATGTGTTAGTTTATCACATAAAGTTCCAAAGAAATACTTCAAAGCTGCAGCTGTTCTGTCACAAATTGCAAAAAAATCAAATCAAATAAATAAATAAATAAATAAAAGTTGAGGGAGAACAAAAACTTTTGCAAGGTTTTGTGTTTGATCTTCAGTCGTTGAACTGAAAAAAGCAAACACGTTTTGTTTCCAAAGCAGACTACTCATACACCGCTTTAATATGCTGCGACAAACGTGGAAAATCTTCACAATGAAATCAATTTTTCATATTTTCACTTTTTTCTTCTTTCTTAAAGACAATTTCACTTTTCTTTTTTGATATAGTTCAGAGAAGTATAAATAATACACAGGTAAATAACTTTTCCTGAGCTCAGCTCCTCTCCTTCACTAAACCTGTTGCATTTTTAATGCTCAGAAGACACTTAAGCAAATATTGGAGCATTTTGTCACTTATGTGTTTTATTTATTGTTCATAATGTGGATATGGGAAGGCTCACATTCCTATCAAAATGCCAAGTTTTTATGACATAAAAAAGTGACCCAGACAAATCATCTCAAAACTTCTTCTATCTTCAATTTGACCTTTAACCTGCACATTTACACTCACTTACCATTCTTAATGCTATGAAGAAGAGTGCAGAAAAATTTCCAAGGCATTAAACGGACATCGTCAATGAGAGGAAACATGGTTCAACAATGAACAGAAACCTGGACCTCCATCCAAAACTGAGGAAATGGCAAGAAAAAAAACTGATCAGGAAGGCTAAACAGAGGCTAAAGCTAATGCTAACATAAAATGCAGCAATTACTGGCAAATAATCGCTGCGCGTAGATGTGACAATCTTCATGTTTGAGGTCTGAGGTGAATTTTCCCTAGCGGAAGATTCTTCTTATGAAGAAGAAATCAAAGTGTGTCTTTAAAAAAAATAACTCTCAAAAGTTTGTGGAAAAATATGTTGATTTTTCACCAGATCACCCAAAAGCACAGCCTCGTCATAGGGAAGTAGCAGTGGCATCATTATGTTTTGGGGGTGATTTTCTTCAGCTTACACTGGTGACTTAGTCAAAGTTTAAGAAATAATAAACCGTTCCAGATACCACTTCATTCTGTCAAACAACAATCCAAAGCATACATGATAATCTGGGAAACATTGGCTTCTCCAGAAGAAGATTTAAGTTTATTAATGTTCATCCCAGATTGAAGTTTTGTGGGGATGATTGGAGAGAGGCTGCATTAATTCGCCATTTTGACGGACTCATCACCCAAAACAACAACAAGAAATAAACATACAAGTTATAACATATAACTTGTAATATGTTTATATTATGGCTTTTATTTATTTATTTATTTATTTATTTATTTATTTTTTATCAAACATCTGTGTTTTCTGATTCAGTTGTACAGATTATAGTGTACAGTAAAAGTGGAAAAGGTTGTGAAATTACTCATCTTGAAATCGTAACAAAGATGTAGAGACCAAAAAAGGAAAAGAAAGATTTAGAATGAATGTTTTTATAAATCATTCATCAGATATTAGAAAGAATACGCTTCTGTGTATACGCTAGGAACATATGAAATGTCTCTTGCAGAGCCTTTTGTAGAAATTATGTCATAAAAAATAATATTCATCAGTTCGCTGAGCCTTATTTAAACAAGTATGAAAAAGATGATTCATTTGTAAGAGTAAAATAAGATGCACAATCCTCAATTTAGCTAAACTGAAGTATTTGTATGCACTTTAAGTCTGCCAGTGAGAGATTAAACAATCACCTAAAGGTCTAATGTGGCGTGCAAATACAAAAATCAATCTACACAAAACAAGCTCGAAACCTTCAGCTAAAAAAAAAAAAAAAAAAAGAAGCAGAAAATGGATTTAAGAGTCAAGTTCTGTTTCTTTCCTACAGGGTACAGAGAAGTGAGAGAGGGAAAAAAATCCTTAGGATGTAAAAAAAAAAATAGATATCCAGAAATAGCAGCTGTAAGTGTGAAGGACAAGTTTACTGTGAAACCAAAAGCTGAAACAAGCGAGTCTCACTATAAAGGCCTCAACTAGAAGCAGCAGAACATGGTGTCACGCCGAGCATATACTGCACTTCAGGGAACGGTGTCAAAATAGAATTTGGGGGGCTGCTTAAATCTCGGCAGAGGACTGAGGTGAGGAGTGTAAGCGAAGAGGAGAGAGCGGCGTTTCCGCAGCCTTCGACAGGTTCTCTGTCAGGTTCAGGGTGGGATTTGGAACTCCAGAGGCTCCCGCACCAACACACACCCCTTCCACAGCAACATAATCTTACGTTAGTTGTTGTCAGATGTAACAACAGAACGGGAGGATACACACACACACACACACAAACACGCACACACAAACACGCACACACAAACACATTCCTCAGTGAAGCAGCAAAGCTGCAGGTACATCACGTCTACGGCAACAGATGCTCCTGGCAGGCGCACACTCTCTCTTCTGTCAAGTGCACATAGTATCTCATATGTTGTAAAAACACACTGACACAGACATGCTAAAAACAAGCTGCTTTTAGCTTATGGTGATAAAATCTCACATCTGTAAATAAGACTTAATCCACAAGTGTCTCACAGATTTTCAGCAATTTTGGAAAGTTTGCTCATTCCTACTGAACTTTTACCCATTTTGTCAAATTACATGCAACAGTGCTTATGTATGTTTTAAGAATTTTTTGTCATATTTTTAGTGCGTAGATGTTAGGTAGATGACAAACATCTAGAGTTATGTAGAGATGGATTTTCCCCCAACGAATTTGTCGCTCTGCACGTGAATCCCACATTGAAAACGGATTTCAAATTTTTTTACCAACTTAATTGCAGGGTCCGAAAATAAATAAATGTTATTTAGAAGCCCACTTCCAAGCGAGGCCAGCAGATGGCAGTACTTTAGGACAGGTTGCTTATCAACTCCCATAGGAAAAGAATGTTTTTTCAACGGTATCAATGACATCAGGAGTGGTGTCATAACTCCATGATGCCACAAAGGAATCTCTCTCTTGAATGTAGCTCACAGACAGCGTTTTGTCAGACCTGTTCCACAGTTCTATCTCAGCAGATAACTCTTCAGAGCACGTTCGAAAGTAATTGAAACAAGCGGGATATCGATTCCAGACATCGTACGCCTTTCAGAGCAAGAATATCGACATGAAGCAACAACAGATTGCATGTGAGCATGAAGCTTTACCAGCTGAGCTTTCATGGGTCTTTCATCTCTGCAGGGTCAGGTGTCAGACTTGAAAATTAAGTTAAAACTTGCTATGGAAAATAACCATCCTGAAGTGTCCACCCAACCAGAGGCCGCCCTGCAAACACAAGGCTTCCTACAAACAGAGGAGTCCAAGGTAAGACAGACCTTGAATCAAGCAGGGGTCTCCATCCATAGTCTGGCTCAGCCTTTGCACCGACCCACACCCAGGTTGCAAAGAGAGGAGTCCACGCAAAGCCAGACCTCCACACAAACATGGAGCCCCGAGGAAAGACAGATGGCCATGCGACCAACCTCCACTGGTTGCATGGAGGGCCTTCATGTTGGCATTGGCAGGAAGGGCAAGCTGTGCCTGGGTGTGGTGCTAACCACGCCCGGGTGTGGTGCTAACCACGCCCGGGTGTGGTGCTAACCACGCCCGGGTGTGGTGCTAACCACGCCCGGGGGTGGTGCTAACCACGCCCGGGGGTGGTGCTAACCACGCCCGGGTGGCTAAGCTTTTGGTTCTGATTGGTTTCTAATGTGTTGAATGTGTCTGAGCACATTCAACATATTAGACTACTAGTCTACTGCAGCTAAGTAATTGGCATTGATTTCCCTTCATTTTAGTAGCTGCGATTTTGCCCAACCCACACATTTTCTCTAACCCTAGTCAATACTACTCTATTCCTGACCCTACCATTAACTAAAACTTAATTTGCATCTTACCTCTAAACTTTACCCCTGACCCAAATAAATGAGGCAATCATATTAGGACCAGCCTTTGGTCCTAATATGATGGAACCAATGCAGTGTTTCTCAAGTGCCCTCCTCAGGCGGATCCCATGCCCTGCATGTTTTAGGTGTTCCCCTTCTGCCACACACCTGGATTGAATCTGTGGGTGATTAACAGGCTTTTGCAGCACTTGATGACTGCAGAAGAGGTCATGCAATCATTTGGATGAGGTGTTCTAAAATAGAGACGCATCTAAAACATGCAGAACCGGGAGCCTGAGGACTGGAGTTGAGAATCACTGACCTAATGTGACACTGGACATAAAACGGTACGTTCACACTAAATGCGTTTTGACCATCAGGCACGTCTGGTTTGCATTCGAAGTCTAGGTGGAGGTGCGTCGAGGGCCGTTGCAGTGCGCTTCGAGCGTCTAGCGCAGCGTGATTTGAACCGTTTGGCGCGTTTGACACATGTAGCGCATTAAACACTCCACGTATTCTTTGAATATAAACCAGACTCGCCTGACGCTCAAAACGTGTTTGATGTGAATGAACCAGTAGTGTTCAGTTCCACTGGTAACAATGACATCAGCAGTGATGACATCACTGTTTGATGCATCAAATTAATCTCTCCTGAGTGAAGCACACAGATTGTTTTTACAGACCTGTTCCTGTTTCAGACTTTTAAGTTCTCACTTATGAATCTTCTACAGCAGCATTGTTACAATTATTTGAAGGCAGAATCAGACCCAGTACAGTTTCACATTTTCAGGTGAGAGAGACTCGCCTGGTATAAAGTTAATTTTTTGGTACTGGAATTACATCGAAGATAAATTAGTCTAATCAGAGCATGTCATGAATATGTGAGCATGTTCTAGAGCAACAGGTTGTAATTGAAAACATTAAAGTTTTCAGATGTAACTTAACAAAATGCAAAGAAAGTGTAAAGGACTCATGTTGCTAGGCGTCGATCCAACGTGTAGTGACTACAGATCACTTCACGCCCTCCAACAACAAGAAGGTGTTTGAACGCTGGTCCCGAAAAGTGGCACCTGTGTCTGACCTGTCCCTCCCAGGCATCACATGAGCGATGACACACTGGCCTCTGTAATCTCCCAGATAAATCATCTTTAGCTGCTCTCTAACAGCCTGACAGACAGACAGGCCTAAGTACCTGGGAGGGTTGCAAAGGGACACTTTAAAATCTCCAGTGATGAGAAGCATTGCCATTAAGAGAACAGTTAGCCGCCGCCCCCCGCCGCTCCCCACCACCCGCCGGCTCCCTCCCATATCAGCCCGAGTTTCTGGCTGCCATTTTGGCTCCGTCTCAAGGTGCTATTCCGGCTCTATCTCATGTCACCGTCCTGGCTGCCGTTCAGCTCTCGCGTTGGCTCCCGTTCAGTCTTCATTCTGGCTCCGCTTCAAGCTCCACTGTGGTTGTTTTTTTTTTTTTTTTGTTGGTGTTTTATGTTTTGTTTTTTTTTACAGGATGGGGGCTTCGTTGTGGCTCTGTTTTAGCAGATCCCCTCTGTCCCCCCCTCTCCTCCTCCACCCCTCCTTTTCTGTTTCGGCACCCCAGGTAGCTGGCCTCCTGCCCGGCTCGCCGATCAGTGGGAGATCCAGGCTCGGGCCTTTTGTTTGGGGTGGCATTTTGCCTTTTGTTTTCCCAACTCGCCTGTAATCTAAACACCCAAAACATCTCATGCTTGACAAATCGGCTCCCGAGATGAGGGAGCGGCGGAAGACAAACGGCTGGAAGCGGTTCAACCCCGGGCAGGACTGATGGTGTCCGACTGGGCCTGACCTCCCAAAGGTTAAAGACACGTTCGCTTACAAAGCAATCAATTACTCAGGCTGTGTGGGCGCTTTTAAGCAACCTCCACTCCCGCCTTCCACACAGCCGGTGTTATTGATGAGGGCTCCCGATGCATTGCATACTCCAGCCCGGATAGTGTGTTGCGTTTTGTGATTGAAATAAATCGCAGATTCCTTGTAGTAGCACCTCTATTTCCCCCCCTCCCATCTCAGTTCCTCTCTCTCTCTCTCTCTCCCTCTCCCTCTTTTCGGCAGGTTGTTGAAGCAGGTTTATTCTTGTAGTCGGGCTCCGTGGGCCTCGGCAGGCCCCTCAGCTGTTCCGCTGGGTTTGTAATTACCATTTCATTAAGAATGACAGTTTCGGGGGTTGAAGCACCATTTCATCCGAGTCTCGTGGGGAAGGCGCTTGCCAAATTTCCAGCGTGAGTGGCAATTATCTCTCTTCGTGTCTGCAATTCACCATTTTGTACTTAGTGGCTTGACAGTGGCGAGGAAGATTTTTTTTTCTGGGATAAAAACATCTTTTTGGGGATAGGGCTAGTAATAATCGGTCTGAGATATTTACACTGCAGCAGAGATGAGCAGTACTATTTTAATGAAAGAGGGGTGTTTTTGACTTAGGCATTTCTGGACTGAAATAGATGCACCACTAAGTTAAGCGACATAGTTTAGGATTTAGAAAGTGACTTAAAAGAATCCAAACCAAGTCTTTCTTTGGGTGTTTTCACATTCGATAGTCCGGTAGACTTGTTCCATTTCCAGTTGCTGTGGTTCTCTTTCACACTGCACTGAGTCAAGCAAACCAGACCTTTTGAAAAACCTGTTCACCTGCTCGCCTGTGGTGGCGCTGCGCCAAGAACTCCTGGAGGAAATGAAAAAAAACTTCCAATTACAAATTCAAACCTTGTCAATTGAACCGGACTTTATAAGCAAACAAATTAAAATTTTGGTTAAAGCAGGTTAAACAGGACTGGTCTTAATGCACATGACATTTTCGTGTCAATGCCGTTGCCTTTGCAAGTCATCTCTCAGATCCCATATGTTATAAATTTTGTACGAATGCAATTTTTTGTGCGTTTAAATTTTAAAGCGTTCTTCTAAAACTGTTGATAAGTGTAATCTTTCACAATGAACCACAAATGATTCACAAGATAGATTAATGTATAACACTTTACTTCATTATGAAGAAGGAAAGGAAGTTTATGAGATGAAAAGACAGATCGATTAGAAAAGCTTATGAATTGGACACCCCGATTTATGAATCGTTAAATGACGACACAGGGACATATTTTATCTGAAGGTGAAATCAAAAGATCGGGACGATATGGACACAATGAGAAATCAACTGGTTGCCAGATCTGGTTCATTTTCAACACTCTTTACTCCCTCCTTAACCCTTTAAGCACAAATATCAATGTGAACTTTTTATAACACGATGCAAATTACTGTTTGGGCTTTCCAGAATCATTTTTTGTATAAATTCCTCTAAAACTGACAGACAAATAGAAAACAAACAAAAAACAAAATTACTACTACTTTTGGAGTTATGGTTGGAGAATTCAAAAGGTGTCCAGTGCATGTAAAAGCGGCAGGCCTTTTAATTGTGTGTCTGCTCTGAACGATGTCTAATTCCCATCCACTCCACACAACTGGTTTTCACACTGGCAGAGACCTGAAGAGGCAGACAGAGTTTTCTGTGCCCATATGGAGAGGGAGGCAGAGCTGAGCCTCAGTGATCAGCGACTTCCTGCCTGCTACACCAGCATCTTACTCACTAATGAAAACCTATTTCATACACATCATCACACACACACCTGAAACCACACATCCACCAGTGCCATCAGCAATCTTTAACAAACTCCACACTTAATGGGTATTTTTTACATTCTAACAAACTGTAATCAAAATGTAAAACACATTGATTGTGTTTCTTCATAGGTTCAGGAGATATCCTTAAGTTTATATTTCTACCCATATTAGGACTTTGCATTGGCTTTCATTCATTTCAGTTGCTGTATTTTGGAATAACCCAAATATTTTTTCAAACCCTAACCAAACCCTAATTTACATCATACACCATACATCTAATCCTAACCCTTAACCCTGAAAAAGGGGTCCTCAGCTTTAGGGCCAGGCTTTGGTCTTTATAAGACGCATCAGTTTTCAGAGGGTTAGTGCATGTGACAAGAAATGGCCCTATATAAAATAGTCAGACAAGAACACACACACTGTAATCTGAAAGAAGTGTGCCGACCGTACTATCAGCTCACGGTAGCACCATCAGGCTTCCTGCTGTCTTGTGAATGGGTCAATTCTCCTTCTTCATCTCTCTTATCACGCTGTCATATCACTTTCTGTTGAGTTTGAACCAGGAGTGGTGTTACATTCGTTTGATAGTGCAGTAACACTTCAGCCTCAGCTGTGGTGATACAAGAAGTCTGAAGGTAGTGGATAAGGATCACACAATCAAACCTACTTTACAGATATTTATATATGTATAAAATGTTGTCAAGTCAGTTGGATGTCATCGAAGGATTCACATTTTGTCTTGTTAAACCTGTAAACGTCTTTCATCTGTGTTTTACATAAACCATCACATAGTACTGCATACAATTAAACACTGTTCTACGACCAATGAACTTTGTTTATCCCTGCCGTAGGCTTAGCGCAAGGGTTTGGATGTCACAGCTGGACAGTGGTGAAGCAGTGAGGGTTGTCTCGTCAGACCTTCGGTTCCTGACACCACACACAAAACATCTTATAAAAGCTCGCGCAGGGTCAATGTGACCCTGCTGGACAACGCAGAGTAAAAACCTCGTGGAGCCTGGCTGATCCCGTTTCCTAACACTGCAGGAGGGTTAAAGGGCAGAGCGAATCATACAACAACATTCTGTTCCCAACTTTTATGACGAGAATTTCTAGGTGCAGTCAAGATTTTGAGGGGATCCATTTTGGTAGCCCTAGGCTTGCGTCTCAGATTTTTTCAGATAATGTCCTCTTGGCTTCATCTGGTCGTTATGTACAGCTTCACTGGAGCAGTTCTCCGCCAAATGTGAGGATCATCACCTCCAAGTCCAAGACCAAGGTCTTGAGCCAGAAAAGGGTATTGTGCCTTTTCACTTGGGGCAAACTCCTCCACTTGCCGCAAGTGGAGGAGTTTAGAAATCCTGTAGTCTTGTTTATGAAGAAGTAAAAAAGGAAGTGGGAGATCGATGGGCATAATTGGTGCTGCATCTGCAGAGATGGAAGCGCCGTATCAGTCTTCGCGAGTAGAAAGAGTTGGGTCAAAAGGTGAAGCTCTTGCTTTATCGGTCGAACGAACAAGATTGTGGATACAAGCAGTTGAAATGAGTTTCCTTCGCAAGTTTTCTGGGCTCAATAGGGTCATCCAAGAAGGACTCAGAGTAGAGCATGGCCGCTGCTTCACCATGTTGAAGTGGCTCAGTCATCTGGTTAGAATGCCTCATTGATGCGCGAGGTATTCTGGGCATGTCCCACTGGAAGGAGACCCAGAGGAAAATCCAGGAAACAATGGAGATACTGTGTATCTCAGCTAGTCTGGGAACACCTTGGGATTCCCCCGGAGGAGCCCAAGTGACTAGGGAGAGGGAAGTTTGCATCTCCCTGAAACACAGACCATGCATATGCATAAGACAATGAATGAATTGATGGATGCTATTAGAGAAAGGTAGCAACATAGAAATGCTTGAACCACTTTACAGAATTTATTGGTGAAAAGAAATTGAAAACCACACAGCGTCCTTCCTTTTGGTAAACACTGAAGCAACAGTTGACACTGTTGTTAAGGTAATTTTTTGTGGAACTAATTTAGCCAAAAATCAGAAGCACATGGAGAAAATCCTCACCTTCTGGGGGCTGGGAAGAATCTTTAATAAAAGAAAAAAAAAAACTGAATCCTCTCTATCTCTGACAAGGATTTGAATAATTAGGAATATCAGTCTGAGTGTATCTTACAAGGGAAAATATATGCAAATGATTCAGTACTGGCCTCAGACCATGTGATTAAATGTCAGCCAGAGGAACTGTTCATTGATGTGACCCTGGAAATGCCTCGGCCCCTACACCCAACAGGCTCCCCACCCCCTGCTGAACATGCACAGTAAGGCAGGAGAGAGACATGTGGTATAAACCGAGAAAGACAGAGAGCCTGGTAATGCATTTAGTGAGCAGGGTTTGTAATGGCTTTGATTGATTCTTATTAGCTCCGGTTAGAGACGGACACGGGGGAGGAAACAAGGTTCTAATTCCGGCAGAAAGTTCAGAGGAAGTGAGAAAGGCCGCTGAAAAGACGGGGACTGTTTTATTAAATAGAGGAGAAAAGCTGAAGCAGGCAAACACAAATCTTTAGCCAAATTAAAGGAATTTAAGATAAAGCTGGAATTTTGTGCAGATGTGATGCATCAGAGTTGAACATGTCCTCTCGTACAGCACATTAGCCTGTTTCAGTCACAGAAACTATTATAATCAGTGGATATTGAACTTTATCACAAGTTTTAAACAGAAATCATAATTTCTTCTCCTCACACACACACACACACACACACACACACACACACACACACACACACACACCACACACACACACACACACACACACACACACACACACACCACTGTGTTCTGGATGCCTCAGTGGAGTTCAGCTCCAGCTTCATCTAAGCTGTTGAATGTTATTGGTGGATAGAGTATCCACTTCAGTAATATAATTAGTTAGGTTCTTGAAGTTATTGAAAACCAAATAGATTAAAGTATCAAGTGAAGTGGTAACAAATGGAGGTTGGATCCTTTGTTCAGTAGGAGCTACTCATAAACTTACTAAACTAAAAAAAAAAAGTTATTTTAAAGCTGCTAAATGGTTTCTATGAAGTCACTGTCAAATTGTGTAACTCATGGTAGCAACATGTTGGAGCAGCTCTCCTATGCTAGCTCTAATTTGTTCTTTTTGTGGACTTTTGTTCATAATTTCTTTGGCTGTGGCATTGTTTGGACAATTAGTCACTCTGATTTTGGATGATGGATTTTGGAGTTTTGCTATGATTTCTAATCACGGCAAAAAATGGCAAAAAGGTTTTTGTTTTGTTTTGACATTTACAACAGCAAGCAGATTTGCTGCAAGTCTAACTGTTGGCATAGATCCTTCCTGCCCACAGCATCACCGTCCACAATGACTCTCTGATATGCGTCATGATAACGTTTCATTTACCTCTAAAGTATGTATTGTGAAGAATCTCTGAATTGAATTAAACTGGATTTGAAGCATGTTTTTCTGTTTGCGGCTTCTGTCTTTAAATAAATGTTCGTGGACATTTTTAGACAAAAATCTGAGTTTGCATCAATTTTGTTAACTCCCTACGTGTATTATTTTACAGATTTTATATGGTCTAAAGTCTCATGTTCATAGGCGTTAATAAATTCTCCTTTAAATAATCTCTATATTTGTTTATTTCAAACTCATTCGTCATACCTGACATTAATCACAAGCTCAATGCGTAAATATAAAAGGCTTTATTTTATATACCACATAAAATTCACTGACATCTATCAGTCCGAAAAAAGCAGAGCCATTATTAAGGGTTCAGGACTCCAAGGAACCACAGCAGAGAAAATATGAACCTTTCAAGGAAGCGACGGCCCATTTAAAACTGTTCCACTGATGAATCATCCAGGAAGGCTCAACAACAACCAACGCACTGCAGGTCACGCTTGCCTCGGTTAAGGTCAGTGTTAAAAACAAAAAGTGTAGGTGTGTAAAAAAAAAAAGCATCATGGTGGCAGTCAAACATGGTGGTGGTAGTATGATGGTCTGGGCTCCATATTCTGAAAAGTCCTCCAGTATGACTGAGTTTTTTAACTCAAATTATTTTAAAATAATTTGACAGTGCCTCTTATTTTGTGGTGTTTACAGAATGGCAAATCCGGTTGTTTAAAAAGTTCAACAGCCCTTAATTTTTGTACAAAAATTGGTTGTTTAGCTTACTTATTAACAGAAAATAAGCCGGCGTTGGTTTGATCCATAAATATATCTCTGAAAACGTTAACACTGAAACTAAACTTCCTTCATAAGAACGTATAAGAAGTGCCTTCAATTGGAGATCATGTGATCAAGAAAAGATGAGCTGGAAATAATTCATGCTATAATATACTTTGCATTCATTTTAGCTGAGCCACTCCAATAATACAGTGTAATGAAAATCTTGCAAACTAAAGCAAGTTGTCATGCAGATGAACACACAGATATTTAATTGCCTGTTGCCTTGGTGACAAAATGTCAGATTTCTGTGAGGAAATTATGCGTTGCGTTGGCAGATCCCAGACTGATTGATAAACTGCTCACAATCACAAAGGAATCCTGTAATTACCACTCACAACCACAGAGGCCACTGTTGCTAAGTAAATGGAAACATGCTCTTAATGAAGCCAACTCCATTTTTCTCTAATGATAGCACTTTCCAATGTCTCAAACAGGGTCTGTGAAATCATTTGCAAAACGAAAACATTTTTATTATAACCCAGTCTTAAAGGCCTGTTACTGTAGCATATTTTTAAAGGAGTCCTTTTGACTTCAGAAACAGCGTTGCGTTGTTGCAAGGCTTTTAGAATGGTGGCTTCTGTGCACTTGCGTCAGTAAAACTCAGGGTTAGTTTTCATTATAGTTGAAAGCCTCTATAATAGTGCATTTAATGGGAAAGTCACAACTTTGTTCTCCTCTCTGGGGAATTTTAGGAAATTCTAATAATTATTGGGTTCAATAGTTGTCTTGTCCAGTTCTCACTGAATGAAATGGTTTCCAACCAAGGTGCACACAACAAACTGGTTTTTTACCATGTTTGGTTGTCTGTTGACTTCAGAAAGTCAAACATTCGAAGCTACACATTGCCAGGCATCTACTTTTATATGACCTATAAAGAGAGAGGAATTATTGAGCACAAATGGCACAAAGCCCTTCTCAATCATCCAGAGTACTGGGTCCAGCTTTGCACTGAGAAGTAGCTCACATTATGAGCTCAGCAGAAGTGCAGTTCCACCAGGTGTTTGCTAATTACTGCCGACTAGTCTGCAGGATCTGAGTTGGGGGATTTTGCAGGTGGAAGGGCGCTTTGTGACTCGCTTTTACCCAGGCGTCTTGCACAGCTGAACGGTTGCCATGGGAGATCAAAGGATTTCTCAGACACGCATGAAACAATTGAGGCAACACTCCTGGTATGTTTTTGATGAGTGAATAACATTATGACATGATGCATAAGCTCAAAAAAAGTCAATTTGACATAATACCGCCCCCTACAATAAACCCCCACATAGTTTGCAATAATAAAATGTGCAGCTGCTAAATGATTCCCAGAGCTGAAATGAAAATCTCCATCACATCCCCATCGCTCCAGCCTCTCATCAAGCCCACCAACCATCCGTGCCCTCCTCTCCCCAGCGCTGTGTTTGTCTTTCTAGAGGGAGCCGACTGACCCCTGACCCCGGGCTAATGAGAGCGATAACGAGGATTAAAAGGGGGTTACTGGAAGGTGTCTGAGAGTGGGGTTTAAACAATTACACTGGGCCGCCAACATGCTTTTCTTCATGACTCAGGAAATTACAGTCTCCCTCTCCTTTCTCCCCCACACACGCTTTCAGTCTGCACACAAAAGAAAGGGCTTATGGAAAATAATAAATTATCTCGGGGCCACGTTAACTTGGATGTAAATCGCCGGGCAATTATGTTTTAATAGCCCTTTAAGAGAATGAGTAATTGGGTTGACAGTGCTGGGGTTGATCAGGCTCACCCATCTCCCTCCCTTTGTGGCCACTGGGGAGGAGCAGTGGGTCTGCGAGTCGGTCAGCCTGCAGACAGGAAGTTGGGTCAGTTAACCCATCGGACAACGTGATAGTGATATCACTCTACCTGGATGTGCCGCCTTATTCCTAGCAAGGATCACGTCAACAGCTCAGCCAGTTTAGTGAGGACTAACAAAGGCGTTTTAGGAGAAGAGGATCCGGGATCTCTTCTAAATGATGAGATGTTGCTTTAGACCCGTTTGATCAGCTTTACCAGCTGATCTGCTCATCTGGTAAAGTCTTTCAGAAAAAGTCTGTATGTGGACTCCCAAGAGGATGAACCCTGGCAGATGTAGATTTAAAGAATAAAAAAAATAATAAATCTCAACGTCTTCTCTCCGACTGGAAGTAAATTTAATGTTTTGGACCGGGCCAGCCAGCGTTCTGATTAAAATTTGTTTGAGAAAATGTGGAGGAGGCAAAAAATGAAGGTGACCCCCCCCATTGGTGTTCGTTTTGAACAAACAGACACAATGTTGGTCCGATATTACAGAGGGTTTGATTGAGAAGGTTACTAATCATCTTTGACTATTTTAAATTTAAATGTTTTTAAAAGGTGTACAAACTTCCTGGCTGAATGAAAAAAAACATTTAAATATTTTTTTTCCCTAGTAGTATAAGCAATTTTGAGATAAACTATGAGTGTGAGGGCATTTGGGATGAGGGATGAAAGAGAGGAACCGAGAGGGGAGGAGACATGGAGGCGGAAAGGAGGGATGAAAGATGTATGGATAAAGAATGAGGGACAGAGGAGTGATGGATGACGGGTGAGAGAGTTTGGGAAGAAGATAAGGTCGGGGAAGTTGAGGTAAGGGACGAAAGAGGTAGAGATGAAAGTTAAAGACGAAATGTAGGATTTCGGCCTGAGGGGTGAAGAAATCATGGATGGGATGAAGGCTGAAAAAGGAGGGATGAAGGATGCAGGGATGATGGATGAGAAGAAGTTACGGATGAGGGATGACAGATTTAGAGACAAGAGTTCTTGAGGGAGGGAGGAAAGACAAAGGGTAAAAGAAGTAGAATTGAAAGCTAAAGGAAGGAAGGATGAAGGAGTAAGAAATGAGGGAAGGAGAGGCGAAGAAGGTGCTGAACAGAGGATGAGGTGAGCAGACTGCTGGTAACTAGAGGTCTGATTGAGGCATGACCCTGTTAAAAAACTAATTAGACAGAAGCTGCGTTTCCACTGACCATATAATTGTGCAATTTGACATTTAGAACATAAATTCACTTAATGGAAACGCAGCGATTTCAATTAAACTCTCATTTTTTGATGAAAAGGTTTGGATGAGGTGGTTTCTCAGCTGTATTGAAATAGATTTATTTCACATGAAAATGCAATGGGAACACTTCTTTTCGCATCATGCGAGTCACGTGATCAACAAACAGATGTTGCTACTGGCGCAAACCACAAAGAGGAAGATGACAGGAAGTAGTTGGTGGATGTTTTTCAATGACAAGCTTATTCACGTGTGATTTTAATTGCGTTTCTTAACAGAATTGTGAATTTTTTTGACATTAGCAAAATATCAACTAAGTTTTGCGTACATTTGTAATGAGAAAATCTATTGACCGGATAGCTAGCAAGAATGATTTTTCTCAACTGGTATGGAAAAACTATTAGTTACTTTTGAAAGAAGGTATTCAGTCTCCCCGAATCACCACAAAACTCAGAAGTAAAAATACTGGCTTGATTCCACGAAGTGAAACAGAAAACTATTTCAGTCGGTGCCTCAGCGGACCCGTCCACATTGACACGCAGGTGAAAAGAACCCCGACCTTCTCCTGACCTCTGTCCCAGTGACCTATGAATGATCAGCATGTGTCCTGATTTCCACCCACTCGTCAACGCGATCGATGCTGGGGGAAAAAAACAAAACAAAACAAAAAAAAAAAGATCATAAGAGGCCAAACCCAGTGAGCTTAGATCCACCAAATGAGGCTAGAACAACACAACTCAGCAGGGGGTCAGCTGGAGGAGAGAGAAGAACAAGAGAGGAGACAAAAAAAAAACAGGAAATACTGGTAGAGATCTGATACAAGGCCGAGTCTGGCACAGAAAGAGGAAATAATCAAAATGCTCGGCAGGATGTTGCACCTTTCAACAATCAGCAAGCAAATGGAGGGATAAACCCGTCTTTATCTCTACGTTCTTTCATCCCAGGAGGAAGACCAGCGCAGTAAGAAATTGATCAGATGAGCATCTGCTCGGGTTGGCAACAGTCACTGGATAGATCTGAAACACCGTTTTAGTTTTTAAAAAAAAAATTTTTTAATCTCATCTCTATTACAGTCCGCACTGTAAAGACATTTAAAGGCACGTTGCGCGGTAAAAGGAGAGAAATAGATGTTTATGCAAATGTGGGCTAATGCACCTCTGATCTTCACCCCATTAGCGTTCCATTTTAGACCCGCGTCTGATCGCTGCGGCGGCGGAAAGTGTGTAGCAAAGACAATTTGTAAAATGCATCTCAACAAAACAAAACAAAAAAAAAGTGATCCTCTTTGAGGAGGATGACTGCTTTAAGCAACTTTATGTCACGGTGACTGCAATTTGCAGAAGTTTTGGAGGAAGTAAGTTTTCACTGCCTTTCAACGGGATGCACAGCCCTTTGACATGTCCACATCTCATCACAGTGTCACCACTCACTTGGGTGTTTCCTATTATAATTCTTCACAAATGTTCTCAACCTAAAGTCCATACTTTGATTAGGCCACTCCAAAACCTTAATTTTATTTAACCTAGCTACTTTCTCTATGACGTTTTTTTTTCTTCCAGAAATCTTGTGTTGTTTTATCTAGACAAACATGCCTGTGTTGTTACTGAGATCTTTTAGCCTACTTCATGTTGTCAGAAAGGTTATATTTAAGTAATTTCTTCATTCTTCAAGTATCTTACCAAAATTTGCAATCCTTTTATGATTGTGAGATTACTTTTAAACATGGATGCAGGTTGGTTTGGGTAGTTTGGACCTCTCAGGAAATTAACTCCTAATCTGAAAACTGGATTTTGTTATTATTTTGTCTTTGTTTGATGATGTAAGATGAAAGAAGAACTGAAAGGCTTTTTTAAAGGGGCTGTACCATATTACATTCTTGTAGCACACTCAAGAAACTGTGTTACCTTCAGTAGTCATAAAAGTGCTACATATGTGAAAATACAGTTAGGGCCAGAAATATTTTCAGAAATACAATTTTATATAGTATGGGCTGAAAGTGCACACTCCCAGCTGCAATATGAGAGTTTCCACATCCAAATCGGAGAAAGGATTTAGGAATCATAGCTCTGTAATGCAGAGCCTCCTCTTTTTCAAGGGACCAAAAGTAATTGGACAATGGACTCTAAAGGCTGCAAGTAACTCAAAAGGCCTTTCCCTCGTTAACCTGTAATCAAGTAAGTAGTTAAAAGGTCTGGGGTTGTTTCCAGGGTGTGGTTTTGCATTTGGAAGCTGTTGCTGTGACCAGACAACATGCGGTCAAAGGAGCTCTCAATTGAGGTGAAGCAGAACATCCTGAGGCTGAAAAAAAGGAAAATCCATCAGAGAGATAGCAGACATGCTTGGAGTAGCAAAATCAACAGTCTGGTACATTCTGAGGAAAAAGGAATTGACTGGTGAGCTTGGGAACTCAAAAAGGCCTGGGCGTCCACTGAAGACAACAGTGGTGGATGATCGCCGCATACTTTCTTTGGTGAAGAAGAACCCGTTCACAACATCAACTGAGGTCCAGAACACTCTCAGAGAAGTAGGTGTATCTGTCTCTAAGTCAACAGTAAAGAGAAGACTCCATGAAAGCAAATACAAAGGGTTCACATGTAGATGCAAACCATTCATCAATTCCAAAAATAGACAGGCCAGAGTTAAATTTGCCCAAAAAAACCTCAAGAAGCCAGCCCAGTTCTGGAAAAGTATTCTATGGACAGATGAGACAAAGATCAACCTGTACCAGAATGATGGGAAGAAAAAAGTTTGGAGAAGAAAGGGAACGGCACATGATCCAAGGCACACCACATCCTCTGTAAAACATGGTGGAGGCAACATGATGGCATGGGCATGCATGGCTTTCAATGGCACTGGGTCACTTGTGTTTATTGATGACATAACAGCAGACAAGAGTAGCCGGATGAATTCTGAAGTGTACCGGGATATACTGTCAGCCCAGATTCAGCCAAATGCTGCAAAGTTGATCGGACGGCGCTTCACAGTACAGATGGATAATGACCCCAAGCATACAGCCAAAGCTACCCAGGAGTTCATGAGAGCAAAAAGGTGGAATATTCTGCAATGGCCAAGTCAATCACCAGATCTTAACCCAATTGAGCATGCATTTCACTTGCTCAAATCCAGACTTCAGACGGAAAGACCCACTAACAAGCAAGACCTGAAGGCTGTGGCTGTAAAGGCCTGGGAAAGCATTAAGAAGGAGGAAACCCAGCGTTTGGTGATGTCCATGGGTTCCAGACTTAAGGCAGTGATTGCCTCCAAAGGATTCGCAACAAAATATTGAGAAAAAACTTTTTTGTTTGGGTTATGTTTATATGTCCAATTACTTTTGAGCTCCTAAAATGTGGAGTGTTTGTAAACAAATGTGTACAATTCCTACATTTTCTATCAGATATTTTTGTTCAACCCTTTAAATTAAACGTTACAATCTGCACTTGAATTCTGTTGTAGAGGTTTCATTTCAAATCCAATGCGGTGGCATGCAGAGCCCAACTCACGAAAATTGTGTTACTGTCCAAATATTTCTGGCCCTAACTGTATGCCTTAAAATAAATTTAACTTTATTTTAACTTGGGCCTTTGTCTCTAAAAAATCCTGAAATGCCACTTTTCAGGAAGTCAGCAGAACTTCGTCCCGCAAAACTGTTTCACTTTGGCATTTAATGACAGATACTAAAAGTGCTAAAAACAAGTTATTTAAAATTCTGATCGAATAAATGGGTCCCTAACATTATATTCAGGGAACATCAGTGCTCTGAGATGTGATTTCAGTTCTCCTTGAAGAGAGAGAGAAAAACCAAAACTAAAAAAACCTGAAAGAAATCTGGTCGAGGCAAATTCTTCTTCACAAAACTGTAACTGTACTGTATTACTTGGTTTTAGTGCAGATGTCTGTGTTTTTTTTTTCTTCAAAGAGAGTCAGTATGTTGATGTCTATTTTTCTTTCTCCTGTCCTCTGCTCATGGCAGCTCTTTTATTCCCGGAGTGCTCCGTCACCCATGTCGCCGGGGGGACAAGGAGAACGCGACGTTTTTCCCTAGATCAAAAATTTACGAGCAATTAAAAGACGGCCGATGCCCAGCATCCATCAGCCCAGTGCGCAGCTACCGGGCTGCGTGAGGAGAGGAGGTGCGGCGGGGAGGGAGGGAGGCGGGGAGTCGCAGTAAACCACAGGCTATATACTTTTATATCTGTTATCCCTCCGAAGAGGGAAGGTTATGGCAAAATGATGTTTTACTGTGCCTGGTTTCCGGCCCGATGTAGATGTCATTCACGGAGCGCAGTCGGTGGGGGTCGGGCGGGCGCGGAGGGAGCAATACGAGCATGAAAGTGAGTGTTTTGTTAAAGTTGGAAGAGTTAATAATGCGCGCCGCGGGCCTCGCAAACAAAAAGAATAACAGTATCTGTTGATCTGGTTCATCAGTTACTGAGAGAAGAGTGACCTAATTACTGTGTTGTTTATTACAGCACAGCTCTGATTTATGCTCCTCTGTGCTGTTGACTTCAACACTGAGTCGTCCTCTTCAATAATTGCAGCAAGAGGGGTTTTTTCTACATATATATAAATATATATTATATTTGAACACATAGACAGACAGATCCAGAGCAACACACACACACACAAAAACGCAGAAACTCTCATACATCAAGGCAGTCGCTCCTTCACTTTTCCTGGCTCCTTGCGACAGCCCCCAGACTCATTTGCATCCTTAATTGTGTTGTAATGTACTTTTAATTTGAAAATGGAGGCAATTAATTATTTTGATATGGAACAAATTGCAGCAAATGTAAACATTCTAATAGTCCTTTGTGAGCTTAGTATCATTTTTCAAAAGATGGATTGAATCTTATCTCATTTTTTAATGCCATGGCACCCCCTCTTACCCCCGAACCCCCCAAATAAAGTACGATTTCGACATCATGCATTCTGCTTGATTTCCACTTTGTTTTCTCGCCGAGGCCAGCGTCTCTTTGATCCAGCGCTCCTCCACTGTTATTTTCTATCCAAATCTCCCACAGGAGAATCGCTGTAGTTTCACCTGTGCTATCAAAAGAGATTAAACAAAATTAAGCTTGTTTTGGATGTTCTGCTTCTTCTCCAAGCCCCCAACACCAACCAGACTCTGATTTTTCTTTTATTCTTTTGTTTTTTTATATACATATATTTTTTTACTCCTGAGTAAGAGGAGCTTGGAGCAGAGATATGAATCACAGATTAATTTCTTTTCCAGTGCTGAACGTGTGATCAATAGGTGTGTTCAACAAATACTGAGCGACTTTCTGCGTGGTGGGAGGGTGGGTGTATGTGGGGGTGGAGGGACGTGTTTTGGGGAAAGGGGGCTTAAAAAAAAAAAGAAAAAAAAAAGAAAAACTAGCACTTTCACTCCTTCAAGTTGATGAACTCACAACAGAAAGGAACAGAATGAATGTGTGTGATTTCCCCCCCTTTCTTTCACCCTGCTCTATCACCTTTCCTCTCAGGCCTGTTCTCTCTCAAACTTTTCTTCCCGCCTGTGTCTCAGCCTCTCACCCGACATCACCCCTCACTCCTCTCTCTTACCCTCTGCCCCCGCCATCTTTTTTTTTTCGTGACTCTCCCAAGGGACCCTGGAGCCGGCTGACATCACAGTCGGCCCGGGCGACGGCCTATAAATTATGAGTGACAACTCTTTGGACCAATAAAGGCACCGCTATATTTCATGCACAGTAAATCTGATGGCAGATTGCTGTGGCGTGTGGCGGCTGACGTGTTTATTGTCGACGTGGCGACGGTAGCGTTGGGTGGAAGGGTTGGAGGGGGTGTTAGGGGGCGGGGGGAGGTCGCTCCACGACATTGTTGAGTTTTTTTGTAAAGCTCCCAGTCTATATGGAGGTCAGACAGATTGGAACGCTGGGATGCGGGCGACCAATTCCTTCCATTCGGCAAGCCTCGCAAATCCGCAAACACACACACTCACATCATCTTTAAGGAAGGCTGTTTTTTTTTATTTTCTGAAGCTTTTGCAAAGCCATGCAGTCACTGCTTCCAGTGCAACCATCTGTCCCCAATCCGCACATGCTCGCAATAAAATGTTTAAGGTCGCAGACGCTGCGGCTCCGTGACTTTCTGATCGGAAGAGGGAATTAATGACTTCCGAACGACGACGCTTCCGACTCACTGGAGTTTCTGCACTTTGAATGAATCCAGTGTCTGTCCTGCTCACCTCCAGCATAAAAACGAGTGGTCGTAAACCAAAGTGAGTTGACAGATTAATACGTAGATGCAACGGGGAGAGTGCAGAGATCTCACGATTTTAAATTGCTCCAGTTGTCTTGTCCAAAATACGACCTGTTGTTACCGTCTCTCACTAGCTGCCAGGTCCTCACACAGGGGTCACTCCCAGGTGCGATCAGAGCCACTTCCACCACCTCTGGGCTGCTTACAAACTGCACACAGCCAAAACCAGCTGTAAATTCTTAAACAGCCCAACTTTAATAATTGATTGGTTTTATTAGTTAGTCTTAACCAATAAAGGCTAACAGAGCGCCATTTGTGCATAAATTGCAGAAAGGTTTCTATTCTGCTCAGACAGTTTTTATTTATTTTTTTTATACTTCCATCTTAAACCCAATAAAATCAAACCGCTTGTCTCTGAATTTCCTGAACTGCAGTCCCTTCGCGTTAGACATCTTTTCTAATGTATAGCAACAATCACACTAAGTGACCTGGCGCTGATTGCACTGCAGTCAACCCATTCTCACCCATGCAATAAACAATTCCTTATAATTATCATTTAAATGGACGCTAAAGCATGATCAGGGCATTACAAGTCCTCTGCCACGGCCCCCTAAATGGACAGATTTCAGCAGACGCTCGCTGCTGTGATCGGCATCATTATATTTTAATTAATCCATTCTTCTCACAGCAACACAGTAATTACAATCTATTTTATGACACTGCATGCTGAGCAAGAGGAGATGGAGGGGAGAAATAAGGCATGGAGAGAACATAAGGTTTGAAAAGAGGAAGGTGGGGAAAGGAAAGGAAAGGAGAGGCGATGGCGGTCGGAGGTGAAGAAAGGGAGATAGCGGATAAAATAAAAGACACCCCAAACACCATGATGGATGACCGATGTATCATTGCCCTTGTGGACACTGTAAAAGCATTTATTCAGTGGCTCACTCACTCTGCATACGGTGTGAGGGAGACAGTACGCGCTACTTCTCTAAATCCTTACAGGTACACTGAAGCATGCTGGGAGTGTGATAACAGCATCTGAATATCACAAGATCCTCTGTCGTGTCATGAAACAGACTGTGGGATTAGGAGGTTCAACTGCTTTAGTTCAGCTTTTTTATATATATATTAAGCAGCTACACAATGGAGCCTGTCGTGTGTTTCTGTGCGCTTGAGGTTACATTAAAATACAAGCCAACCCAGATAGAGACCAGATGATCTTCAAACCCTGGAATTAAAAACAAGGATTTACTATCTTGTTTTCTTTTCATCATGACTGCACCCAACTCGCCTCATTCCGACAGCAAAATATGGAAAATCATCAATTTTATACCGAACAAGAAAAAAAAAAGTTACTTTCCACAAAAATGCAATGTAAACAATATAATCTGAACGGATGAGCTGACGTACGATCAAAAAGCTTACGCGAAGCTGAAATCGTTCCAAGGATTAAATATAAAAGCGAAAGTGAGTGAAAGTTTCACTCAAATCTTGGTGAAGAAGATTAAATCTAAGCAGAACTAATAGCTACCACTGGTCGGCCAGACGTTCAAAAGCCTTTCAAACCAAAGATGAGGTGAACAATACACACTTAAAGAGAGAGCAATACTTAGAAAAGCAAGACGGCTGCAGAAATCCTTCATTCACTGTTTATTTTCCGGCATGTTTTCTCGTGTACAAACGGTTCCCATGGAATCTCCATGCAAAAAGGAAACTGAGACCTGGATTCAAACCCAGAATCTGTTGTTGCTGCAAGGCATCAGCGCAACCAACAACCACTGCTAAATGAGAAAAATTTCTTAAATGATAAAAATGGTTAAAAAATGAATTGGTTCCAGCAAAAAATGGCTTTTAGAAGCTATACTATATAAAGTCAGGGGGAATCTAGAGCTCTAATGAATTTAAAGTAACATATTTTATAAAACAGTTCTCAGTTTTTATACAAAAGTCATTAAAAGTAAACAAGCATTTCTTAAAAATAAAGGAATAATTAAAAAGTGTTAAAGATTCAACATTAAAATAGTTGAAACAACAAAAATTGTGTGTAGGTCAAAAAATTTATAGAAAATCATGTGCAGCTCTCGCTAGCATAAATGTTTTTTCCTTAATTAATGACGTACATTTTTTTCTTATGATCAAGAAAACATTTTCCCATTGACCGCTGTTATAAAATATACATTAAAGGAACCGTTAATAGGCTCACAAATTCTAAAAATTAATAAATAAATCTTCAAAATATCCTTCACAACATTTTCCTACTTTCATGTGTGAAATTTTATCCATAGAAGTAATTATTTTTGTATGACTTTGTGTGCATTTTGTCCCACTCAAAGCTAAAAAAAACAACAACAAAAAAAACAAACACCCAGCGGTCCCCTGTGGTTTCAGGCAGAGAAAATAAAATAAATAAATAAATAATAAAATGTCTGACTCCTGTGCCAAGCCAGCAATTTTCATTTAATGACTGGGCAGCATGTTTGAGTCTGGTTTCCAGTTATCAATACATCCAAGGGCAGAAGTTTGCTCAGGAGAAGCCTCTGGAAGCCGGCCAATCAGAGCAGCAGCATGGGCTGGATGGGAAGGGGAGCCGTAATGAGTCTCAAACAGAGGCTGCACAGTCGAGCACCAGCCAGCAGCTTGTAAAACGTAGGCAGACGGGTCCTTTTACAGAGAATACTGCAGATATGCTGTAATTTGCGAATATTAAATAAATGCACTACTAATGAAAACCACAGATTTCACTAAATGGAAACTCCTTGTCAAAATTGGTTACGGAATGAACACGTCTACATAAAAAAAAATGTTAAAATTTTTTTGAAAGCAGCTTTTTGCTTTTAAACAGCAGATCAGTTGAAACAGGAAGTGAAGCGAAGCATTAAAGAGCGGACACAGCGAACTGCTGAATGAAGAGCCGCAGGTGACAGGATGCTCACGTCTCAGCAAGGCAACCGGCTCCATTTGCTCTGCCCTGCTGATGCACACACACTCATACACGCACGCCGCCGATGTGTGAAGTCCAGATCAGGGTTGCTCACAGAATCATGAGAAACGGCCTGCAGCCAACGACCGCTTCGTGAGAAGTTTGTTTCTCCACCTGAATAATTCGGTGACCTTTAATTCGAAGCGGGGTTATCTGCAAGCAGTCCTGTAAAGTAGCATTGAAAATGCATTTAGGCATCATGTAGAGATGATGACAGTAATTTTTGAATCTGTTCCCCGCTTCATGCAGCTTCCTACATGTTTTCTGTAGATGTATTTCTAGTGAACAAAGAATTGTGCAAACTGAGATTACGAACATAAATTTGCTTAATAAAAACACACAAATTTTGGACATTTTGATACGTTTTTGAGGTAAAATGAGGTTGTTTTTCAGCTACATTAAAATACATGCATTTCGCAAAACGTAAAAAACTTTTTCCGCATCACATGAATCACATGACCCACATCTGTTACTACTGCGGAAACGATGAAGAAGACGACAGGAAGAGTTTGGAGGATGACACCGCGGCATGCTTTCCAATGACTTATTGTTTTTAATGAGTAATAGTGAGTAATTTTAATTGCGTTTCTTTTTTAATAGGAACATCGAAATTGCTAAATAGTGTTTTTTAAAAAATATATATATATTAGCGGAATGATGCCTTTCCAATAGTCAAGAATCTGAAGAAATTCCAAAAGACTTAAACATTGACAGTTCACCGACAGCAATGCAAATAGTGAGCGATCTCTGACATTACTTTTATACCTTTTATTTAGTTTAAGTGAATTAGGCTACTAACCTCTCTGGCTAAACTGTACTTTTCTAAGTGTCACGATGGATGTTTTCTAAATCACCAAACAAATAGAAAAACAATATTATCTGAACGTTAATTGTACTTACTGACTTGAGGAATGGAAAATGACAGAACGGGACAATTTGTGGAGAACACGTAAAGTCATGAATGGTAAAAGAAAAGAGGCACAAGCCCTGCTACTTACACAATAAACACAAGAGACTGCTGTATGTTTCGTCAATGTGTGTGTTTTATGTTGTGTCAAAAATCTAATTGTAATTATAATCAAACAGTCATGTGCCTAAAGATTTCCACGCCTACTTATCAATCCATAAAATACATTAAAAAAATAAAATAAAATAAAAAAACAAACACACAAAAGAAAGTAAACCCTGATGGTATCCGTTTTGGGAAGGTCTTTCCACCCTTGATGCTTTTCAACCAAAGTATTGCCTGGATGTCCAGTGGAAGATAAATGCTACACAATATTCAAATTTTTCTCACAAATAAAAATCTAAAAGGTGTGACGTGCATTTTTATTGTGCCCCTCTACACTCTGGCACCCCTAAATAAAACTGATTGCAACCGGACTTCTAAATCTAAAAGTCTGGTTGCCCACATGTGTGTGATTTAATGTCAGCACAGGTAAACCTGGATAACTCCTAGTTGTGCGTGTGGTGTTATTACAATACCTGTGGTGAACATGGTATCCTGCTGCGTTGATGGTCCAGCCCGGCTCTTCGGGGTCGGGGATCTTCGCCGTCATGGCGATCAGATGCTGAACGTCCCTCCACGTCATCAACGGACTAATGCAAGGAGACATAGCAAGAGGAAAACATCAAACACGTTGGTTTCTCTAAACCGCAATTGCACAAAGGGAAACACTTCAACTCTGTGTGATTCCATAAAGGGGAAACTTACAGGGAACCACAAGCAGGTTTCTGTGGATGGACGCTGAAGGACCGCTTTACAGGACTTAAAGCACAATTCATCAGACACTCACACGCAGAGCTCACACTCTATAACCGCAAAGGTTTATTTGACGCGTAAGCTGCTGCGAAGAGTCACGACCGTACCTTTAAAAGCAGGTCCTCCATACATAGAAAAGGCCCTCTTTACGTTAATTCTACATTTACGATAATGGTGTCACTAAAAGCTGTGAATCCAACAAAAAAATAAATAAATTTGATTCTTAACAAAAGAGTCCAGAGAGCCAAATGCAGCAAAAGTCCTCTTTTTAATCCCAGGCAGGGGAATTCTAATAGAGCCGACTCAAGTGTCATGTCAAGCAATATACTAATGGAATCCAATTAAGACCTTTAAACTGCGCAGAGAGCTGGAGGATATTAGCTCAGTTTTCTATAACAAAAGACCAAAGGGTCGTCAAAGAGGGCTTTTTTTTCCCTCCAGTGTATAAAAAGCATAAAAGAAATTGGGGTTTTTCTCCTTTATCCACTCATTATTGTTCTCTAAGAAAATGATTTGAATGGAGTGAAGGAAAAGTGTTCAGCTGCCGACTCTAAGAAGCATTTTTATTTATTTTTTCTGAGGAGAAATGCCACTGATCTCTGCCTCAACGTGTGTACACAGACACCATGTTTTTAGCACAGTGGAGACGAGGAAGACTCTTCGAGCAGTACAACACAGTTACACCTAACTTATTCTATTATTAATGTCATAACTTCATTCAGCGTCATGTTCAACGCCGATGAAGTTTGACATTTTGTCATAGATGCTTTACTTGGATCACCCAAGTAGGGCATAATAGTGAAGGGGAAGAACATGTTGTGCAAGGAATTAAAAGAAATAACTGAGGCTGCAAAAAAAACGAACTATGATTTTATAGATTGAATGAAGGAGCCATAAATTTGTGTTCAGGTAGATTTAATTTGGAAAACCAGGCTTTACTGTAATTACAGCTGAACACCTTTTTCAGTAGATCTACCAGCGTTTTTCCAGCCAGACTCTGTGTGAACATCAACTTTCAAGTCTGGACATCAATTTCCAGTTTGATTTAAGTCTGTGCTTTGACTAGGAATCACAGTTCCTTTACATCAGGATTAAAAAGCCACATATTTAGAGTTGCTTTTTGAACCTCAATAAATGGAATATTAACTAACATATTTGATGTGAATCAATGATTTGAATGATGGGACTTGACAAAATGTCACGTCTGTTATTGCTTTTCACAACTGTTGATGATTGACGTGTTTATTATGTTTTTTACGTTTTCACAATGTAAAGCACTCTGATCTGCCGTCTTGCTGAAACATGCTTTTCAATTAAACCTGAGTGACTGACTGACTTTTGCCTTCCAGTGAAATTCTACTTAATTCTCATCTCCCTTCAGTTCTTGAGATGGAATTTCTCACATTGAGCTCGATTCCTCTGGTGGAATTTCAACTGGCTCAATCAGCAAACACAAGGAAGAGTTGTGATGTCGACTGTGACCCTGTTTTACAATCGTAGTCAGCCTGTAGTTTTATCAATGGCAGCGGAGGAAAATAAAGCCGTTCAGTCTGTGTTGGCAACGCTTCCAAATATTGATCCAAAGTCACTTCATTGCTGGAAAAGATCTCTTTCTGCTCAGCACTTCTCTCTTTGCAGTGGAGGATGGTTGTTTGCAGCGCACAAATTTTCCAGTAGGCTTCGTCGCGTCGCTCCTGTCATGGTCGAGCTGGAGAACTACATTCCAGAATCAGATCTAAATGTTTAAAACTTCAACAGAGTCCATCATTTCTCAACAGTTGAAGGTAAAACCTTGCTGTACAAAGCAACAAATCTCTATACCAGAGGTTTGTAGTTTTTGTTTTAGCTACAAAGCAAAGCTAGCTTGGTCTGCGCCGTTGCGTTGTAGCTCTGGCTGCTTGTTTAAGGGTCTTGTTCTGAGGTCAACACAGAATCTTCTCTTTTGCAGCCTTTTCCTCAAGGCTTGTTCAGTATTAAGTACTATCAATCTTCCCATTGGTCTTTTTTTCCTTCTCTGAAGGGGAAAAAATTATCCCACAACACGATTCAAGCTGGAAATCATGATCATTTTTACAGTAAGAATAAAAAAACAAAACCAATACATCATTTTTCTTTTCCCTCCCCATCTTACCCCCCAAAAAATACACCAATGAAAATACACTAAAGTATGTGAGAAAATGTGGAAAAGTTGAAGTGGCAGGAATGATTTTTAAAGCCAAAAAGTAACATATGCAACTTCCTCTACATATGCGCTCGTTCACAGTTTTTGCTCAGTGGCAAAACTTTCTAATCAGATGTGGAGAAAAGACCTTGTCAAAAGAACGAAATAACAAGTACGCTCTTCATTATTCTGTTAGACATTTCCGAACGTACCAGGCGCAGACATAAACGCAGATTCCATTCACGTATTTGGAGAAAGAGAGAAAAAAAAAAACCAAGCAGAACAAAAGTGAGGAGAGAAGCTTTCATTAGGAGAATAAAACAAAACCCCAGCAAGAAGCAAGAACAGGCAACTAAAACAACACGATAGGAATAATACCAGTAACACTAATAATAGATGGATGGAACAAAACAAAACACAAAGCACAAACAATTATTTTAAGCTTTGATTTCAAAGGGATCGTAGAGTGCGCGTGTGTGTGAGGGGGGAATATGCTTTGTACTTTTGAACCGTTGCTGCTCGCCACGCGCGGCGTGTTGTATATTAGCGGCGAGCAGCGTGATTCTGTTGTGTGCACTCCCCCACCTCCATCGTAAGCAGCAGCACCACCATCACCCCTCTGGTGGAATCAGAGAAAGCCCCGCGGCCCCGGCTGGTTTGCATAAAGCAAATAAAATTAAATTTGCTTTGCTAAATCAAAGCATGTATGGTATTCCGAGCTGCTCTCTCTGGGACAAATTACTTCAAACGGCCTCCTTTGTATCATAACAGAATTAGAAAAAAATAAATAAATAAATAAAAATAAAAAATCAGCCCAATCAGTGGCACTCCAAAACCCTCGACTCAGGAATTAATTATTGAACCGAGGGCTTTTCTCTCTCCTGGCAGTCAGTGACACAGATCTATTTATTTTGGAGAAGTCGTTTTGCTCTTAAAAGCACACTGTTGGCTGAGACCGTAGCTTTCCGACTCGCTCGCTCAGAGTTCTCTCTCCTCTTTGCAGCACAACCCCTGAAGGAACATGTGAATAGGTTCAGACCGCAAAATTAATCTGAAAACTCCACAACCAGCATTTACCGGAGTGCTGGTTAAACAGAAGAATTACTTCTGCTGTAATGGACTCTGGTTGAACTGAACCATTAGCGGAGTTTTTCTTTTCTCTTCACAAAAGGTCCTCGCTTGGCAAAAAACACTGGAGAGAGACAAAAGGATTTATGGCTTT
Source organism: Poeciliopsis prolifica (assembly GCF_027474105.1). Taxonomy (NCBI): domain Eukaryota; kingdom Metazoa; phylum Chordata; class Actinopteri; order Cyprinodontiformes; family Poeciliidae; genus Poeciliopsis; species Poeciliopsis prolifica. The sequence continues at coordinate 3,508,589 of NW_026562392.1, read as the reverse complement.
AATTATTTACTGCCGTTGATGTGACTCCAGAACTCAACTTTGATTACTTGTGGCGTCTTATTAGAATATAAAAACACATAAACAACTGATGTGTTTGTGTAGAAACATTTCTGTCTTTTTAAAGAAAAGTCATTCACAATATACAGCGCTGGGAAAAAGCATTTTCCTTGTCAAAGATTTGGGGGAGATTTATAAGACATCTTGGACCGGTCGCCAGGCCAACACAGACCAGCTTCACATTCAGTTTTTATAGATGCAAATGTAAAGTAAGCAAAGTGTCTGTTTGACGCAGCGTTGGGTGCAATTATGTCATCACTGAGTTCTTGCTGCAACATTTGAATCAAGGCGATACTGAAGTGGTAGCAGTGATGCACATGGGAGTTTCACATGGTGTTTCACACCTGCAGTGAAATTTGTTGACACGTCTAAAAAAACAAAAAAAAAAAAGAATGTCAGGAATTCAAATTGTGTATGCTACAATGTGAAATGAGTAGAAAGGCACCGGCAGATATGTTCTTATCGTCTAATGCTATAGAAGAGGAAAGGTGATACACAACGTGATGATGGCGTTGGAAAAATCCAGTGGTCAGATGAAAGTTTGCCAAGAGAACATAGACAAAGACCATTAAATCTGGAATTATGTTTTTTGGACGGTAAGAAAAACTAGAATCTGCTTCTTTCTCAACTGATTTTCATGACATACTTCCAGGCACTAATTATCTCATTCTGTCAAAGTGCTTTAAATACCGCAAAAACAATTGAAAACATGCAAACAAACAAATAAAAACCAAACCGCAACAGCAATGAATAGACGATGAAGCTGGCTGATCAATGGGTTGTAAAAATTGAAGGCAACCACCTCTGAGCCTCCTGCAGACCTTTGCAGTCATCTTCCCCTCGATAAGGCTCACAAAGCACTACAGCAGCCGTCACAGTGAGCACACAACTGTTTACAAATCCCCAGTTAACAGGATCAGGCCTCATTGACTGGGCCACTCCGATGTGTCTGATGTAATCTATTAGCCGTATGATAGTCAGTGTCTCAGTTAAATCGATAAACCGGGGTCTCCATATTGCTCCACTGTGAACTGTTACTCCACTTTAGCCCCGTTGAAAAATGCAGCACTACAAAGAAGCTGCGTGTGTGCATGCGGAATACCGTCTTACTTCAAATTGTGTACATGTAATGCATGTGCATTTGTTTTTTTATGCATTAGGAATAAAAACATATTTAAAATGGCTGTTAAATCTTCAGATAATAAATAAATGGTGCACATGTCCGTGTGTTGAGTAACTCAGTTGACATGTGTAATAACTACACACCCAGTCTAGTCACTTGTATTACTGTACAGTGAAACCGGTCCAGTGCACCAAACGTGTTTATTATTGCCACTTGTCATCCATAGCACGTCTAAAAGCGCATGTATGGGCAATGTGTGCACACTGCGGGTTTGTGTGAGGGAGTGTGTCTGTAGCTGGTATAACTGGGTTTCCAATTAAGTTGAACCAGAGGCTGGATCAATGCGAGTCCTCTGTGTACAGGAATGAACAGCCCCTGGGCCCTCAGAGCATGCCCACGAATAATTTATCACTCACAGTGGGCCCAGGCAGCGAAGAAGAGGAGGGAGGAGGAAGAGGACTGGCATGAGGAGAAGGAGGCAGAGAGCAGGAGGACAAAGTGTCCAGCCGAGGGGAAGAAAATGTCAAATGTGGACAATGGAGAAGATGGGGGAGAGGAGGGGATGAAGGGTAGGGACTAAACAGAGAGAGAGAGAGAGAGAGATCAGGGCCCAGAGGAAAACACTGTCAGCTCTCGATCATTTAGATGCCCGACTCTCCACGTCCCACCCCCATAAACAACCACTGAAAATGAAATTCTGGTGACAGCCAAAGCCCCATTATTCTCTCCAGTTTGTTCGCAGTGCTGTCCATGAATGTGTTCAAACCGATGTGATAATGAATGGAGCCCACATACTTGAGAAGTAAATCGGAGTTATTGCCATAGTGAATGAAATATTTACTCTGTTATCAAAGGGGAAACTTTGAATATTTCGTGCAGAAACAGCCACGACATTTTCCCTCAAGTTGAGCGCCAAGTGACTGCTGAGCATCTCGCCTCTGTGTAAACTTGACGACGCCGTGGACTTGGGTTTAATTGTATGGATGCTAACAAACATTTTGCATCAGAAAAACCTGGACCAGCACAGACTGTAATGGTGTCAAATCTGTGTAAAACAACCACATCGTCCACAACAAATGGCAGAATCGGTCACTAAGCAGGAAGAGTTATGATAGGTCCAGCTGAACCATCAATACAAGCAGTAAACCTGATCCAAAGTAGGTTACAAAGAGTAAGACACACTGCAGCAAGTTAACAAGGAACTATTTAGAACACGGCTTCTGATTCAATTATGCACAAATTATAACAGTAACGCCACAGCTGAGTTTATAGACTTTGCAGATTTATTAATGTACATTTCTCTGGATGTCTGGATTTATGACTGTAATGCTGGTGCGTCAAATAAGTTGAGGTGACACGAGAGCAATGTGCGGTTTAAAGCAGCAATATGAAACTTTCACAAGAATGTGTTTTTTTCCATATTTGTTCAAACTGTCGCCATGTCACGGCAGAATGGCATGCGACAGATAGAAAAAAATAATACATTGAGCTCATCCGTTTAGATTTTTAGCTTTTGAAGTCATGCGTTCCTTGTGTTGCTGGTCTTTTACATCACATCCCCAAACTGCAATTCAAAAATATCAATGTTTTTTTTTTGCAAGACACTGCGTTCCTGAGCAAAGCTACGAGCACACAGGCATCAGATGCTGTCCGATTCAGCGTCTCCACCCCCCGTCGAGTGTCACAGTCCCCAGTTTGTCTCGATCAATCTCCCAGTAGCAAGGCATGGACAGGCAACATGCTCCATGTGGTTCTGTAATCTTCTCTTAATGTGCTGCACTCTAAGCCTAAATGAACCCACTTGGAGTGACTGTGAGCAGACTGAGATTCCTCCCATGTTATCTGAACAAGTGTTACTAATGGCTCCATCAATTAAGCGAAGTCCAATAACTGCATGCCTGCAGTCTCCTTTAAACACACTACACCAATTTAGCCCTGATTTCTGTCGTTAATGAGCGCACATGTGAGTGCGGGCGGGGGACATGTGTACGTTTGCACGATCTTGAGACCACAGGCCGTCTGGATCTGCACGTGTGTGTCTGTTGGTATAGATCGACGTGTGAAAGCGTCTCTGAAAAAAAAAAAAACTGCATGGGCCGGCGTGTATGACTTATGAAAGTGCTTGGCGCACACCGACAGTTCTGGTTCTGCAAGAGCTTAATCTGTTGAATGTGCATGTTTCCCTCTCTGCAAAACAAGCAGTGCTCAATTTGCATCTATATAAAGCGAGGGAAACACAAAAACAGAGCAGATAAATCTCTCAGACTGTTTAAGTCTTATGCAGAGTATGTCAAGAGCCATTGGATAAATTGTATTGCTTTTGTTTATGCATGCCTCTGCTGTGCGTCTGCACGCATTATTTGATAGCCACTCTTCCTGATGTGGCTGAAGAAATTTAGCTGCTTATAGTAACGGTTTTACATACAAAGAGCCTTTGGATGTACCTTAACTCTGGTAACAAATAGAACGGACCGGGCATCCGGAGGGATTCATTTCGAGCCCGATTAAAGGCGTTTTCATGTAAATTCATGCACGTGTTGGTCGGCATGTCGAAATGGTAAAGGTTTATGACGCAGGTGAAAGCATCAGATTGAAGATCTTTTTTTTTTACTACAATAAACATGAAACATAAAGAGGAACAAATTTTACCAATGTTTCAATTCACATTTTTAGAGGTGTGCAGTAAAAGTATTAAAAAGTACTTTCAATAGTCTACTTTAACCACATGAAGCTGAATATCTTCAAAAACAGCTACATTTTTATTTTTATTTTGGCCTTTCATCTACACAAGAGCACTTTAATACCACAAAAAAAATTACTTATGAAATACTCTATTTAATACTCTAAGAGTATTTCGACCAATACATTTGTCCAGACAAATGAACTTTCTGGCACCATGTTTAATTCCTAACAGGAACTGATTGTTTTGACGCATTCTGATTGGCTGACATAGGTCTGAGCTTTAGCTTTGTTCTAAAATAAGCAACCATCTATGGTAAAATAAATAAATAAAACAATTCATGGAACTAAAATTTCAAACTTGATATCATCACTCAGCTAAATATTCGTTACCATTTTTTTGAGTTTTTTTGAATGCACAGGGGGTTTTTGTAGTTAATATAAAATTGCTTATTAATTACAATATGGTATTTTAACCTCCTGGATTAGGGCAAAACCGATAAGCCTTATTACCACAAAAAGACTTATTGTGTTTCTTGCATGGCAAAAAAAGAACTTTCTGACCAACTGGAAAATAAAAGCCAGCTAAATTTGAATAAAGTTTAATTGAAATGATCAGCAGCAGAAAAAACACTTACATTTAGTATGAATAGAAAAATTTCACGTGAACGCAGCAGGCGATGCTTTTCACCAGGGAGCCCAAATACACTAAACTAAATAATATAAAAGGTAGAGATCTACAGAAGCTAAAGCATCAGGTGGAATCACAGCAAAGCCAAATGCCCAGCTGATGAATGGTTGAAGAGAAACTGAGATAAAGTGACAGAGAGGCAGTCGGAGTGATAAAGCGAACGATCAGAGAATGACTGACAAACTGTGGGGGACTGATGATTTGTTTGACACTACAGATGGAGACAAATGGAAACGATATGAGACAAAGAGGAGTGAGAGAGGCTAGAGGAAGCAGACAGACAACAATGACCTGACACTCAGACTCCGCTCACCATGGTCAGACTGCTAGCAGAGCATCAATTGAGAATCTAAGTCAATGGAAGGAATTATCTTTATTCTATTAGAACGCAAATATTAGCGTTTGGGACACCTGTGCTAGCTGCAACATTTTGAAGTGAGACAGTATTTTAGGCTTGAATAGCTTTGCTGATAGGAAAACTCATTTTTATACATGAACATAACAGTGGTCTTCTTTTTTTTTTTTCCAGCGTCCCTTTGGTTTTTTCTGAAGCAAATATTGACCCGCAACGGGCTAAGAGAAGCGGCTGTGTCGTCCGCCGCTGATGTTTGTTGACGTTGTTTGTGCGTCAGATTTACAGATGTACCAGAAACACTCGGATGCAAAAGTTCTGGCTCAGGACTTTTGTATGTAAAAAGATGGGGGCATTGGAGGGAAGTGATTAACTGTGTTAACATTTTTAACATTTTAAAATCTATGCAATTAATTACTTGACATGAAAGCGTTAGAGTTCCGGTCCTAATTAAAATAATTAAAATGAAAAATTGTAGGTATGTGATTGTGAGTCTTTAATTAAGGGTTTTGCTTGTTTGTCTTTTTGCTTTCATTTTAAATTAGAAGGCTGGCTCATATTCTCACTACTGATTCTAGACTGAAAAAATGTTCTAGACCAAGAGGACAGAAACTCACAAAAATCTATAACATTTTCTTATAAGAAGGTGATTTAGAAGGAACGGAATCAAAAATAACACTAATATATGTTTTTATTTTACCTTCTTAATGATAAAAAAAAGGTTTATTTATGTACCTGCGAACACTCTCAGATTGATTTTTACCCAAATAGCAAAAAGTTTGGACATTACTAGCTCAAGGTTGGTCGTGTCACACAATTTAGATTGTTTCTGACAAATGTGGATAAGAAAAGAAACATCCAGGTCTGCTGTGCAAAAGTATGATTGAATGCAAGATTGTGCGTGTGTCTGTAACGTGAGAGAAAAGGCGAGAAAGACTGAGAAACACAACAGCCTGAAAGCCGTACAAATATATACGAGACAGAGAGAGAGAAAGAGAGAGAAAGAGAGAGAACTCAGAGCCATAAAGACGTGAGCAGAATCCAGCTGGTTTGAGCAAGAGAGGTGATATATAGTTTAGTCAGTGGCAGCAGGTCATGACAAAGCCTTTAACAGTAATGTCTTGGGAGTCGCCTCGCCCAGGGGACCCACACTCCATTTTACAGCCAAGTAACTGAGACTGAGAACACTGCGGCATGACAGCTGGAGCAGTAAAGCTGGCCTCTAGGACAATCCATATTGTGAAGGTGGCGCAGATACCACTGATACGGCCACAAAACACCGGGCCTGAGGTCACACCAGCAGCTGCCGTGTTGAGAGCAATCAGAAAAAGGCTTGGGAAACGGCAGGGAGAGAGACACAGGACAAAGGAGAACGAAGACAGAGGAGTGAATGTCGACAACAACAAAAAAAGATGGATGGAAAATAAGAAATTTTAGGTTGAAAGAGGTGTGCATGAATCAAAATAAAAGGAGGGTAGCAAACTAATCAATGTACAGCAGCTAACTCTAGCAATTTAATTTGAAATTGGGAGGGATATGGCATTATGTTCGCTGATATTGTCCCTTTGTTGACCTTCGTTAACTCAGGCTGATAGCAATTCAATTCACCAAATAAAGACTCATCAGTCCTCTCTCGTTGATACACTACAGCATCAATGATGCTTCCTAGATCTTGTAAATGTTTGATAATTTGATTAATGTTCAATGAGCTGATACGCCAAGTCACCTGTTGATTAACAGCCTATGACAGGTTTGTTACAACCATTGCGAGATTGTACGAGCTCACTAGATGTATTTCCATATAACTGCTCAAATTGACATTTTGACAATAAATTCGCTCAATGGAAACATGCCAATTTTGGGGAAAATTCTGTTTTTTGATGAAAAATAATTTTGAGGTAGTTTTTGGACGTATCAAAAATGGCTTATTTCACATCACACGAGTCACGTGATCAAAAGTCAGATGTTGCCGCTGGCGCAAACCAGGAAGAAGGAGATGGCAGGAAGTAGTAAGAGGATCACGACACTGCATGTTTTTTAAATGACTTATCATGTGATCAAACTTATTCAGGTGTGACTTTAACCTCGTCTCTAATTTAATGGAAACACCACTATTGCGAGATTTTGCTTTTTCAACATTAGCAGAATATTGACAAGGTTTTTTGGACATATGTAAAGGAAACTCAGCGTTGCTCAAATAGGAGACAACTTCTCAGAACATCTGCTCAGTTAGGCCCAAAATTATTTATACCTCTGACCGATTTAAATTGAAAACAATTTCCAGGCATGTAAAAGCCCCAAGAAGGTTGTTTCTGATTGGAAATGAGTCAGGCATGTCTCAAAAATAAGAAGATAGCAGAAACACAGTCAATGACCAATAAGAAAGACTTTATTGGCATCAGAGCAAACCCGCCTTATGACTGCTAACCAGCATTTTGCATGTCTTCACTCGTATTTTTGATCATTTATCCTTTGGAATGAGCTCCAGGTTTTTAGGACGGAAGGTTTCCTTCTTATCACTCTAATCTTTAATCCAAAACATTAATTTTACTTTCTAGTCAGTCAAAGTATGTTGGTAAAATAATTTTAAAAAATGGTTCAAATCTAAATAAGCCAAATGTTTGAATAATTCTGGGTACATACTCTAGTCTAGGAAATGCCAAGCCTTTTCCTAGGAGACTTTATGAGAGAGTATTTTTGGTGTATTACTTGAGATAATCACTAATTTAGACTTTGAATAAGACTAAAACAAAGAGCCCGTCATTTTGTGCTTCTTCTAACCAGCTCAGCTCTTCGCCACACACAGTGTGATGTCACCTCTACTCCTGCTTCAAATAACCACTGACTGCATCACAGCTGGAAAAGGTACGACATAATTCAAATGCTCTTCTCATACTTTTCTCTTAAAGAAAGAAAATGGATCATTTTCACATTATTTAATCAATGCAGCATGTTGTCAACTTTATGGGCGTTAAAGATATGAGAAAGAGTAGAAAGAAACCAGACTGACTGACTAAGCCCTGGAGCCTTACCCTGCTCTGCTACCCCGCCACCAGCATTTTGTGGAGCCCACTTTTACAGCAATTAATTAAGCCACAAATCCCTTGAGAATATATCTCTGAGTTTGGCAAACCAAGACACTGGGATTTCTGCCCGTGTCTCACGGCAAAAACTGCTAAACCTCCTACGAGTTGGAAAGGATCTGCTGAGGCTGCTGTAAAGCAACATTTAAGTCACGTACCTCCGAATGATGACTCGGCTTTGACATTGTCGATGCTGAAAGGTAAACCGGTGCTGGAGCTTTACGTCTCTGATTAATGTTTCAGGATAAATGAGAAGATTTTTACTCAAAGGCAATAAAGTGTGACTCCATTTCAGGAGGGAAGGATGGAAGAAGGATATGGACTATCAGAGAAGAGAAGTTTTGAAAAAGCTAAACATGTTTATGGAAGATATAGAGTTCACTCAGCTTGGACTGTAATGTGAAAAACAACCTTATTACAGATTTCCCTCATCTACATGTTCTCATTGAATTTTAGCAATTATACATCTTTATGTACATTTACGTCACAAGTCATGTGACATCTAGTGTAACACAACAACTGTTACACAACATTTAATAGACAATTAGTATCCACGTCTATGGTGAGGTTTCCATGGTGAAATTTTGTGAAGTTATTTACAGTGTTCCTCCTGGAAACGAATGTTTCTTTTTTGTCTCTATACAATGCATCAAAGTGTAGGTGGGTATCATACGCCATCAAAATAATTAAAAAAGTTTGTGCTTTGATTGGCAAATACAAAATCAGTCTCAATCTTCCAGCTAAGAAAAAAAAGAGAAACATAATTTGAAAAGACACATAACACTTTTTTTTTTTTTTTTTTGCGAAGCGCTTTGGTGTCAGGCCATTACCATTTTTTTTAACCACTTAATTTAGGAATAAACTCAATGAATGACTAATAAATACATATTTTTTTGGTGTTTCTCGGTGTATAACAGCCGCGAATTACAAAAAGTTGTACAAACAAATACCCATATATCTGAGAAAGACCTATCAGAGGTCACACGATCCGTCTCAGCCTGCTTCAGTCCCTGCCTGTGTGTTTCATCATGATACTATTGGTGTGCAGGATCAGAGGACTGACTGACACTTACTTCACTTCCAAAGCAAGAGCCAGAATCCCTGCAGCAATCGGAGCAGCACTGGAGGTTCCTGGGAAGCGCGTGACACACCCATCTCCAGTGTTGGTCACAGTCACCTTATGAAAAACAAAACAGACGCAGGTCAGGATACCACATCCCATTCTTCTATCTATTGCAAGGGATCTGGTGCATTCTTGATTAAAAAAAAGATTCATTTTGTGAAGTTATTCACAGTGGTTAGAACATCCAGGAAAAAATACTCTACACTTACTAAAGGAAGAGAAATCCAGGAACTATGTAACAGACATGGCATAAATTTACTAATACAAAGTCTTACATATGTGGGTTATTTCTACAGGATTCACCCTCTTTATAGATAGAGTTCCCATAGAGCACCATTAGCTGCATTTGCATTAACCATAAAGTAGCACAAATTGAAAGATAAATTTATTTAATTTAAACAGGGCAATTTCACAAGAACTCAGTTATTGATAAAATGTCTTTGCAGGAGGAAGAGGTGGTTTTTCCTCTGTGGAAATAGATGCATTTCACAAAACTGCAAAGAACATTTTTTTTCGCACCATGTGATCAACAGGCGGCTGTTGGTTACCGGCAAAACGACAAAAAAAACAACAGGAAGTAGTAGGAGGACAATGGTTTGTTTCTGGGGCCTTTGAATGATGAGCAGCTGGCTCCCCCTGAGCTCTCACAGCATCACGCAGTTCAGAAAACATTATGTGTCATTCTAATGTGTTGAATTCATAACTCCTGTGTAAAATTGCCAACTAGAATTTCCTGAAATGCTGCATTCGCAGTCGCTGCCAGGTATGAGAGGCCTGTCGCTCCAGCGCCTGATTGATGGCTGCTTCTCAATGACTTATCACGTGAACTATCTTATTCACATGTGATTTTACTTTTATTTCTTATTTATTGGAAACACTGCGAGTCCAAAACTGTGTTGTCGTGTTTTTTTTTTCACATTAGCAGAATTTAGACAAAAGATTTGTGCGCATTTGTAATGGAATGGCAGCTATTGTTTGTGATCCTTTCATCTTTTAGTAGCAAATGTAAAACAATTTTCTCCTGACGTTAATAAAAAAAACTTATATCCTCCTCCGTCCAAAGGAGGAGTTCAAAAAGTGCATACATCCCACTAGAGCCAAGTGTTAACGCAGTGATAAAATTGGCCTTTCAGTTTCTCCAGTTCTGGAGCCGCTGAGACATTTTCTCATGGTTTTTCTCCGTGTTACATCCGCCATCAACACTTCAGCTCCTTCCTCTCCCATTCTCAGCCACTACAGCCACTCTTTACCTCCAATTAACACTCGTTTCTGTATGTCTTCGAGAGTTTGCCCGGCAATCACCCAGGTCATTTGGCAAGCCTCGATAAATATCACATCAGTGGCTGCTCTTTAACAGGATTCGCTCTGCTCAGAGCAGCCTAAAAGTCACGCTGCTGGTTCACACACACACACATATATATACAGTCATTAGAGCCAGACAGTGCTGTTAGACGTATTAGAAGGTATTGACACACTAACCAAAGGCAGCGAGTCTCCCACGTTGGAACCTGTCAGGGTGACGGCCATCACTCCAGGGCAGGGCTCACCGAAGTAGGCGGGCTTCCCCGTCTGGGCGACGGCTCCGATGGCGATGGTGTAGATGGAGTTAACGTACCCGTCTGCGCCGCAGTGGTCGTGCTGCATTCCACCATTACCTGCCGCCCACACAAAGATGCTGCCCTTCCCACGTCGGCCCTGAAGGAAGAAAAACGTTGACTTGGTTTAGCATCTGTCCATTTGTCACCCCGTTCGTCCATCTGCTGCCACTTAGCAGGTCGCTTTCTTTAAATGTGTCAAAAAGTAGAGAGTCAGTTTCCACATTAGAACACAAGAATGGTTTTATGTTGATGTCATTTGTTTTTGTTGATATTAGTAATCATATCAATACACCAAACTTAATGGATGCGATCATTTTGTCCTACAAGTCAAGAAGGAAGGGAAAGTGATGTGATTGGCAGACAGCTTCGTCACAGCATCGTTTTTTTCAGGTGAATTATAAGTGTTTTTCTTTCCCTCCCCACCAGGCTTAGCATTTATTATAGTTTTGTTTTTTATGCATATATATAAATATATACACTATAAACTGTGATAGCAAAGACAGGTTAAACATAGTATGGTCAGCATGAGGACACAAGTGGCCTGATGTCAGGTGTCATTATTAAGTCACAAGAACCTGAATCTTAGACTTTTTATACAGTTGGTGTTTAGGTATTGTTAATAATGTCCTCCAATAACAACATGATGGGCTTAAAAAGTTTTCTGGGGAAAGACCTGACACTTAATCCCAGTCTGCAGTGGCTAATGCTGCACATTAAACACAGTACATCACAGGTGTTGTGTAAGAGGCTGCATAGACACAAACAAGTCATTTTTGTTCTGGTAAAAAAAAAAACATAGCTTCAGCATTCATTGCCTCTAAATGGTAAATATGTCGCAGCAGCAGAAGCTAACGTCAGCATCTGCAGTCCACATTTCTAAAGAGGGATTTTTTTTTCAAAGAAATTACTTCCCGAAACATGACAGCTGAGCAGCGCTTTGCACGAAATAACAAACTGAAAACAATAAACAGCTTTGTTTCTGAGCTCTCAAGTTTGTTCATTCAATGATTTAGCAGCAAAAAGAGTTTTAGAACGGAAAATGTTTATTTTGTCAACGACTGGTTTTCAATTTAAATGTGATTAAGTGCACTCAATTAATAACAGACCTTGCATTTAACTCCATTAGCGATTTGAATCGGGCCTCACCGGCAGGTCTCAGCTGAGGCATGTTGGCTCGTTACAGGCAGTCGGTCCTTACAGGGAAATATAAACATAAATCTGAACTCTGCTCTTTTTATGCGACATCTGTCTTGACAAGGGGAGTTTTTATTGAACTCTGTTATTCAACTAATTCAACTTTTCCTTTGGGGAAGAAAAGGAAGAACGAAGAGACGTTTACATTTTGATTTAGGTTCTTTTGCTTGTTTTGGGATTCTTACTAAAAAGCAGCAAAGTGGTCTTAATTTCCCTAAAATTTAACCACTTGCTGTAAGAAAGATGTGTAAAGTTGTAACAGATAAAGCACAGAAAAGCAGTGAAATGTAACAGCTCCTCATTTTCTGGGCTTTCGATGTAACAGGCAATAAGAGGGGAAAGTCTGGGAAATGAAAGCCTCGCCTTTTGAGTTCCCAGCCGGAGGGCTCGCTCCGTCAGGCGGTGCGGTCCGTCCATCTCGGCCCCGTTGTCCCGCGGGCCCCAGCTGCAGACGTAGATGTCGATGAAGTGCATGTTGTAGGTCAGAGCCGAGGCCTCCATGGCGTCCGTGACGACGCCGTCCAGCAGACGAATACCTGGACCAATCAGAAGCAGTCGCACAGATCAGGATTTTGATGGAAGGCAGCAAATTTTAAAAAAATGTCAGACTTCCCACTGTTTCAGTACAAGAATCCCCATTGTTTACTATCACAAAATTATCAGCTGCAGCATTACTGGGAACTCTCGAGAGACAAAGCAACAATCCAGTGTTATAATCTGAAATAAGTGGATGACAACACCGTACAAAATGTTCCTTGCAATCTAATTAAATCTGAATAAGAGAGGTGATGCGCAATTCATATTCATGTGTTTTGAAAATACTGAGTCAGGGTACAAATAATGAAGCAGATGAAATGTTATGATATTTCTTAATAATGCCTTTATCGTGGATTTCTGCGAGCTGATTTTAGCGATTCACTTTACAACCTACAATAGTAAAATCAAAGTCAGATGTGGATTATTTAGCAACAGTTTGGCTCCTTTCGGCGAATTTAAAACAGCAAGATGTTCCCTCAGAAACTGTGGCTGGCACAGCGTCCGTCCAATTAGAGGCTGGAGATGGAACCGAGAGCCGCCGCCTTCGAATGGACGTGGAGAACGTCCAGGCGCTAAAGGAGAGAACACTTTTGAATTATAAAGCCAGTCTGTGCCGTTTTTGCATGCAACACCGCAGACTGCAAGTTCACTTCTGTATTGACCCTTCGCATGTGTCATTACGCTCTTCGGAGAGAGGCCCACTTTGCCACGGCAGACTCCAAAACTACGTCTGCTGGTCGAACAGAGAGTTGGTCGCCTCGTATCACTTTTATTCCACTGGTTAATCTGTAAAAAAGTTGTCATATCAAAATCGTTGTTTTCCAAAACGAAGATCTGTTCTGAAGAATGCGTGAAGGTTTGGGAAAACAAAAAGTCACATCTAAACTATAAAGTCACAAAACTATTATAAGCCTGGGCCAAAGACAAAAAGACGTGTTAAAAAGAACACTGTCTGTCCTCAAAGACACACCATACTCAGTAAAACAACTAAAATCCTTTACTTTGAAGGTTTGTGCAATATAATCCTAAGCAGTTTTACAAAGAGTGACAAACTTTGTTGAATGTCAGACAACATGGCCCCCGCTCTCTGCAGTGCCTCTGTCATGGGGGTCTTAGCCCTTCGTCTCCTCAGCTCTAGATTCTGTTTATGACCCAACAAGGCAAAACGAAGACTAACTGTGGAAACATATTCCTGGTCTCGCCTCATAAAGGGTTTCCCTTTTTTTTCCTCTGAGTTCTGCAAAATGCTTTCTGGGGCAAATGATTGAAGCACACGGATAAAAGACCCCGAGCTCAGAGTTCAAATGTCAGAGTTCAGCTGAAGGATGCATCTTGTTTTCTATTTTCATGCTCTCAGACTGACTGTGCTAAATTTGATTAGCGGCGTGAGATATGAGGTACCTGGAGACAGGCTGCATCGGTGAACTGAAGATTTATTGTCTATCAAATGGATGTACAGACATATAAATATAGTTCACACGTATACCAGGAAAAACTACAGATATTAACAACTATAGACATTAAAAAAAAAAAAACATTCCGACAAGCAAGAGCTTTGATTTTGTGAAAAAAAAATAAGCATAGGTCAAATGATAATAAAACTGAGTGAAGGGAATGTCTTATAAAAATAATTTATAAGTTTTTATTTACATTTTATTTTTAGAAATGGCAAGTTGAAAATGATTTATAATTTTACACCCCAAGCAAACACATTAAAATATGTGAAAAATAGTTTCGATACATTTTCTTCTGCAGGGTGTTATATGTACATGTAGAGAATTATGTTTGAGGAAAGGCACATTTTCAAACTAATGACAAAAAGAACAAAATTAAAATAAAACAAAAGGACATTTTTTCTGACTGTCTGAAGTTAAAACAGTACAACAGTACTTTGTTTTAGCATAGTTAGAATTACCAAAATTACTTCCGTTTGATAAACGCCAGAAGACTCAGCAAGAACATCTGTTTAAGATTTTTTTCTAACTTTTATTACCCTATTATGTATTTTAAAAAGACAGCAATCCATCATACTGACCAGCTGTAAGTATTTTTTTTTTTTTAATTTTAGGAAAGTTGAAAAATCTCTAAGAAAAAAACCCCAAAAACCCATCATCGCTGACATTTAACAAATAGAAATAATTTTGGTCATTCTCAGTAACCTAAAGCAAGAAAAGTTTGGTCTTTTTGAAATTCAGACAGTGAGAAAAAATACTTATGTCTCTTTTTTTAAATCTATGTGTTTTGAAATGGTTTCAAATGTGTTTTATATTTCTTTTGTCATTACTTAGCAAAACCACAATTTTTTTTGTCTAGTTTCCAGTGCAAATGTCTTAGCAAACTTAAAATAAGACAAAAACCAACTTACAAGAAAATTTTCCGCAAGATGTAGAAGCTTGTTTGATGTAAATAATTTCTCAATATTGATGAAAAAGTTTTAGTTCCATTGGCAAATTTTTTAAACGGACAACAAGACATTTTTCCCAATTTGTCTGCCAATAGAACCAATAATTTTTCATCAATATTAAGGAATTAATTACTTAAAGCAAGCCTCTATATCTTGCTGAAAAGTTACTTTTAAGATAGTTTTGTTTTATTTCAAATGTAAAAAGATACACTAGAAACCAGAAAGATTTTGTGTTTTCGCAGTGAGAAAATGTGTTTCTGGTACTTTTAGAGTCAGTGTTGTGGAAATTCAATGCAATTATTTCTTGGGAAACTGTTAAAACATTAGCAGAGCCAAAAAGTTGCAGGTATATTATACATATATAAATATTCTGTCGCTGCATTGCCAAGTCATGCCAGCAGTAATAACAGAGCGACTCTGGAACATAACAGGCATTTCTGACAAAGATTCAGCTCCCATGTTGCATTCTTGGCTGGAGCGCTGCACCACACTGCCTCCCATTGTCTCCTAAAGCTGGACCGCTTTCCTCACCTCCTATCCTGGCATTGAAGGCAATGCCCACACCGCAGTAGGAGTTGTTGGCCTCCATAGCAACTTCGCCGGCACAGTGCGTACCATGGCTGAAACAGAGCGGGAATGAGATGTTAGCCACACACTGAGACTAAATAGGCAGAGATGAGACTTTTCTTCTTTATTGGATGTTCTGATCTGAGCACGCATGGCAACCGTGCCAGGACAAATAATTACGCGCGGGTACATGTTGATTGGTTCAGATCAAAAGAGGAGACGAGGACACTGGGAATTTCTTCTTGTTCAGAGAAAGAGAGGGAGGAAAAAGAAAGAAAAAAAGATTTCCGCTGGTCTTAAATTACAAGTGATGTTTTATAAATTGATAAAATGTGTTAATAGATACACTTCCTCGCACCTTGAGTCTCTCTCACTTTTTGTTGTATTCTTGCTACAATATTCTTTGTATATTTGAGGGGATTTTATGTGATAGACCAATACAAAGAACCGAGTATGTTAGCAGCCACCCTGCTGCTGTCAACTCCGCAACTTTGTCAATATTTTTAACGACTTTCCAGACAAAAAAAAAAAAAAAATGTATCAACCAAAATCATAATCGGCAGATTAGGGTTTTTAAAATCGCCGATTGTCCAGAAAACTGCAATCGGTGCAATGTAAACGTATTCAACCAGAGCTATGGTGGGATGGCTTCGATCAAAGTATATTCTGTTGAAAGTATGTCCCAGTCAAAGTCCAGACCTTAACCTGAGAATGTGTCAAAACTATGCAAAAAAAAAAATAAAATATGTCTAATTTTTCACAAATCTGAAAAACGTGACATAACTGTGGCTGCAAAAGACAGTTTCAAAATCTAGTGACTCCTGAGGACGTTTGTGAACCATTGTGTAAAACCACGCATTTTGTTTCTGCCACTCGTCAAGTTCCGAAAAAAAATTGGTCCAAGTCATTATTTTTGCCAAAAGCGATCTTGTCAAAACAAAACAAAAAATATCTCCACCTCTTTATTTCAAAAAGATGTTTTAGCCAAAACAAAAATTGACAAAAAATGGCCGGCCATTATTTCAGGAAGTAAACTTGAGGGCCTCAAACAATAATTTGTAAAAGTCTTCCTCTTGTCATGTTGTCTGGTTTTACTGCTTATTTGAACCCCAACGTAGGCACTTTGTACTTTTGGCTTTTAGGACGGCTACAGCTGACTTTGAGTCCAAAATACTACTACTATTGATACTACTAATAATACTACTACTACAATACTACTAATACTAAAGGAACATAAGAACAACAATCACTACCTGTTCTCCTCATCTCTGACAGGCATGGGGTCATGAGACAGACCGTGCGAGGCCCGCAGGTCAAAGCTGGCGAGGGCCTCCTGCGGAAGCCGGAGAGAAAAAAAATGAAGCGCGGTGCGGGACCAAACAGCACTCAACACAAAACATCAGAATGACATGACAGGAAATGAAGGAATCCCTCAGAAACAAACAACAACAAAAAAAACTCTGAATACTAGCACTTGTGTTAGTCTGTCAACATATTCCCTTTGACTGACGGCAGCCGCTGTCACTGCCGGTGCAGTTTATATGCCTTCTGCCTTAAAAGAGTGAGCATAGCCGAGGATCTGCGTATAGGCTCAACGGGAGGAAGAGGACAAACGTCCTGGCAGCTCACTCAACAAGAGCAATTATGTATCTCTCTTGCTGCAACCAGGCTTATCCATGCCAGACAATCTGCTCTGACAAAGTACAAGTTGGCCTGCGTGCCTCCAACTGCCTGCGAGATTATAAATGACAAGGCAACAGCAAGCGGCGCCGCGCGACACACATGCTCTACTGCAAGCCAGAAGAACATCAGGCTAACGGCTTCACGTCTCCCAGTGAGACGGTGATTATTTTAATGTCTGGGTCAAAGTTCTGCAGCCTTTTCAATGCAACCAGGCAGGTTGTTGCTCTCAGTCTAGTGAAATAAGACTTTCTGAATAAAAAAAAAAGATCCTGTGTGTTTTGATAAACATCTGCAGCATAAAATTTGGTGTTGTTTCTAAAGAACAATTTTATTATTTTAAAGTAATCTCATGCATGAAACTTTTGCAAATAGTGGAAGGTTTTGTTTTATTTTATGGAATATTGACAGTGGAAAATTGTTACCTTCCTTAAATAGTGGCCTAAGGCTTTTCTTTTTTTTTGGCCAAAAAAACCAAACAGACATTTTTGTGATTTGAAATAAAACAAACAAACAAAAAAAAAATCACCATCTCGTTGATTTCAAAAGACATTTAAGCCAAAAAAAGAAAAAAAGACTTAGACCTTTATATTTATGAAGGTGATAAAATATAAAGAAATATATCGTTTCCAATAATGGCAAGAAAATTAAGTGTACTGTGCAAACTGTTTGAAATTATTCCACGAAAAGACTGAGAAATAGCTAAAAGCTGCATTTTTATCTGTATTTGAAAGCATTAGTTGATTCTTACTCATTTTTAGTCAAAGTCATCATACTGAAAAAATAGAATGGAGCTCCAATATAAAACAATGAGTTCATATTTTACATGTAATCAAATCAAGTTTGCCAAACCTAACTGGTTTACTTGTCTAACATGCCAGGTTAATAATAATTACTCACCAATTGACAGCTAAACAAACCCTCAGCATGATGCATCCACCACTGTGCGAGATAGCTGGTACAGTTTTCTGAAGTCGAAAAGCTTTACCTTGACTCCAGTCGGTCATTGTCTTGTTTCACTATAAAACATTCAAATCCTTGATAGTTTTCAACTTTTTTCCTTTTTCTTAGCTCGTCTTTGTGCTTTTCAACGTTCATTCCTTTGATCTGAGGTGCAAATTTGTGTCCGATGGTTTGACGCTTTGAGACAGTGGATTTTACACATTCAAAATGGCATCAAAATGGGTAAAGTGGTCTAAAATTAAGCTTCTGGAACAGCCTCGACCTCTACTCTATTTAAAATGAACACACTTTGCTGAGCGGCCAGGTCAGTGCCAGGAAACCGACTCATTTAAACTCATTTGCGATAAAAATGAAAGGTCAAATAGCCAGACAGAATTATGCCAGGGCTATACACGCTCGAGGCAACGAAACGGGTTTTTTCTCTTGAATAAAATGGCCTTTCATTCAAGCCTCAGTCAAGGGCGCGTGCGCCCGTGTTGCGTTGTTTTTCAGTCGTCTGATTTGTTGTGCAATTATGTTTCATTTACATGGGACTGACATTTGGTTTACTCACAAAGTTTTTCCTCAGGTCCTTGTTGGTGTGATCCACACCTAAAAAGATACAGAAAACAACATATTAGAAACATTTTTGTTAGGCTGGATTAACTTAGCGATGCGCCTTGTCTTGTCTCAGTAGACGATAACATTTCTGGTATTTTTTAAAACAACACCGACACACCAGCGTGACAAAATCACTGATATGTCTGAAAACATGTGCGCCGTCTCTTTAAATATTTCAATTCAGTAAAATCTTCGGTTACACCTATAAATATAGATTTAGGCTTACTTTGTTGTCATTTCACAAACACATGATAGTGAATTTAGCAACGAAATGCCGTTGCTTGGCCACCGGAGAACAGAAAGAATACTGAAAAACTATAAGCGTCACTAAAAATACTTACAGATACATAAATGTGTTAGTGGTGCGAGTAGGAAAAAAAAAAAAGAAAAAAAACCTATATATCTCAGTATGAAAAGAAACTTGAAAAAGTTTTTCAAATAACAAATAAGCAGGGGGAATATTATTGTCCATAAAGAACAGGATGAGAAAGTGGAAGTGATTTTTTTTATGTTCAGTGAATCAATAAATATGTTATTTCTTTGTGTTGGTCAGCATAAGCAAAAGAACAGAGTTACAGTCCAATGAGAAAAAAAAACAAACACTTTTCTTTCCCAAGTGTCTACAATGTGGCGAAGAATTAAAGCAAAGATTAAAGGAAGCAGAACGACGGCGTTTGGTGTCAGCTCATTCACTCTGCTTGTGCAGCCTCTTCCTCTGTGTGGAGGAATCAAAATCCACTGAAAGCTGGAGATAATGTTTATGAGATCCATGCCTAATTTTTTCCTGTTTTGTTCGTTCGGTAATGCCTAAGTGCACTTGTCATGTTATTGCGTTTCCACGGAGCCATGAGAGAAGTAGTGCCGTTTCGAGCCATTTGAGCCTACTATGTGGTAGACAGGTTATTAAAATTTTGAATTTTGAGTGCCCCGCTAATTGGTGCAATTAATTTGCCAAAGTGTACCGCGTCCCCCCCCCCCCCCCCTCCCTCTCAAATAAGAGTTTTGTCAAGATTCATGTCACACTCCGCACACGACCATTAGATGAGTGAAACGAACAAAAGGCTTCAAACGATCCAAATTCACGCCATTCTTTTTCAATTTCTCATTCTTTCTTCTGGCACCTTTCTCACATCTTTTCATCCTTTCCTTTCTTTCCACATCAGTTGCCTTTCTCCGGCCCCCCCAGGCCCCACCGGCTCCCCTCCCTCCCCACCTCCATCTCTGCTGCAGCGGGGCTCCTGTGGTCTCAGCGAGAGACAAACGAATGAGGACCCCAGGAGGGCCGCGCCTGCTCTGCTGCACATCACTCACTCTCTCTGTGTCTCTCAATCACACACACACACACACACACACACACACACACACACACACACACTCATAGGACCGACCTCACAGGCACTGCCTCTGATTGCCATGGTAACCCGGGGAAGGTTTCGCTGTCATGGCCTGATTGCGTGGCGCTCAGGCAGGATGGAGCGCAGGGTGGGTGCAGCCCTCGTTGGAACCCGCTACGCCACGCCGCACCGCGCCGGGTTAGTCAGTCACTCTGACAATTTGATTATTTTTTTTCTTCATCCACATGGTCCCTACAAAAGATTTTGCCTCAAATACTCTTTGCACCGTAAGTTAGCGGTGTCTGAAGTTCCTAATTTGCTGGGGGGGTTTGGCATTTTAAAGGTAGTTTAAGGTTATTTTATTTTAAAAAAGTAAAAGTTTTCGTAGAATTAAAAGAGGCAATATTGTGTAAAATCAACTTTTTTGAGCTTTACGTCATGTAATAATGTTATTCCCTCAGCAAAAACATTCTTTCTGATTCTTTCAGGCATGTTTGAGGAATGCTTTGATTTGCCCGTGGCAAAAATTGAGTTGTGTGAAATACCTGGGTGGACCTAGCTCCGCCTTCGAGGACCGAGCTCCTCCTTGGAGCTGCAGCGTCAAAGCTTCCACCTCACAGGCCACTCAGCTCCTTCAGACTAGCCAGCAGCAATTGGTAAGTTGGTGGAGCTGCACATCTGCTGAGCTCATTATAGAAGCTACTTCTCAGTGAAACCGTCGTTAAAGATGGAGTTTCAGAAACAGCAGGAGTTTTTAAAGAGAGAGAGGTCCAATTGTAAGGTATTAGACTGGGAAGCAAAACTCATCTTCAAGTTTTTGTTTTGGCCATAAGGTTATTAAGGGAGGCAGAGAGAAATACAGGATTTGGGCATACAATCTCTGCCAATGATGGTCAATGAAATGGTAGAATAATCTGCTTCATCCAGATGTAAAGATCTTGTATGAATGTCACCTGTATGATTAGATCGATTTGAATTGAAACTGGACTGAATTTAATTTCATGCAGATATGTTTTGGGTTTTTTTTTTACTGTCTACAGATGGCTTTATATAAACAAGCAGAATTGTAAAGGAGTTCATCAGTTTTCCTCTAAAGAAGCGAACCATTTGAGTTCTCACAGCAGAGATGAGAGACATCACTGGATGAATCTGCCTTCTACCACATATGGTAAAAAGTAAAAATAATCTGGCACATCTATGTTTAAAACATGACTTTTGAACGTGTTTTGGGGGAATTTGGCTGAGCTGGAAAAGGACAAGCGGAGTCAGTGAAGCAGAAGATAAAAGAAGAAAAGGAAGAGGAAAAAGGCACTTCAAACCCGACGGAGTGTGCTGATAATATGAGTATTACTGCTGACAAAAGGTAACTATATTAATAGAAGTATTATAATTATATTTCCTTTTAAAAGGTCTGAACAACACCACTAATAATCATAAAATAACACAAAACTTTAGAGCATCTGTTGGATTCAACGCTCATAGATTATACAGATCAGAATTAATCTCAAACTCCAAACAGCTGGATGAATCATTAAATTAGCTGTTAGGATTATTTTACTTTAAGTCATGTCAAACTCTTGCAACTAATGCAACTTCAAAACTGTTCAATAAGCACCAAAGACCGAAACCAGCCCTTCAGTATCTGCAAATCATTAAGTTTAAAAAAAATTAAATAAATAAATAAAATGTTGGTAACCATGAGCCTGAAGTATTCTGCTAATTTTCTCTGTGGCCATTTTTCTCTGCGTCTCTCAGAAAGACGTGACTGCAGGTGAAACTAGAACTTCCTGTTGGCTTGTAAGTTTGAAGATATTTTAGAGCACTTGCTTCCTCTGAGGATATGCATTGCTATTCATGTATTTTTCATCTGGCAAATAACTTTTCTCACTGTGAAAGATTGCAAACGGATACTTGATATATTTTTGAATTGAAGTTTTTGTGGAAAAAACCCTCCTGAATGTTTATTCGGATTATTTTACTTCAAGTAAAACTTCAGTTTGGATAAACTAAGATCAGTTTCCCCATGCTGATGTGTCCCATCTGTATGCCACTTCAGTCTTAATTGTAATAATTTTCCATACAAAACACAGAACTTCACTTTAAATAAAAAAAATTAAAAAAAAAACATTCAGAATTGTCCCTTAAATCTTATTTTTAAGGAGTTCATCTTCACACCATGTGAGAAGTTCTCTACAGAAGCGAAGCATTTGAGTTGTCACGCCATCATTTTCATGTTATTCAATAGTTTCAGTTGATTTTTTCATACAATGTAAATATTTTTATGTCATTTATTTGCGTTAAAAGAATGAAATAAATTATCTTCATGAACAATTCTCTTGATTTATTAACTTATCAATAATCCATTTAAGAAAAAAAACATGTTATATTTACCGATTAGAAAAAGTGTACGTCTGTGTATCTTTGTCTTGATTTTGTCCATTATATATTGCACTAAATCTGGTTTCAAGGGTTTTAATCTCTTCACTCTGACATGGAGAATGTTTGATTATATTGGTAAAAAAAAAAAAAAAAAAAAAAAAAAAAAAAAAAACATTTCCTAAATCAACATTTAATAGTGAAGATTCAAACTTAAGCTATACATTAAATGGTAAAGAACGGAGCAGGAAGTGATTTTATTTCCAGCCAGAAGTTGTGTTTATTCTGTTCTAAAATTATTCAAAGTCACTTAATGCAGCACTTATTTGGAGATACATCCTGGTGGTCATTATTGTGAAGCTGCTGCTAGCATTGACAGATTGCTACAAGCCATTAGCATCCGATAATAATCCACCAACGTCACTGTTTAATAGCCAAACGGATCATTTCACAGTAAAACATGAGCAGCATCTGCAGTCTGAAGCTCATACTGGGTTCCTTTCACTTTTACTTAGATGAGATCAAAACTGACACAAAGACTCAAGTCCAAGTCTCAAGTAATTAGTGCACAAGTCTGAGTCAAGTCTGAGGTTATTTATTTGTTTTATTTAAGTGCTGTCTTGTTTTTGATGAGTTAGAATGATCCAAATTATTTCGATTTACTAAACGCCACTGCGATGAGAGACAGAAATGATAAATTAGCATCTTAAAAATCTGACGTTTTCATTCTTTTTCTTAGTATATTTGGTAGCGTTACCTTTGAACTGGGTAACATTTTGGGTTTTCTTCCACAAGCTTTTTCCCGATATATACACCTCATCCAAAACTTTTGATTGAAAAATTAGAGTTTTGTTTTCTAAACTGAGTGTTC
This sequence comes from Poeciliopsis prolifica, assembly GCF_027474105.1. NCBI lineage: Eukaryota > Metazoa > Chordata > Actinopteri > Cyprinodontiformes > Poeciliidae > Poeciliopsis > Poeciliopsis prolifica. The sequence goes on along the minus strand of NW_026562392.1, from coordinate 3,485,357 downwards.
CCAATTCAGAAAATTTATTCTGGAAATGCCAACTTGCATAACTATATGGTGAATGTAAGCACAGCTACAGCATTTGGTAGAAAACAATAAAAGAAAAAAATGTAAAAAAACAATCACAAATTTAAATGATGAAGCTTTTTTTTAAAATTCATTGTGCGATTAATTGATTTATTGCGACATGTGTATGTAAACCTCTGGTTTCAATTGTCCATGCATGAATCAAAACTGAACACAGCTCTGTGGAATAGAGGAGGCGGGCCGGAGGTAAAACTGGACCAACAAGTGCAACATGACTTGGTTTGACACTGGGTCAAAATAAGTGTCAAAACAAAGCGATATTTTCAAGGATGGTCCAAGCGGAGAGAAAATAAAAGAGAAATCCATTGAGCCAGGTGGATTCACTCAGGTAGCAGCACTCTGTCACAAGTACAGCCATAAACACACTCAGACACAGTCCAAGGTCTTCAGAGAGAAAAAGTAAAAAAGAAAAGAAAAAAAGGCCACATCCCACAGCTAGAAGGAACACTGTAGGTGGTGGAGCCAATGCAAAACCTCCTATGAATACAAATGCTTTGAACCTGGCTGACCCAGCGGAGATTGTGATTGTGCAGGCGTGAGTGTGTGAGTGTCTGAGGGCACTTGGCTTTTCTGCATGTGTGTGTCTGCGTTCGGTGGCAGCTGCTGCTGCTGCTGCTGCTCTCTATCTCTTTGCTCCGGCAGCGTTCCCGTTGGCCCACGGGGTCAAAAACACACACAAATCAGACATCGAGATGTCGGGGAGCACTGGAGTCGTGCCTAAGTCGATGCGGAGAAAATGAGCCGCCACACCTGATCCTTTACTGTACAATAAAAGAGCAGGAGACAACAGGCTGCCTCAGAGACACAGAGGTGAAGAAGAGAGGTTAAGGAGGACGACGACGTCGGAGGAGAGAGGATGAAAACCGTGTAACACTGATATCAATATTTCCGTAATGAGGCTGCGCGTAGCTGATAATTTTCATACTGAAGTGTGAAAAAGAAGATGGAGCACGTTTGTGAGGAGAGAGACGAGAAGGTGTGTGTCACCACCCACCAAGGGTGAGACTTCCTGGCCCTGCACCGCGCTCTCATTAATCAGCTCAGTATTTAAAAAAGGACTGGACACTCGGCTGTAATTACCTACAGTTCAGGAATATGTGTGTGCGTGCGCATGTGTGTGCGTGTGTGTGAGTGTGAGTGGTGCTTTGAAAAGTGAGTGGCAAAGAGACAAATCTTGAGGAGAGGAAGAGTTTGATGACAGATACAAGATAAGGGGCGTAGGTGATGGAAAAGCCCAGAGCTGGATGGTGTGTAAAAAAAGGAAGAAGAAGGATGAGGAGGAGGAGAGGATATAAAGAGGAAGAGAAGACCAGCTGAGAGGCGGGAGGGGAAGGACGGTGAGGACTGCTGGGGAGGAGTGGGAGAAGTGAGAAAATAAAAAGATGGAGATGGAAACACAAACAGAGAGCAGAGGATGTAATGATGCAGGAAAAAGTTGACTTCTAAAGTGGGACATTAGTATTCAAGTAACAACAGTTGCCCTCCCCTTTCCCTTCTTCTCCCCGTCCTCTCGCCCTGCTGCCCCATCAGCCCCAGCGGTCAGCCTGCGTCCTGCAGCGAACTTGCAAAAAAACAAAAAACAAAACCCAGAGCTTTGACTTGGAGCGTGAAACGTTTGCTTCGACGGGTTCAGATGGAAACAGGAAAAAAAAAAAAGCTTTTTTTTCCATGTGTGTGGGCCTCAACTCCCCGCTCTCATTTTAACTGTAATTATTTCTGAAATTCATGAGCGAATTGCACTCGCCAGTTGAAACCTTTTCTGTCAATCAGTGAGTAAACACAAGTTGAAATTTCTTGTTATTTAAAACAAGTGTGAATCAGAAGAACAGTGGCAAACTCCCACATGCAGGAACGGTGATGCAGGAGAGCCGATGCACAATAAAGATATAAGAAGAAAGAAATGGGTTATGCAAACATCTTATGGGTATTTACATTACTAAGAAAAAGAGAGAGAGAGAGTTGATGAAAACGCGGTTTCACAGTTCTGGTCTCACTGTCCATTCTAAGTGTCAAGTTTTCAGTTCAGCTATGACTGCCAGAGATGAGGAGGTAGGAGGATGGAGAAGACTTAGCTGCCAAAGTCCACCTCGCTTTGGATGCTAAAAACCTATTTTTCAATATTCTAATATGCATATAATGGAATATTTATAAACATTTCCTTTAGCTTAACACCATATAGCACAAGGAAGATATGTAGAGATTTTATAGTGCTCTTCATATTTTAAAGTTGTCACATGACGGCCCCATGTTTGATTAATTTTATTGGGATTTTAGAAGAAAGCATTGTGTAAATGGTGTTTCTGACAGAGGCCTGCCTTTTAAATAGTATTTTAAAAGTTGCAGTGCATTAGCTTGGCCGTTTCCTTCCAACACAATTCCACTTGATTCTCATCTCCCTTCAGTTGTTTGTCTGGGATTTCCCCCATTGAGCTCAATTTCTCTGATTGGATATTAACTGGAACAACAAAGACATTGACTTTCTGTTATGCTTTAGAATTGCAATCCATCTATACATTGTTGTAGTTTGGCAATACATGTGTTCCAATTACATATATGCACAAAACTTTGTCAATATTCCGCTAATGTCAAAAAAACTCAATTTAGCCATTTCTGTTTCCCTTAAATAAGAAATTTAACAACACATGATTATGTTTGTGTTCACAGTAAGTCGATATGAAAAGTGACGCATCTCGACCCTCCAAATACTTCTTGTTGTCGTCGTCTTTGTGTTTTGCGCCAGTGGCAGCATCCTGTTCTTGATCATGTGACTCGTGTGATGCAAAAAAAAGTGTTCCCTTTGCAGTTCAGTGAAATCCCATTAAGATGAAAGATATTTTTTAAAAGTTCTAACGTATACAGGTTTACAGGTTTAATTGACAAAAATTCTTCCTCTTTGGCATCTTATTATTCCCTTCAGCTTCACAAGAAATCTTTGGAAATGATGCGGACCAAAAAAGCAAACTCTAAAAACCTAGGTGTCGTTTAGGTTGAAGTGAACTCTGGGGAAGTTTGAATGCACATGTGAACACCAAGCAGACCAGAGACTGCTTCAAAATCAGGAAGCAGACTATGGCAGAGGGAATTATGGGTAAATACAACCAAAACAAATCCAAGTGTCTAGCGATGGCTCAAATGGCTCGTGGTCTTTTACCAGTAACCAAAGAGAAATCTTACTACCATCTGACACCACTCCATTTATTACATTTAGTCAAGAATGAAGTTGTGCTTCGCATCTTCTTCAGAGGTTTTCATGTCTTTCTTTCTGTGGTTCTTGGTGCAGCGCCCCCACAGGCCAGGACATGAAGAGATTTTCCAATTGGTTTGGTCTGTTTGACACAGTGCAGTGTGAAAGCAAACCGAATCAACAGAAACCAAGTTTGAACAGAGCCTGTCAGACTATAAGGTGTTAAAACACCCTTAAAGCAAATCTTTTTGCAAATCTCTGCTTATATGTTATTTTTCATGCAACTTTTTTCCCCCTTCCTATCTGACATCCAGGTAATCCCTTCTGAATCCACGAGCAAGACCCAACTCACACCGATGATCCTCACAGCTTCCATTGACCTGTCTGCATGTGTGATTTTCTTTTCCGCAGCTTAAACTACTTCCCGACTTCGCCTCTGGCCTCATTCGCCGCTTCCCTCTCATTTGACTAATTATATTCCCCGAGAACGCTGTTGACAAATTCATTTGGAAATCCATTAGTCCCGTGGCGTTGTTTAAACAATGTGAACGTTAATGTCCATTGCTCTAATACTCCTGATTCTCATTCTAATAGCCGTCTGATAAATCAGGTTATCTGCGACACCTTCTACACACCGTGAAGAGCGGAAATTAGAGTATTATTAACTATCGGTGGTGCTCTGTCGTGTCCGGGTGTGTTAGGAAAAAAGAGGAGAGAAGATGACAGACCTTCGGTAGGGAGGAAGGAAGAGAGAGAGAGGGAGCGAAAGGACAAAAATAGAGAGAGAACAAAGACACCAGAGAGAAGGGTGAGTTAAAGTAGACCAGAGGGGGAAACAGAAAGAAATAATAAGGAACATGAAGAGCGACAGGACCAAAGGGTGTTGAATGTAAATGAGGTTAAGTTAAACATTAAAGAGGGAGGATTGAAGACACAAAGTGAGACACGAGGAAGAGAACAAGAAAAGGATCAATCCAAGAAAACACTGGAGGCTTTTTACCTCTTCACTTCCACTTAAGATCTAAACTTTTATTGATTATTTGGAAACTATTACTTTGGTCACTGGTGAAATTGACAAAAAAAAAAAAGTAAATAGCCCTACTTAATGGCGATCGCAAATCACAGTTTACTCTTAATTACTCCCTCAGTTGAATATTTCACATAATTAAACAGACGACAAGGTTTTAAAAAAAGATGTGCTCTTAATTGTCAGCTGTTGCAGGTGGTTTCTTCTTCTCTTCTTGAAACAAAGGGCACAATTCCCCTGAGGTTTGAAAGGTGGCGTCTCCGCTCTAGTTTTTTTTTTTTTTTTTAGAGTTTTCCTGGACATTTCATGGGATCAACATCTAGGTTCAAGGAATATCATTTAAAAAGTAGTTGAAGGTGTTTCTTTTTGTCCTTCTAACTTTATGTTTGGGGTCATTATCTTGCCGGAGAACACAAGAGCTGCAAATAAGACTGAACTCTGACACCAGGCCGTATGTTTCCATGTTTTGGTCGTCATCGAGACTCATTCTTGATTCCCCGCGCAAAATATCCAAAGCAGCACAAAAAACAAACCAGTTCATTGTCTATTTCCTGACAGCTAAAGTCTGACTTTCTCATTTCAGTTGCAGTGTTCCCTTGTTATCTAAAAATACATTCACGGTCGTCACTCCATTGAACTCAAATATTGTCATATAACCTGCTGGAAAGCATTAACATTGTGCCAACATAAAATGTGAAGTAATAAAACAAAATTGGTTTCCTCGCCCAAGTAAGGTGCATAAAGAGTTCAGCCAAAATTAGAAAAAATAAATGAATAAAAGAAAACAAACACAAAAGAAATACATTTCTTTCACTGTTGATTCTGTCTCACAGAATCATCTATGAGTTATTGTCACCAGAGCTGAAAATGTTACACTTTTAACACCTAAAAGTGTGTTTCTTTTTCATATTCATTTTTTTGTTAGGATTAATTTAATAGGCTCTCAGTGAAAAGCTTAAATACCCGAGTTATTATTTATCACCAGAAATAATAAAACCATATAGATACTAGAGGTCTTCAGATCTTCATTTGACTCCTAACTGCTATCTACATTATCAAGCTGATATAATTATTGAAGATGGTCTGAACGATGCTTAAATAATCGTTTCAAATCAAGCACCTCAAAGCCCCGGAGTAATTTCACTTCCTTATCTAACAACCGTGTTGAGCTCTTATTTTAAATTCTGAAGAAGGGAACGTCATACATTTTTTATTTAATCAAAAGTTGCTCATCTACGACCTGCTCTGACTGGGTCAACCTTATTATCCGAAATAAGCCAATTTCTCCAATTTCCTGACCGCATCTCCGGCTAAAACTTCCCTGCCTCCCGTCTCTCCTGTTCTCTCTGCCCCGGCTTCCTCCTCGCTTCCCTCTGAACGCTCGGCGAGCCTGTCGGTGTCAGTATGCCTCCCCGCCTGCGGAGCCTGGCGGAGAGTGTGGATGAGACACGTCGGCCTGATTAGTCGCATGTTTACCTACCACCATCACTACTCTCATAACCAGAGGGCTTCAAGGGCACCGCCGGAGGATCGGCTCCGCGCACCAACCAACCCACACGGAAGCGCGGCTAATAGACACTCGGTGCTTCGCACTCCTGGTGAAAGTGTCTGATGTGTGTGTGCCATCGTGCCCCTGTTGAGTCGCCCACCATGGCACAGTCCTCTTAATTAAGAGGAGTGTGTGTGTATGTGTGAGTTCTGGGGGCGGAGCAGCTGGCAGGAGGCACTGGGGCCAGAGAACATCTGCAGAAAGGCTGCAAACACACACACACACACACACCACACACAACCACACACACACACACACACCACACACACACACACACACACACACACACACACACACACACACACACACACACACACACACACACACACACACACAGGCATAAGAGAGACGCAGTAATGGCCGCTTATGCACACACTGTCACTGCTATGAGCGCCCATAATAGAACAACACACACTGTGAACACTTTGTCAACAATCTAACGGGCAAGAAAAGAAACCTAGAAACACACGCGGGATCGGGTTCAACACTGCCAACGCCGCCGCCGCCAAGCCAGTGGGACTGTCACCATGGCAACCCGCGACCGGTCATGTCACCATGGTTTTGCGAAGACGGGCGACGGAAAAGGGAATGGGAGATGGGCAGGCGATAAAAAGAGCAAAAGACAAAGAGAGAGAAAGCGAGAGAGAGGGACGTTAAAACAGTCCCCACAATGCTCAGCTCTGCTCTTGTTATGAAACAAAAGAGTAAAGAGAAGAGAGAAGAAGAGTCAGAGAGGATCCGGAGATGTGTCAGCGTCTGGGAGGAGGTCAGCAGCTCAGAGGGCTTCTGATGCACCGCAGGGACCTCGGAAATTACCCTCCTTTTTTATTCAATAAGTCACGAGGAGCTGTGGGGCTTTTCTTTCTTTTTTCTTAACACAAAAACACACATCTGATTTCATCATGGTAATAGATGCCAGAGGGAAAGAAGAAGGAATGGAGGTTCTGTCCTTGCTGAGGGGCAAAGGTTAAAGTCAGGAGCAAAGGATTAAAGCATCGTATCTGCTGTTTCAAGTTCACCTTATCTCCTACAGTAATCTGTCTCAAACCTTATGAGGCATTTTTCCCCCCTTTCCTTTTTACCTCTATCATGACTTTTTTAAAGACTCTTTTTATCTATCAAGTTCTAATTATCTGTGAAATTAAAAAGCAGTTTGGTTGATGAGCTTTAAGAAACTTAAATTTAATGCGATCTTAGCACGAACATAGAAACTGAGGAAAAGCCAGCAGTATTTTGGAATCACAAAATTCCCAGTTACTCAAAATATAGTAATGAGTGTATGACTATGAATTTTTGTTGTAGATATTCTATCAGTAATGGAAAAAATAAACACTATAACCTAATCGATGGCAGCAGGGGTCAAATGTGCAACGATGCACCAGTAGTTCTGCACAAGCCTGTTTGAAAGTGATAGCTGCTTTATGATCACTGAGTAATATGAAAGGCTACCAGGTTGATACAGTTTACTTCTAATTATATGACTTATTGATGAATAATTTATCTGTTTTTGAAGCACCACCGATGATCTTCGGGGGCAACCTGGTTATGGCACAAAATCACAAATTTCCATTTTTTGTTCAATCTTTCAGTCTGAATGAGGAAGTTCTGCTAACCTTGAGGTTTTAGACAGCAGGGAGTGTTAGGAGAAATATCATTAGCTGTGATATTTCGAGAGGTAACCCATCAAAAACTATTTCTAGGCATGTTGAATAAAGGAGGGCGCTCTGGATGTTGTTTGACCCTGCGCATAAGCAAGCAAGTAAGTATGTAAGTAAGTGAAACTTCACCCGTGTTTATCTTTTGTTGAGCATCTTCCAGCTCCACTTTGTCACTTGTGACTTTAGGGAGAGTCAAGTTCAAATCGCCTGACGTGTGATTGATAGGAGCGGAGCCGCATGCACATGCAGTGCGCTGCTCTCGTTACAATCTGATTAACTTCTGCACCGCGCTTACTTTATTTCCTCAGCGGGTTAAACTATCTACTCCTCTATTTATGATATAATAAGTACATTAACACGACTCAATTTTCTTTCACTGAGCTGTATGTGCTGCGAGCTTACAAAACGCACATGAGAAACATGAGCCCAGATCACTCTGGTCCGACCCGACCCGGTCAGATCAGAACTCTACCAGTAAGATCAAAGATTCCTCATCAAACCCAATAGAGGTCCTTCTGACATATTCATTCAGTGCGTTTTGCCAAATCCACCTACAGAGTTTGCTCCAAAAAAAAAAACAAAAGCTAAATCTAAGCGAATGGGAATACAAATGGATCTGCTAAATGTATTCATATTTAGTTTGATTTGTGAGATTATGCTAAAAAGGTAACACCACAACAAAAAAAAAAACACACAAAAAAAGGACCTCAGTTTGATCATTTTGGTCTCAACTCTTCCACTTCTTTGTATCTGTGGCACGTAAACACAAGCGAGTGAGATTTTTTTTGTTGTTGTTTTTTTATGGCTTCGTCCATATGTGTTAGAGAGATGTAGTGTGACATGAGATGTATGCATATTGGTTAATCGATATTTGTGCAGCTTGGCCTTCTCTATACTGTATTGATCTGTAGCTGGAGCCTAGAGTGTACGTGCTTGACTCCTGACCCCTACAGCGCCATAAAGTCAGGATATAATAAACCAACGTGTCAGTGTGTCCGCACCGGAGGAGGAAAATGAAATAAACCACAGGTACTGCTTACTTTTTAGTATGGTCAAATGTTCTGATACGTCGATTTCAGAATATTTTATAGACACTGGGAGTGACTATGAAGATATTTATAAGCAAAACAACAGCATAGAGGTGGCAACTTGCAACCTGAGGCGCCTTAATGAAGGCGCCACTTAACGAGGTGAGAGTTTATTTTTACACAGCTATCGGTCTCATAACAAATATTTGGCAAAATAATAGAATCTTGCCATGACATGTCTGACGAAACTGAATTCAACTCAAAATCTTTGAATTGAGAAAACAACCGTCTTGACAGACGCTTGGCGAACATTTAACTTTTGCACTGCAATGTTACTGGTTAAAGTCAGTTTTGTCCTGCCCAACGTGACAAAAGTTGTGAATTTTATGTCAGTTTTGTTATGATTTTCTTCTCTAGAAACTTTAAAACAGCACAGATTTGGTGTCTAAATCATAAATCATAAGGCCAAGGAGACACAAAAAAGATTATGTCAACAAATCAGAAAAGGATAAAAAATAATCTTAAGCACTGCAAAGTTGTCACCATAAGTCAAGGTGGAAATAATTCAATAGGAGAAAGACTTTCCACTCTGAAAATCTCAATAATAAGTTTTTAATCTCAAGCTTAAACTGAACACAGCTTTACCAACCACAAATAATGTTGGAAAATACTCAAATAATGAGAGTTCTGAATAGATAACCTTTTAGAAAAAATGAAGTATTTCTGAAATGAATTGAATGATAAATTATTTTCTTGCAGTGTTTTGCTGCAGAAGTAAATGTACTCCAGGGTTAACATTTTTGTTTCATTTTCTTCACTTTACATGAAACAGATTTAAAATGTGAACTGAATCGTATATTATGATATAAAAACAGGATTAAAAATTTATTTTCTTTAGCAAGAAAATTGTGCTGTTTAACAATGAGTTTGGAAACTCCTCTACGCTGCTGTAATTTCTGTCTTTCTTTCTTTGGCATGTGGTGATAGCAACGCCTCGGGCTGCCAACATCCACAACGTCTGATCGAACATATCTTTAACTTTTCCAAATTTTTCCGCTGTATATTCGCAAACTTTAACGGAACTTGTTTGGATTTCATGTGGCAGAGAAATACAAATGCACTCTTTAAACAAGAAAAATGTAAAAGAAGGTCACCACAAGCCATATGAGGACACAACAAGTAAGGAGCTCCATGTGTGGCAGTAAACTAAAGCTAAATCTCTAAGTTCTTCTTCCTCCACTTCCCTTCAATTTAGTATTGACTAAAAAAACACTTCATTTTCAGTTTGTCCCACAAATCTGCCACCTCCATTTCTTCTCTCCACAGTCATGTACCAGCGGAAGGAGCCACAGGATATGTAGCAGGGAAAAACACTAAAACAAAAGTGAAACACTAACGATCAACACAGAAAATGTACACGAATTCCTTAAACGTGCGTAGAAATTCCCCTGCAGAAGGAAACCAGCTTTGTTGCTTCAACCAAAGTGGCACGAAACAAATCTGCGATGGTTAATTTAGGGACTCTTTCGCTGAACACTATAATAAGGACATAATTATTGTGCGCACACGCATGTTTGCGTACGTGAGTAAAGCGGTAATGACAGCACATTCTGGTTCAAGCCAAACTCTGCATTAATGATGGACCGAGATCGGCTTGAGCTGTGGGATCAAATGCGCCGTCTGCTGAATAATGGAACACACGTGGAACGACGGCGGTCCCATACGGACCACAGACGGAAGCCTAATGTATAGCAGGTACACCAAGTGAGCCTAGAATAAGAGGAGGAATCACTGCCACGTCTATACACTATCTATATCTGTGTGTGTGTGTGTTCAGATTACAGGTTGGCATGGGTGTGACAGTGCACCCAAACACACGTGTGTTGTGTTTATGATCATGTCAGCAATGTGTGTCACTCATCAATAATGTAAAACACTCGGTTCCCCCCCTCCTTTAAAATCACACTCCCGTGTTCCACATAATTAATTCTCTCTCTCTATCAACTGTGCGCCCACACACACGCATACGCACGCCAACACACACACACGCGTGGCGGAACACAGCTGTAGGAACAGCACAATAACCTACAAATGTAAATATAAAAAATACCCAGAAAAATCCAAGGAGAAGACCCGTTCCAATATGGCTTTGATATAGTGTGAAATCTCAAGTACATTTTCAATTTTATTTTCTCTTTAATGAAATAATTCCCAGGCTTTAGCAAACATAAACACAAATGAATCCAGAAATGTACATACACTACACACAAGTTGTATGTAAACGTCACAAAACCTTTATTTCTCCGCCTGACATTAAATCAGACTAAATGTTTCCTTCTGTTTTGCCCTGTTAGGATTGTTCTACATCCTAAATGCCAGACTAATGAGAAATGTTATTTTTTTTAAGAGAATCTTTTTACCACTTTCTTCTGCATCACAAGTTTACACACATTCCTTCAGTGTTTGGTAGAATTACCCTGAAACATTTCACGTCTCCGACCATAAGCCAGACAGAACGAATGCAGCCGAGTCAGATGTGTGGGTCGCATGGCTCACACACGTTAAATGAGATCCAATATCAACAATGACTTTATAATCATTGAAGTAATTGTTTCTTCCTCTCTGAGTGGCCTTTCAGTGCATGTTGTGGATAATTATTCTCTCTTCCCAGCTCCAATCAGCATCTTGACACTTTGAAGCATCTTTGTTGTTCTGTGGTTGATCCACATAGTTTATGACAAAAGACAAACTCTTTAAAGGGCTAGTATTATGTGTTGTCCAGGCACATGTTGCAATTTTATTGCACAATTAAGTATCAATGGTTCCTTCAGTTATAAAAATGCTGTATGTAAATCAAATATGACATCACAGTAATTTGATTTCTTAGTTTAACGCTTAATAATTTGGCCTCTGTCTCTTTAAATACTCCTGCTCTTTCTGAAATGCAACCTTCAGGAAATCATCACAGCTCCTCTGCTAACCCTTTGACAACATTTTGAAAAATATAATAATGAGGTCAGCTGATGCACAGTTCCGCCAGGTGTGTTTGCTAATTGCTGCTGGCTAGTCTGAAGGAGCTGAGAGGGTGAGTGGTGGGTGAGCACTGCTTAGAACCTCAGTAACTGCAGGAGCTTTGAAGGTGGAGCTCGGTCCAATCAGGCGTTTTGCTCAGTTGCCATCGGAGATTAAAGGTCTTCTCAAAAATGCATGGGAAAATCAAGGCAACTCTCCAGGTTTGTTTTTGATTGACATTACAACATGATGTAATGTCATTTTGGGTTTCCCTGATTCAGTCAAGTGTCGCTGTTCCCAACACTGAGTCATTTGCAGTTTACAGAACACACAGCGACAGGGTGTGAACCCATCATTACCTCAAGATTTTTCTCCAGACTTTCTTCCTGTTTTAGTATTTTTGTCAAGTCTGAACCCAGCGGAGAACAGAGGTTAACAGATGGAAATGTTAATCATCTTGATGATACGTTTTTTAAATGGCCAACAAAATATAATCAAGTAAAAAAAAAAAAAAAAAAAAAAAGAGCAATGATGGTGAATACTTGAAGATTTTTGTGTGTGTGCATATGTGTGTGTGTCATTAGATTTTCCTCCTTTGTGATGCATGAAACGGATTAAAATAGTCAGAGTTTCCGGCCGGCGAGGATCTATTTTCTGACAAAGCTTTGCTTTTAAATTGTGGCTCAGCAAGGAGATGTGTAAAATACCACAGACAGACACGAAGAAACACATCTGCACACAAACATCCATAAGGAGTGAGTGGTGTTGATGCCAGCTTGGAGTGATGGTAATATCACAGACTGGAGGAGCTGCTAATGAACAGTGCGAATGGGAAGAAAGGCTCCAGCTCAATCCACTAATTGCCTTAAAAGCTTTTCATACAATTTACCCTGTCAACAGAGATGGTGGTAGTGGTGTGCATGCATGTGTGTGTGCGTAAGTAGGTGTCTGTGTGGGTGGGATGTGGGATAAGAAAAAGAGATAATTTTAAGAAAACATATTGTAAGAAAGCAAGGAGGGGGGGAGAAAAAGGAAGAAAAAGCACAATGCTTTTACACCTACGCAGACCCAATCAAACACACCGTGTCTCTCATGCAGCAAGACGTCTTATTTAGCCGAAGCCATTTCAAAACCGCAGCCTGTCATTTCTCTCTCCCCCCCAAACCCCTCTATCCAAAAGAGCCGAAAGCGCACACGTACAACGACTGTTCATTCCGACGCACGCGAATCCGCCGGCCGCGTGCCATGCAGCCATCTTTTCCACGCAGAAGCGCTCTGCGCGGCAGGGCACTGCAGCTGGAGCCAGGCCTCGTTAAAATGAAAAGCCTGCTGAGTATTTTGAGCAGCACTAAGGCGAGAACATTTTCCAAAACACAAGCGGTTCCCATTTGTGCTTCCTGTTGGCCTGTTTCTCACCCCCCCCCCCCCCAGCGCCGGAGTCGCTCGCCGCACTGTGCAAATGGCAGGTCTGCATCAACATGTTGATGAAGCCGACTGCACCCGAGGAACTTTAACTAAGCCTGATTCACCGTGGCAACGTTAAATAGTGTTTTATTGAGAGCCGATGGCTTGTGTAAAAGCAGAGGGAAGGAAGTCTATTTATTTGTCTTCTGTGTATTTTCTAAAAGGATCAGGTTGATGCCTGTCTAGTGCCAAGTCTGCTAGGTCTAATATTTACTTTCTGTCTATTCTGTGAAAGTATTGCTGCAGTGGCCAGAGGCTGCAGTGCTGTGTTTGATTAGCTGATGTAGTACCTGGGAAAAAAAAAGTCAATTTATTATTACATTATTAGAGTAAGCACAATGGAAAACAGCAGTAAGAGGCTGCATTTCAGTTAAAGTAATAGATTTATTTTAATTAGGGGCAACAAAAAGAGAAAAATATGAGAGCAGTTGTAAGAAAAAGCTGTTTAAGTTGATTTATTTTGATTTTTACCAAAACAACATAAATATTTGAAATTAAGTAGGATCATAAAACGTTAATGTAGACTATAACATTAATTATAGTTAATTATAGTTTTTTTTCAATTTGGCGCTGTGGGAGACGGCTGCCTCTCCAGTAGCTCTTCAGTTTTTAGCTCTTTTTTAACTTTTTATGTTGCCTCTTCAACACAGAAGAGGCTGTGTGTGTTTTTTTATTTATCCTATGGATAATTCCAAACTTCTCACTTATTCGAGAGAGGAACTGCTGGACTTTAGAACAATGGGACAAGCCGGCATAAGACACAACATTCCGGTGGAGTTGAGGAGGAGACCGAGGGGCTGCAAGGCTGGGGCTAAGCTAAAGGCTAAGCTAGCGGACAACAGGAGGCGCTACAAGCCATCGATTCCCACTGTAATCATGGGGAATGTGAACTCGCTGCCGAACAAGATGGATGAGCTGTCTGCACTGAACAACCAGCGGATCTACAGAGAGAGCAGCTTGTTCATCTTTACAGAGACATGGCTGAACCACCTCGTGCCGGACGCTAACGTGGACCTGCCAGGATTCACCGCTGTGAGGGCTGATAGGGACACGAAAGCGAGTGGTAAAAGAAAAGGTGGGGGACTCATCATGTATGTGAACAATAAATGGTGTAACCCAGGACATATCACTGTAAAGACTGTTTGGTGTTGTCGGGACCTCGAGCTACTAGTCGTTAGCTTGCGGCCATACTACCTGCCGAGGGAGTTCAGTCACGTGATCTCCATCTGCGTTTACATCCCACCGAGAGCGGACGCTACCACTGCCTGTGAAAAAATCCACTCTGTCACAGCAAGGCTACAGACAAAACATCCTGACGCTTTTATTATAATCTCTGGGGACTTCAACCATGTGACCTTGGACTCTACTTTGGCCACTTTCCACCAAGCTGTTGACTGCCCACCAGGAATAACAGGACAATCGACCTCCTGTATGCCAATGTGAGGGATGCATACAGAGCAACACCCCTACCCCCACTAGGGAAGTCAGATCACAACATCGTTCACCTACAGCCACTGTACATCCCCCTGGTCCAAAAGCAGCCTACAACAGCTCGCTCCATCAGGAGGTGGTCCCCTGAGATGGAGAGTGCTCTGAGAGACTGTTATAACACCACGGACTGGGATGCACTGTTCAGCCCGCATGGCCAGGACATAGAGGGGCTGACACACTGCCTGACGGACTATCTGAACTTCTGCGCAGATGTGGTATCCCCTGCTACGACTGTCCGCTGTTACCCTAATAACAAGCCTTGGGTAACGCGGGAAGTCAAAACTGTCCTCAACAAGAAGAAGGTTGCCTTCAGGAGAGGAGACAGGGAGGCCATGAAGGCAGCACAGCAGGAGGTGAAGCAGTGTGTGAGGGAAGCAAAAGACAGCTACAGGAGAAAGGTGGAGCAGAAGCTGAGAGAGAACAACATGAGGGAGGTCTGGGAAGGTGTGAGGACCATCACTGGCCTCAACACAAAGACCAGAGTCGTTGAGGGAACAATGGAGAGGGCAAACCAACTGAACAACTTCTTCAACAGGTTCAACCAGTCTGTGCCCCCCCAACCCCCTCTCTCACTGCAGCCACCTCTGCTCCTTACCACACACCTCCCCACAGACAACAAAACACTGACAACCCCCCCACACACCTCAGCACAACCCCCACCCCACATCACCACAGACCAGGTCAGAGAACAGCTGAGGAAGCTCAAGCCCAGGAAAGCAGCAGGGCCGGACCAGGTGTGTCCAAGGCTGCTGAAGACCTGCGCTGCTGAACTGGGAGAGCCACTACAGCGGATCTTCAACCTCAGCCTGCAGCTAAGGGAAGTGCCCACCCTCTGGAAGACATCCTGCATCGTCCCAGTGCCCAAGAAGAACAGGCCCAGCGAGCTGAATGACTTTCGGCCCGTGGCACTCACTTCACACCTGATGAAGACGTTGGAGCGGCTCTTCCTCGGCCTCCTCAGACCTCAGGTGGAACATGCTCAGGACCTCCTGCAATTCGCCTACCAGGCAGATGTTGGTGTGGAGGATGCCATCCTCTACCTGCTGCACCGGGCCCACTCCCACCTGGATAAGGGCAGTGGCACAGTGAGGATCCTTTTCTTGGACTTCTCCAGTGCCTTTAATACAATCCAGCCCCTTCTGCTCCAGGACAAACTAAATAGCATGGGAGTGGACCAGCACCTGGTCACCTGGATCCATAGTTACCTCACCAACAGGCCGCAGTATGTCAGGCTAAAGGACACCGTGTCTGACACTGTGGTCAGCAGCACAGGAGCCCCTCAGGGCACAGTGCTGGCCCCTCTTCTCTTCACCCTGTACTCCTCTGACTTCCACTACAACTCGGAGCTGTGTCACATACAGAAGTATGCTGATGACACAGCCATAGTCGGATGTATCAGGGACGACGGAGAGGAGGAATATCGCTGTCTGGTGAGGGACTTTGCTCTCTGGTGCCACACAAACCACCTGGAACTCAACACCTCTAAGACGAAGGAGCTGGTTATAGACTTTGGGAGGTCCAGACCAATGCCGAGACCAGTCGTACTAGAGGGAACGGAGGTTGAGGTCGTGGGCTCCTACAAGTACCTCGGGCTGTGGCTGGACAGTAAACTGGATTGGTCAAAACACACCAGCCACCTGTACGGGAAGGTGCAGAGCAGGATGTACTTCCTGAGGAGACTGCGGTCCTTCAACATCTGCAGCAAACTGCTGTGGATGTTCTACCAGTCAGTGATCGCCAGTGTCCTCTTCTACACCGTGGTGTGCTGGGGAGGCAGCACATCCAAGAAGGACACGTCCAGACTGGACAAACTGATCAGGCGTGCCGGCTCTGTGGTCGGCATGAAGCTGGACTCTCTGGTGACGGTGGCAGAGGCGAGGACACTGAACAAACTGCTGGACATCATGGACGATAGCAGCCACCTCTACACGCCGTCATCAGCAGCCAGAGGAGCCTGTTCAGTGACAGACTGCTGCTTCCCAAGTGCCGGACCAATAGATTCAAGAACTCCTTTGTCCCCCACGCCTTCAGACTGTACAACTCCTCACTGGGGGGTCGGAGGTGACACAGGACAGAGGGAAGAAGGAGTAGTTTTTCTACAAATGTGAACTCCATATTTATCAGGCCAAACCATACAGTGCAATACCATATCACTGGTCAATCTATCGACCAAATTGCTATAATTTCCTTTTGTGTTGTATTTATATTCTTTGTTTTGTATTTAATTTGTATTTTTTTGTATTTTATGTATGCTTACTGTGTGCCACATTTTTGCCTGTGAGCTGCTGGTAACTATAATTTCCTGAGGGAGTCTTCCCAAGGGATCAATAAAGTCAAGTCTAAGTCTCTAAGTCTCTCTAATTCATTGAGTACAAAAATTTAGTGTCAACATTTTATATCCTCAAACATAAGATAGCAAAAACCAGAACCTGGCTCATGTTCAACTAAATTTCTGTGTGTGTGTGTGTGTGTGTGTGTGTGTGTGTGCGTGTGTGTGTGCGTGTGTGTGTGTGGGGGGGGGGGGGTGTGTGTGTGTGTTTGCAGCCTTGCTCTGTCTTCTCTTTTTGTCAAAATGTTGATCTCTCTGTTGAAAAATCAATGGTTCAACTAAATTTCTGTGTGTGTGTGTGTGTGTGTGTGTGTGTGTGCGTGCGTGTGTGTGTGTGTGGGCATGTTTGTTTGTGTGTGTTTGTGCTGACTTGTAATTTCTTGAATATCAAGAAATTACAAAAACAAAACATGTATCGGATGTCACTACAGCGCCATCTGTTCCACACCTTACACTTAGACCTGGTAGTTTGTTTTATAGCGACAACATATACCATAAGGGATGATCAGAAACATAGACAACATGATAATTTAATTATTTAAGTCACTGTTTAAAATATACAGTAAATTTCACTTCATCTGCCTATAGCCAAATAACATTTATTTCCAATGAAGAAACAGACATACACCGAGGTTGTCCTGTTTGGATTCAGAGTTTATCCCCGGTAATGGTTCTAGTGGAAGCATCTGCAGATTGTTTAAAACTATTTTTAAAGATCTATTTTGCAGCAATGTGTGTCCTCGCATTTGTGTCCATAGGTGAAGACACAAATACATGCATAAGGACCTCTGCATTTTCAGATGATAACACTTCTGGTGATGTTCCTAAGGAGATACAAGGCAGTTACCTCTTTTTGATGAGTCTCAAAAGAACACATCCAGGTTATTGCATTTTATGACATAATCATCAGATTTCAAGGTGAAATTTTGAGACAAAGTGAGGTTCCTGGGGTCTGATGATCACCGAATCTGTCTTATCACTGTTAGGAAGCCGGAAATTAATTAATAACCAATTCCCAATTGCTGCATATCGTCAGCGTAACAGTGAAAGGTAATGTTAAACGAAAGCAAAAGAAGCAGGAAATAGAGTGGAAATATGAACGGGCAAAGGATGTGTGTTCACATGTTGAGGTCTGCAGCAGTTCGGATATGAAGAAGCTGTGAGTCTTATTTGAATAGAGGGATCCAGAACCCATCCCCAAGAGTCAGCTGTCTGTTAGTACAGACGTCACAGAGAAGGAGAACTGTCCCCGGGTCGACACCAAAACCAATACCTCGAGACAGGCAGCGCACACAAGCAAAGACAAGCTCCTGATCCCCACCCTACATACACACAAGCATACACACATCCCCATAGCCAGAAAGCCAATAACTGCAGCCCATTATTGAGCTGGCCTGGTCTAAGTTCTGACACAAGCCACAATTAACCCTTGAATCCTCAACGGGCCGCTGGATGTTCATTCCGAACTGCTAACGAGGCTAAATGTGAGAGCAGTGGCTTCGTTAATGAGACAGGATAACTGTGCTGTGTTCCAGCCCGAGCAGGTCAGCTCTCACTGGCCCTGATGATCACACTGCGCTTCCAGACTCACGCCAGAGCAGCTCGACTGGAGTTACTTAGTTTTGGTCCCAGAGCCTCAACAGCCAACTGCCGTAACACCAACGAAGCAAACTTCCCGTGTGCATCTATACATGTATGTGTGTGCAGACTTTTAAGTCCTGAAATTGCAATTTAATATTTTTTTTTGCAATGCAACAGGTTTTGAATTACCACACCATTAAGTAGTTTGCGGCATAACACCCGACAGTAGAGCCATGTTGAGAAGTTTCGCCTACTTTCCGGTATCATCTTGGTTATGGCTCTATGCCTCTCCGCTCTACTTCAAAATCCATTCGGTCTAAATTATCTAAGAGTTTCTCATACAACAAAGAGAGGGTGGGGGGAAACTGCAGGGAAAACGGTGATTTATAGACACCTGAACAACAGACAGGCAGAACTACAGAGGCCTCATTTTCCCTTTTGGTTCTCCTCCTGCATTCTGCCCACTGTTTATTTACCACCAGAGCAGTTATCAGACGCAAGTGTGCGGTGAGCGGAAAGGAGAACGCAGAGAAAAATAATTACCCTCTGCCTCAACCAGCTGGTTTGTTCATAAACACGCAATTATGATTTCACGGCAGTCCATTATATACGAGCCACTCCAGGGCAGAAAGCTTTGCCAAAGCGCGATCGCTGAAAACATCTTAAAACACGCTGGAAAAGCAAACACCTCGACCGCCGGACGCAACGTTCTGATTTACTTGGCAGGTCCAGGAAGAGAAAATCAATTAGTCTTTATAAAACACAGTTCTTCTGCATGGCTATGTGGTCAGAGAGCAACTGCAAAAGAAGAACTACTGCATTAAATAGTTTACTACTATTTACAGCTTATATCTGGGTCCAAGTTAATAATAAAGAAATAGACAAATCCCTGTTAATCTTTATATAGTTTTGATTAAAACATGTAGGGTAGACAAAAATGATGGTAGACAAATAGTTTATCAGTGTAAAGCTTGAAAAAAATTACTTTTTTTTTGTTCCTGGCCATTATTTTTTATTTTAACTAGCAGATACAGTGTTGGACATGTTTGATTATTTTCTAATTTCGTATTGGTGTGTGTGCATATTTTCAAAATACAACTGCAATTGCAAAGTATTAGTATATCAACCTGAGTAATGGGCAGTAAAATCTCATTATTAATAGTATGCTCAGTATTTCAGCAACATGACATTGTTAATTATAAACACACGACTTTAACATAGCGCACAGCTTCACTGGAACATTTCTGAACTGGAACATGAAGTATGAGATTATCGCACAAGACTGAACTGCAAATTTATTGGGGAACAACATCACATCATTTGTGTAGAATCACACTTTTTCCACACATCTCACACAACCTTCTGCAGGAGTGCGCTTGGCATTGCAACATGGTTGAGGTTCGAAGTAGAGCAATAGCAACAAAATCTAAGAGTAGATGAACACAGACATGAAGAAACTCCTCTAAGAGTACTAAACAACCCCGACCCGTGCCGCGCTGTACTGCTGAGTGGAAAGAAGGTAATAAAGTTCTTACTAAGGTGTTAAAGTGAAAACGGAAAACTTTCTGGGTGATGAATAATGTCGCTAGGCAGTTTTCTCTAATCCATTTGGCTCATCTATTCAAAGATGATTTGTTTTGCAGCTAACCTTTGTGGGTAGATCCATGGAGGATTTAACATTTTCCAAGCTATTCAGAATATTTGTACAAAACCCAAGTTCAGATTATTTACCATTAAAGGAAAGTAATTTTGCTCCAATTTATGGTTGAGAACACCTAAAACTAAAAGAGAAAAACTAAAACCAAAATCTCTCTAATGGTTGAGGTAGACTTTCTCTTTCTACAACTTGTCATGGAAAAAATACAGCTCTACTGCGATAATTGCTGCATTGGTTGCCTTTTCTTGAGACACATATTTAAATCAGCTTCACTGTTATGGTACTATAAGTAATTAAATATGTAACATTTCTGACAAACTATGTGGAAATATCTCAGTTTACGGATCATTTATTTACTGACACAGTTTGTGTGCTGCAGAAGAAACAAGCTCAGCAAAGATGTTACAGAGGAGACGAATTTAGGTCAAGATGAGGTTTCAGTCACTCCTACTCTCCGAAGACAGATTCCTAAGAATTCCTGCTCCTTTTAGAGCGACGCACCAAAGATCTGTGGCAAGCTGTCGAACGAGTCTGAGCAGACTGTACATCCACTGTAAACTGGCCACGGGTTCAGAGACTTCAGTAGAAAAGAAATCGAATGATGTGTCAGCCTCGCCTTGGGTTACCCTTCGTCACAGAAAAGCATTTTCCGGTGTTCCAGAGTACACAGGGCTGCCGGATGTGTTCTTGTTCTTGTTCTGGTTGTCAGCTTTCGAGTTCAGTCTGCTGACCCCAATCCAGGATCGAAAACAGACGCACAGTCGAAGCGGAGGAGCCCGGCACGGAGCAAACGAGACAGAAAGACGCCGTTAGCTCGCCGGTAGACAGACGCACGCCCGCAACATGAGCAAACACACCGTCGCCACGGGAGCCACCTCGGTGCATTGTGGGAGTGCGTCTCAGCGGGAGGGCGTGTCACTTCCTGGAAGAAGAGACCTCGCTGTTAGAGCGGCTTTGAAATAGTGATGCATTGTGGGGGCCCGGGCGCATTGCGGAGAGTGGTAGACCCAGCAGGTGTTGCGGCTGTTTGGTGTCCTGATAATTGTGTGAGAATCAGTGATGCTCATGCACCCGCACTCACACTCACAAACACACACCTCTGATCTATTGATACACAGCAGCCCCAGCAGGATCTTGCCTTTGTTGGTTTGGAATATTCACAGAGGGTTCCCTCTGAACAAAGCGTTCATGTATGCTCTCATAATCACACTGGCTACACACACTCTCTCCCTCTACACAGGTTCATACACTCTCAGAGGGAGGAAAACCTCCCCCTCCTCTCTCCCTTTCCTCCCATGTTCTTGCTGCAAACACATGGGAGAGAGATGAAAGACTTTAGCATTCTCTTCGAACGCCGGCGAGAGATGGACGTCTTAAACTTCACCCACTGTCTGGGAACCGTAAGATCAATACATAGTGTGCACGGTTAATGCGTTTCCCCGAGATTATCCAAACCAAGTCTTCAGCATTCTCAGCAGATACTCCAGAGTTTTTACTCGCTAGAGAAAGGTGGAAGTGTGGGTGAGGGTGAGCTCCGGCCACTCTCATCTCATCTCCTCCACACCTTCACCATCCTCTTCCTCCCTCAGCAACGCCGCTCCCCTCTAACCTGGACTCACATCAAAGCTCCCCTCTCCACCCCCACCTCGCCTTCCACACGCGGCCCTCCTGCACCAGACACAGGCTGATCCACAGGTAACCTTTTTTTCCTCTTTCAACCTTCCTCTGTATCCTTCCTTTCCACCTTCTCCCTCCCCCCGACTCTCTTTCTCCCCAAGCTGCTTCTCTCTCTCAGAGCCAGAAAGCATCAAAGACTGCTGGGCCTCACGCCATGGGCTCCCCGCTAGGAAACCTTCGCCAAGCCCCCAGTCCCTCCTCCCCCTACCCCCCGACATCAACTCCCTCCTGCCACCGCCTCTGCCTCCTACCTGCACCAGCCTCCTTCCCAAAAACATGCACGAAACACACAGACACACAGCTGGTGCTTCCACCTCCCACCAGGCCCCCCGATCGGCAGAGTCCGCCCCATGCTGACAACACATACTGTAAACAACAAGCTGTCAACAGGGCTCAAGCGTGCCAGCCATCCGATGTGACCTATGGAACAGAGATCCGGCTGTGTTGCGAGGCTCGGGGGCTCGGCAGGAGGCCGGTCAGAGGGCACGCGGTGTGAATCTCCGTGGAGATTGGAGGGCGCCAAGATTCTGACGGCGCAAAAGTAGCAGAGGTCGATCGGCTTGCTCTCGAAAAGTCATGCCAATTTTGTGTGCACCTGTAAACAAAAAGCAGGTTTTGTTTGGCAGAATTACAAATCAGGCCTCTGGGCACAGTGAGTGTACGCCAGCTTCATGCGGGGCTTCCGCAGGAGCCGGTGGGGCTGGAGAGAGTGGGCCGATTGTGTTTAAACCTGGAAGTTTACTGACAGGTTAGTAGCGAAATTCTTTAATGTTTTTTTTTTGTTTTTTTGCTAGGTGAGTGCTCCATCATTTCTGTTTCTCTTTCTGCATTTCCTTCCATTCTTGGCAATAAAAAGAGTTAATATGATAAGCAGAAGTTTGCAGGTTTTTGGAAACCCTTTGGAGTATCACAATGATGTGTGTCAGCATGGATACAGACATATTATCAAATGAAATCAAAGTTGGGAGGTAATAAAATACATTTAATTAAATGATCATGAGCAAGGATTTTCTTCCAGGTGAGTGAACTCAATAACCAGAAGGAAAGATTCTGTTTAAGGCGCATTTTGAAGTATCACATCTGAAAAGGCTGAAACAAAAATAATTCGGAATAACTTTCTCCATGTTCCAAACCAAGTTTTATACTCGCTTGAGGCAGTTTTTGGCATTTCCAAAAAACAGCTAATGCACTCGAAGGGAGATGGAAACACATTTGCAGAATAAGCTGTGACATAGTGAACTTCCTTGATTCTTTAATGTATGTTTGAGAAATCCTTTAATCTCCCATGGCAACCATTCAGCTGCACAGGAACCAGCTCTGCCTTCAAGATGCAGTTTCTCCTGGAGCTGCAGTTTCCTCCTCACAGAGCAGCCCTCCCCCACTCAGCTCCTTCAGACTAGCAGCAGCAGCAATTACCAAATACTTGGTGGAACTGCACATCTGCTGAGCTAATCTACGAGCTACTTTTCAGTGCGATGGTGGTAAAAATGTTGTTAAAAGGTTAATAGAGGAGCCATGTTGTGATGACTTCCTGAAGGTGGAGTTTCAGAAAGAGCAGGAGTTTTTAAAGAGACAGAGGCCCAATTTCAAGGCATTAATTTGCCAAGTGAAATTCTTTTAAGTCATATTTGATATATAGCATTTTTAGAACACCTGAAGTTAACATAGTTACTTTATTATGCTATGAAATTACAGAAAAACAACATAATAATGCACCTATAATTAAGATCCTTGAGATTCAAGGTGAGATTTCAGAAATATTGACTTATTTTTTCATATCACTGTTTTTGTTCTCAGATTTGCACCTGTACAGTTAACTTTTGTTCCTCTGCAAATACTAAAGGGAGAGTCTGAAGAGAGAATATATTAACTGAAATTTGTTTCGTTCTTTTCTTACGGTGCACTGTTCCCATTTGCTTCAGTGACCAATATGGTTTTTGCATTTCACCTCAGGTCTGCTTTTTTGCAATTCAATTTTCTCGACACTGACCAGAGTTTCACGTTGACAATCATCCAATTAATATGCGTACAGAAAATATATTAGTTTATCATCAGGGGAAGAAAAATATCCAGTAGGAGCAATTAATGATATTAACTCAAAAAGACAGGTCGATTCTCGTTGGCTTTAACTCCTAACTGTCTGATCCATTTTTGCTCCTGCATCAAAAAATAAATAAATAAAAAGATAGATGAGAGCGATTTAGGAAAAGCAGTGCAGCACATACTGATTTACTTGTTTCAACCTGACATTCAGTGGGAAGCAGAAAAAAAAAACAATGCCAAATTCCATGGAAGATTATGTAAAAGGGATAAAAGTGTAAACCATAACAGGTTTTTTTTTTGGTGTGAATGATAATTGAGCATGAAGTAGACAAAAAAAAACAGCAAATAGGATAATTCATGCTCTGAATGAGATAAGGCTTTGTGACAATACTGCATTCATCTCCTCTCTCTCAGACCTAGATATCTGATATCTTTTTTTTTTTGTCTGACTTGTACGAATGCACTCAATCGCCGTCTCCTTCCCTGACTATTGTCTATATGCTATCATTACTGTCATCTCCTCACACTTCCTCAACCTCCCCCCCCCAACCCCCATCCCCACCCCCGTTGCCCCCCGCCTCTCTCTGCCCACTCCCCCGACCGCCACGTCTCCTCTCAACTCACACTCAGATTTGTGGCTCTTAATATTGTATCTGTCTGCCAGAAGGACAGGAGCACGGGAAATGACATGTTTCCGCCTGGGGTGAAAAGACGCGCACGCACACACACACACACACAGCACATGCTCAGGTGTCGGAGACTGCGTCAAGCTCACAATGTAATTATGGGGAAACAGAGCAGTCAGTTACACACCTGAGTGCAGCCCGGATCAGAGCTGGGGTGTTACTCTGACACTGATGGGGGGAAAGCTGAGAGTTAGTCTGTTAAAGTACATTGACAGACAGCTACATTTGCAGACAAGGCAGTGAGGACAGATCAAATATTTGAGGAGAAGAGGGAAAGGAAAAGGACAATGTAGAACACGATGCCGACGTCCCAGAGACCCCCCCCGCCCCCCGCCCTCCAGCCCGGTGTGTGTTGGGCTTTAAGTCTTAGGGGTATTTCTTGAGAAAAGCGGTACTGAGGCTGGAATCTCGATCATGACATTACACTGAATGCTGCCGGTGCTTTATACCTACACCTTGTCATGTTCGATCACTGCTCGTTTCTTTTTCTTGGCCCTATGCTCCATTTATCAAGTGTGAAAGATGAACTTAAAGAAGAGTGACTGGTGTTAAATATGAGCACCGCAATAAAACATCAACATTTTTCTACTGTGCATGAAAATGTACAGAATTTTATAAGAAAAGAGCCAACAGGATGGTTGTACAGTGGAGCCCAGCTGTTCATGGGTCAGTATTCGCAGATTTGTTTACGTCACTTGACATGCTATTGAGTGGTGTTCACAAAGCAGCCAATCCAGGAGGGCAATTTATTCTACTTGGTGCTAATTGACTGTTAACCTCTGCTGTATTGACAAGAATCAATTCATATGAAGGTATATTATATAAGAAAAGTAAAGATGTTACTATATTCTAAATATTCTGTGCTTGAACTCAGAAGATAGCCATTTATCAGTGTTTTTAGGGGGAGTCTCAAGTGTTCACAGATTTCAGCTATTTGCAAGAGCGATGGTGATTCCTCACATGTTGAAATGTAGCTCAGTTTAGATCAACTTAAGATACTTTCAGATCAACCATTGGTTTCACTATCTCCATGTATTCTTTACATCTTCTGATCAGCTGATCATATTCTCCTATACCTCCCATGGCATAGGGGGGTTGAAGCTCCCATGGCATAGGGGGGTTGAAGCTGACCTTCCAATTATTTACCTCAGCAGGTAGTCTGACCTGTAAAAGTGAGGCGAGGCAGCAAAACGTGTGTGTTGCAATGATGTAGTACAAACCAAGTACAGCAGCAGTTGAGCAAAGGAAGCAGAGACAGCTTCCAGTGTCCCTCTAACCTGAAACTGCTTCGTACAGTTTCACGTCTAATCATGCAGCCGGACAGGATTTGTGACAATTACTGTCAAATTAAAAAGTCTTGAAAAATAGTTTGACTTAAAACAGTGCTGGTTTTTATATATTAAAAACAAAACAGCAGCAAAAAAGTTATCTTCTTAATGAAAATGTATTTAGCAATCTCTGTCATGATCCTTTGGTGGTTTTGTCACATTCTGCTTTCCGTATTTAGTCATGCTTTAGTTTTGATGTTCTTGTACTTCTGTCATGTTCTTTAAATATTTCATGTATTTAGAAACTGTTGCTGGTGCCTTCAGTGCAACTCTGTTGTATCGTAGATCCTACGTGTTTTCAATTTTCGGTTTTAATGACGATCTCCATGTTCTGTTCCCCTTTTGTTCCTGTTCTGTAACTTCTTCGTGACCTTCTAGATCGATATTTGTTCTTGCGTTGGATTTAGTTCTGATTAATTCTCTGATTTCTGCATGTTCCGTATATCTTTTAGTATTGTTTCCCATTTGCTATTCACTTCCCCTCAGGCTGTCAGTCCTGCTCCCCTAGCAGCTTAGATAACAAACTTGTATGTTTTTATTTTTATTTTTAACCATTGTACCAAATGAGGAACTTGTATTTTCCTTATCAATTGCTTCCCCAGGAGTTTTCAGAAAATACAGTGCTGCTGTGTGATTAAGCTGTGTAGGGATTCAAGCTCAACTCTTTTTTTATTTCAGACAAAGCTACTGTTTGTTCAACTCAGCTGCTTTAGAAGACTCTCTTGTGAAGTGACAAAATTCTTAAATGAGACGCGCTCAACCAAAATAATAAAAAGCTACTTTGGCTGCAGCTGGTAGCAAAAAAATAAAAAATTCTTTACTCAGACATCACCTACCACTGCTGGTATAGAAAGTTAGATAATTTCTCCCAGAGGTGCCAATGATTCACCAATATCCATTTAAAAAGAATCCATGCATTTTCTACGCCTGCTTAATTCTGACCAGAATTGTGGGAAGAGGGAAAGTCTCTGTCTTCTTTTCCTCTTTTCCAGAGTGGCTTATAATGCAGTGCAAAGTTGAATCGATAGTTATAATACCAGCTCTAAGTCATTTTCAGTCCTTTGTGGCTGGATGTCCAACAGAGTGAGCCGTTCTAGCCACCAATAATTGCACTTATCTAAACTGATGCTGTACAGAAAAAAAAAAAAAAACAAAACTCCCAAGTATCATTGAAGAAATAAAGCAGAAGAACGGCTTCTGCTCCTCCCTACTCTCGGTGGCACAGAAAAAAGTGACAGAGCGCATGTTCCTTGGAGTATGATATTACCACCAAGCCTCTAACCAAATTATCATGCATAAAGTAGTACACAGTTTGCGGAGAGCATCGTGTCCTGAATGTATCAGCAGTTTCCGACGAGAAGAAATGGGTGTGTAGCTCATTAAGTCCACAGCCTGCCATGTTCACACTGAACCTTATCAACCTTTACATGACACAACACGACTGTACAGCAGCTCCAGGATGAAGGAATGCAGAGCTGGTGCACTAATCCAATTCCCTCTCTGCAAGCTGCTCACTTGTGGTTCTCTTTGTTCTGTTTACTGCAGGTTCCCCACTTCTTGCTTCACCAAAACGCAGGGAGGAAAATGTCGGAATTTACGATTAGGACCGTCTCGGGAGTTAGCGTGCTCCCGCGCTGTTGCGTTGCGTTATGCCGCGCAAACAGGACGAAGCG
Source organism: Poeciliopsis prolifica (assembly GCF_027474105.1). Classification (NCBI taxonomy): domain Eukaryota; kingdom Metazoa; phylum Chordata; class Actinopteri; order Cyprinodontiformes; family Poeciliidae; genus Poeciliopsis; species Poeciliopsis prolifica. Next base: position 3,457,892 of record NW_026562392.1, on the reverse strand, counting down.
GCCTAATTGATAAATGGCTCAAATAGCGAGGAGTTGAACGAGCTCTCGACTTAACTAAAGCGTAGGACTGCTGTGACGCAGATGAGTTGATAGACAGACAAGAGCGTCCACATGCAAGCAATCTAATCTCAAAAGCATACATTTGTTGAGCGCCGCGTTGAGAGAGAGAAAGAGAGAGAGAGTATATATGTCATCATAAAAATCCTCTAAACACTGCAGTACAATAATCAGTGTCAGATGCTTGTCAGATATGTTTCTCCTCTCTGCAGCACAAAGCATAATGCATGAACACACATCACCCAGTAAAGATATCATTAGCAGTTAAGGCTTGGTATGTTTAGTGTCAGAAAATAAGGCCAGTTTTGATGGGTGTATTTATTAGAATTAAGACCACCCAAGCTGTGCAAAGCTTGTTAAGAATGGGCAGAACATATATCTCTCTGTGATGCCAGTGATGCTTTTTGAATCGGCTGTGAGGAGGAGAGAAAAAAAAAAAGAAAAGAAACGTCTCCATGAAAATAATGAGCTGTAAGGTTTGCTCTCTGCGACCATTATGTACATTATAGACTGGAACACTTTGCATAAAAAATATTGGGTTCGTCATCCGGATACATCACTTCCCAGAAAGCTGCTGACATATCTTTGGTGAAATATAAAAAGGAAAACGTGTCCTCTTTCCTTTTTTTGTTGGCTTTTGAGTTTGTTATTCTCCACGTCTGATTGTGTCAAATACAATGCCTGGCAAATGTATTGATATTCCTCGAACTTGTCCAGATTCCGTCCGTCAAAGTACAGCCGGCAGCCTCCCCGTATTTGATCAAATATTTATAGACTTGCACAAATTGCGAAGGGAAACACAGAGGTGGGCACTGATTGTATCGTCCATCACGTATCGTGACAAATTTTCTATCATAATATCATTTTGATTCATCAAAAACTGTCCATATTGTCAGGATTATTTTTACTTTTTTTCCACTGTTGGTTCAATAGAAACATGTGAATAAATTGAAAAATATAATTAAATGCAGTTATTATGTGCATTTTAGTGATATAAACCACATATAGATGGTGTCTTAAATAAATATGTAATAAATGGGCGTGCTTCTCAGCAGCAATATTAGTGTTTGTGGAGCTGTGCCATGCAGTCACGATCATACAGTTACCTAAAAGAGGTAGTTTTCATCGTCACTTTTGCCACAAAATATTGTGATAAAACTTGAAGTCCATATCATCCACCTCTAGTGAGACATCACTTATAATTTTTCTTACAAACAAAAATTCTCAATACTTTCAGGTTTTCAGCTCTATTTACTCTAATACCCCAAAGTAAAACCCAGAGGTTCCAGAAAGTACAATGTCATGGAGGATAAAGGCCAGAATCTTGTTTTTTTTTTTTTTTTCAAAAGAAAAATATATTAATTTCTGTTTTGTTTCATAATTATCCACAACTTTGTGTTTGCCTTTATAAAATCCCAATAAAATACATTTAAATTTGTCTCTGCCATAAGAAAACGTGATAAAGTTCAAAGAGGACGAATCCCGCTGCAAGGAATGAATACAGCAGATTGTTTATGGTACAGACAAAAATAACACTATTCTATCAACTTATGGTTTATGGTTGTTTCTTTAGCACATTTCTAGTTTAAACTGGTAAGTTGTGTTTCCCTCCCACCCCCCATTATATCATAAATTCATATTACCATATGGCATCCTACACTAGATGTTGTCACCTGCTCAAAGGTTAGTGGCAATTTTGATGAAGATGATCTTGTATCAATCTGTTCCTCTTTTCTGCCTTGATACTGAAAGCTGAACACCACAGATGGAATATTCATAACCAACCTCAGGAATAAAATAAACACTTTGTGCGTGTGCGTGCGTGCGCATATGTAGGCTATACATATAACCACGCTGTCCCTTGGGTCAGTCCTACTTCAGTACGTTTCTTCCTCATCTCAAGGAGGCGAATGTGAACGCAACTGACTCGTCTTTATTTTCACTTGGCAGAAAATCAGAAATATTTTAAAGCGCGTAGCAGGCATCCCAGAATAACAATCTCGACACACGTGGAAAGTGCAACCTGTAAATGCGGTGACACTCGCTCAGGGAACGCGCGGCACCTTTAAGTGACTGCAGATGTACTGTGAGCGTCCGCGTTTGTGCTCAATACTGTGGCAGCACATCAGAGCAAAGAAACGGGGGGGGGGGGAACAGACGCAGACATAATGACCCAGAGAGCCAGAGAGAGAGAGAGAACGGCATGAGTAAGGCTTCAGCACCCAGCACAAGGTGCAGCACCCTCCATGAATATCAAAACGCTCCCTCCCTGTGACCTTGAGTTTAATATTTAAAAACCGTCCAGCACACATGCACACGCCGTTAGCATGAGGCCCACAGCCGACGCCGCACTCGAGTCTTCCTCATTACCTGGAGTTCAGAACTATGAAAACTGCATCAAGAAACAAAGGGTTCATATATGTATGTGAGTGTGCGCTGTGGTAGAATGAGACAAAGGAAAAAAATTATAATTTACTAAAGAAGCTTACAAAGAGCTTTACAGTTGTTGCTTTTTTCACATTTCGTCACGTTGTAGTCAGAGTTCTTTGCTTTCTGCTGGGATTTTATACGGCAAAATAATAACTGGGAGATTGAGAGAAAAGATGCAAAATTTTCCATTTTGAAAACTGAAAAATGTTCTGTTTACTGTCCATTTCACAGTTATGCATGAATTTGTAGGCGTGGCTGTTTATCGTATAATTTATCGCAATAATTTTCCAATCACAACACCATTTGATTTATCAATGTTACAATAATTTCTGATTAATGATGTTTAAAACATGCCTAAAACTGCCCATATTATCGGGTTTGTTAGTTTTACTATTTTTCTCCACTTTTTGTTTATAGATAGATTTTTTTGCCACTTTTATATTTTATCAACAATTGCTCCATAAAAAGAATCACCTACTTTTTCTATTTTTCTAGATTTCTTTCACATTGAAAGCACAACAACATACACTGAAGTTTGTGAAGGTGAAGTAAGAAAATAAACATATTTTTGCCGTATGAAAAATTTAGCAAGGCACCATATATCTACCACCTTGCACCACCTTTCCGCTCATCCTTTATACCTGTCACTGTGACAGATTAGCTTTAAGAGCCTGCTTCCTGCATATCTGCCTTTATTACAGTGTTATTTATTGCTGGAGTGAAAGAAGCATTAGAGACCAATCAGTATTATGGCTTTAGACAACATTAACTGACGAAAGCAAAGTTAAAACACGTTTGGTTTTCCAACCTTATCAGCCCTTAGGTTCTTGTTTGGAGTTGAACCACAATTTATGAATGTTTCTAGCAGGATTCATCTTGACAGAATCACGCCAGAGATGTATTTCCATAAAATAAAGAAACAGATAGCGATAAATGAAGAATATCACCAGTGACATAAGATGCTTTTTTTTTTTTTTTTCAAAGAATAAATGCAGCCATTTATGTTTTATTTTTTTCTTGATATGATTTTGCCCTCATGTTCTTTATTTTGTGTTTACAATCTTGGTGGAGTAAAGGATATATTTTTTAATCTTTTGAGGGTTTTTTTCTTTTAAAGTTGTAACACATCTCTGCAGCCCTTCGTCTGTGGCTGTCACTGTAACATCGATTGGTTTAAATTATGGCATTGTCCTTAAATCCCATTTATGTTGCCGTGGATCCAGCGTCAAAGCAACAGCTTTGAACTTTACATGAATATTCCTGTTTTGGTTTCTCAATATCATATCTTTTTAGTAACATTTCTTCTCTTAAAGAGGCCGTTTCAAATATTTTCCAAACATATCGTTCCATTTTATAGCACAAACAAGTAACTATGTCACCTTCAGATGTAAGAAATATCTTAGTATATTTGAATGAAGATAAAATTAACAAGATATCAGCAATAATATCTCCTTGATATTGTAAAAAAGTCAACACAACATGGCATAACAAGTTTTTTTTTACCAGCCTTTGAGTGAGAAGTAGCTCCTATAAGCAACTCAGCAGATGTGCAGTTCCGCAACTTGTTTGCTAATTGCTGCTGGCTAGTCTGAGGGAGCTGAGTGGAGGACTCATGGCAGAGGGCTGTTCTATGAGGCAGAGGCTCACAAACTGCAGCTTTGAGGAGGAGCTACGTCCACCCAGGTTGTTTTGCACAGCTGGATAGTTGCCACGGGAGATTAAAAGGATTTCTCAAACATGCATGAAAGAATCAAAGCCAAATGCTTTTGAAATTGAAATGATCTCTGTCCAGACGTATTTACCTTAATGAAGCTGTTAATTCCATGTGGAGTAACTATTCCTATTCAAATACCAGCATATAGAAATGAAATAGTTTTCTTTTTGTCACTTCGTCTCTCTTTCGCCACCATCGCATCAGGAAAAGACACACTAAAACTCTGAATTTGCACGCCAAAGGAAAAAAAACAAAAAAACTTAAATACTAATGCTCTATTCCTGTTTGCAGTTGTTCCTTCCACGCAGCATGCTCCGACTCACTGCTGTCCGCCGCTGAGAGGAATGCAAACAAACGCACAAGCAAACAAACAAAGTGATGAGCGGACATGACATCTGAGGCTTAGCTTTTGTTTCATCTTCTCTCTCTTGTCTCTCCCTCTATGTTTAGCGCAGTGTGTGAGGCCCGAGTGCAACACACTCCTTTATAGAGAGACGATGGGGAGGCAACCTCACTGCCAGAACAAGTTTATTTTGCCAAGTGTGTGATCAAACCCTCTGGATGTGTGTGTGTGTGTGTGTGTGTGGGTGTGTGTGTGTGTGTGTGTGTGTGTGTGTTGTGTGTGTGTGTGTGTGTGTGTGTGTGTGTGGGTGTGTGTGTGTGTGTGTGTGTGTGTGTGTGTGTGTGTGTGTGTGTGTGTGTGTGTGTGTGTGTGTGTGTGTGTGTGTGTGTGTATGCAGTAGTGGTGTGACAGCAGCGCCTATTGACTTTCCTGCAGAAATGATGGATTTGTGCAGATGTGTAAATGTTGGAACAAGCACTGTTTTAACAGAGGTGTGTTATAAATGTACAAACCAACATCCAAATATGTCTAAATATTGACACTTTTAAATCTATAGGATCAACTGTGAAATATTCACATTCTAATTGATTTTCTATTGAAGCAGCTTTTTCGCTTGAAAAAAGAGTTACAGTAGCCACAGGTTTAATAGTGGCTATTAAATTGATTGAGACAGGGTTTCATTAGTTAGTGGCTCAAATTGCTAAATCTTTAGGGAACTGGTAAGTATAAACCACAAACAGAACATCCAGTAAAACCCTAACAATGGGATTTGTTTTTCAAAGACAAGCCTTAATTATGATTCTAAAATCTCAGGTACTTTCTTTGATATCTTAAATTTTAATAAGACGTTTGTTTATCAAAAAAAAAAGAAGTAAAAAACTCTACAAAATCTACACAAATGATACACACATTTTGAGCCAATGACCTGATTCTGATTTTCAAACTAATGCTGCTATATATATATGTAGATATACATATGTACTAAAAAAAACAATGGTGTGGAGTGAAAACTGGATAAAACATGAAAGGTCATGCCACCAGTTTGGCAGTACTTCAGATATTTAAAACAAGAGACGAATCAATGATCATTGATATCGTCTGATATGAAAAGCTTGTATGGTGACACATCTTTCGGCCATATCGTCCAATTCTCAAATGGTAAACTTACAAACTTTTGGAAGCACATTTTCAACTCTGAGCTCTTTACACTTTATATTCAGCCAGTTGCACTCGCAAACAGACACACATTTGTACAATGACATGCACTAAATAAACTGCGAACTGCGGCAGGTGAGCAAACCCACAAATTTCCGACTCTTTCCAGTCGCCCTCAGACGACTGTCATCAGTTTCTTGAGTTTTTCTGAAAAACTGTTTAGATTTGTTGATTAAAAACAAAAATGCTTTAGCAAATACTTGTATTTAATTAGTCAAAGCTCTATGAATAGCACTGATGCATCCAATAGCAAACATGATGACACAAGACTCTGTTCTGTGATCAAGCCTCCCTTCTTGCTTTCTTCTCATCTTATCTTTCCCTCTGTACTTACTCTCTCCTCCTCCTCCTCCCAGTATCCCCTTCCTTATCCACCTCCTCCTTATCCTCCAGGTCTCTCTCAGACATGTAATATCTCTTTCTATCTTCTACTCTCTTCCTGTACCTCTCCTTTTGCTTCCGCTTTCACTCCACTCCCCCTCTCCATTTTGATATCCTCCACTCCCAACATCTCCGCCCATCATCTATGAACACGTCCCTCGTCTCCCGTTCCAATATTTATCTCGTCCTTATCCGCATCTCTTCCCCCCACCACCTTCTCCCTCCATGCGTGCCTATCTGTCTGAATCTGGTTCGGTGGGCCTGGTTCTCATATGAGAGGTGAAACAGGAAGGAATAAACCGGTAATGGTAAGTTGTTTATTTCTAATGGCTCAGGCTATATATTAAGCACCAATGGGGTCCCGCAAAAGCCACAAAAAAAGGTAGTGATGCATAAGAATGAAGGTTAAAAAAAAAGCAGAAGAAGAAATAAACAAACAAGGAAAAACAAGTCATATTCATCACTGTAATTGTGTGGGTGCTCTGGGTACGCAGGCGGCTGGATGCTGATGAGGGATGGCGCTGTTCGCGAGACTCCCTGACGTCCATGAATCACAGACAGAGTCGCTCACCGGCCCTCAGCCGCCATAAAACAAAAGATGGAGATGAAAAATGCAGCAATTAAGTGATTTGATTTCTGCTCTACCCTCCTGTCCTCCTTTTTACCCAACCCACATATCTGGCTGCAAATGAGTCCGCACGCACACGCTCGCACGCGCACACACACGCACACACACACACACACACGCATAAACAGAAAGACTGGAAAAACAAAAACAGAGCATGAAAGAAAGAAGTACAGATAATGATGATCCCAAAAAGTTACACATACAAATGACAAAGAATTTATTAAAAAAAAAAAAAAAAAATGTACACTGCTTGGGTTTTGTAATAGTTGTAAATATTTATTCTGGATAAATCAGGAGTAACCTACAATATTTTAAGAGTATCACCTCAAACAACTTGGTATATTTGTTTAAATAAAATTAAGATGTTTAATGAGTTCCAATATTCAAAGAAAATAAAAAAAACAGCCTAATGCAAAGGCAACATAGGGAACTGCACAGGGTAGGTGTAATGATGATTTAACTATTTAACAAAAATTTAATAAAAAAAAAAAACAAGCATAGACATTCACCAGAAACAAGAATGTGTTTTAAATCATTTTTATATGATGGAGCAACACTAAGCAGCAAAAATTATGAAGTGGAACAATGTAGTTTTGAAAAAATTTTCTGTTGAATTTCCCAAAACTGTCTCATAGTTGCTGATCATTTGGCTCGCTAATGATCAGCAATTATAATATTTCAATAAAATAATGAAATAGCTGAATCAAAAGTACACACTTTCCCAACTTTTATAAGTGTTAACCTGCCTGCTATTTTCAAAAAAGTGATACTTAAATTCTATAAAACTAAGAAATTTTTTTCCAGCTTATTAATTTTATATGGATGTATGGAAGCTCCTTTCCACCATGAATAAAAAATAATAAATAAAAGCCCTACAGGAAGTCATAATTTTGAGTTTTAAAATCATGAGACAGAAAGTCATGAGATTTAGTTGTAATTATAAGATTTAAAGTCATAGTTTTGACTTTCAAAGTCATATTTATGAGATAGAAAGTTATAATTATGAGATATAAAGTCACAATATTTACTTTAAACGTCGAAAGGATGACTTCCTGTTGAGCTTTTAATTCTTTTTTCATGATGGAAATGGGCTACCACAGTTTGCCTTAATTAAGGCCGTTAAAATATGATCATGTTGTAATTATTCAAAGTTTTTGCTCTCAAATAGAATAATTTTAAAACATTTTAAAAAATAAAAACATGTTTTTCTTTGCATCATGACCAACTTTCTAAACTTTCGCATTGTCGCAACCCTCTCCCATCAGAATTCAGAAGCTCTGCATGAGCCTTCAATCAAAACATCCCTTAAATCTGTATTTGCCAAAACATTTCTATAATTTCTAAAAAGCAGCAAAACAGTAAAAAGGTTCCAGCATGGAAGTCAGGCTTGAAACTCTCTTCATCTCCACGTCCATGCACCTCGGGAGCAAACAGGTCGGAACAATTTACCTCCTACATGCCGCATGAAAGGGACTACTTTCAAACACTCTGTGAGAAATGTGGACAATTTAGCATTTATTTACCACTTGGGGGTGGGAGCGGGGGGGAAACTGCTTAATGGGACTTGGGTGAGTATGTGTAATTAAGAGCAGGAATCAGCAGAGAGTTGAAGAGTACATGATAGTGTGTGTGCATGTATGTGTGTGTACATGCGTTAGTAAGTATTTGTGAGGAACATGGTAGCAGCATCAGGCCATGATGGAGTGCTTTGCAGAGCCAAACACCCATTCAGCAAGCTATGTGCTCATTAATCCTGCCAAACTCCACTTGTTACATGCACGCACAGGAAATCATGAGGCTAGGTAAACAGGGAACTGCTGCGATCCATCACTGCATGCCAGCAACACGCTGATATAGGTATACACACACACACACACACACACACACACACACACACACACACACACACACACACACACACACACACACACACACACACACACAGAGGCAAAGTAAAGTAAATGCAAAAGATAAGCTTTTACCCACACAAACGTATACGGTGAGAAAACACATGCACGGCTCTGTGAATGTGTGAATAGGCGCGGAGATAAACAGATCCGAACTAAATCATGCATTTTCCTGTCATCGTTTGGTTATTATTTCAGCGCATTAAAGCTGCAGTAGGTCACTTTTTTTTCTCTGTATTCGTTAAAAGCGTCACCATGGTGTGACATTATAATATGAGACATAATTTGTGAAAAGATCAATTTCCGTCACCTCCTCCCTGAGCTCCTATTGCTGGCTGAAGGAAAGCACTGACCCTGACCAAAAAGAGCCATTCAGAGCCAGGAGGAGGGTCTTAGCGCTGTCAATCAAACTTATCGTTTCAGGAAAACCGTTTATCTGCCATTATCAGTGGCAATGCTAACCGGCTTTAGCATTCGCCACAATTGCAGACTGTTTTATGGTGAGCCAATTGTAGCGTAGCAGAAAGCAAGGGGGAGAAGGTGAGCATGACAGTGATTGACAACGCTAAGTCCCTCCTCCTGACTGATTGGTTGTTTCTGACTGTTTCTGGGGAAAAGCATAGGTTCTCAATTTTTTCACAGATTATCTGCCTTATATTTTACTGTCACAACATAAAGATAAGTTTTACAAATATGTAAAAAGAAAATAAGCTGCTGCTTTTACCAGAAGGTTTGATTCGCTTCAGATTGAGCGGCAAGTTGTAAATCTGGCAAACCGTTGCAAACAAACGACATCTAGAGCTGCAGGAGGCCAGCTCTTTGTATTAGCAGAGAGAAATACAGCTACCATGCCTGGGTGGAAATCAATAGAACTTGACCCCGATTTGGCCTCTGGTTGCACTGGAGAAGTTATCGGACCAAGCCGGCCTTGACACCAGCTTTTTTTTGTTTGTAATCCTTCTCTCTTCCTTCCCTTTTTTTTTGTCCTCCGTTTCTTTTGGTTCTTTTTGGTCTCTCTGCTTTGTTTTCCTCTCCTATATGCTTCCAGATAAACACATACACACATCTCCACACACTAACAGAAACACACGGCATATGACAAATGCAGCGTGGGTCTAGTTACACAGCCCAGCGGTTAGATGCTGTTATATCTATCTATATGCCTGCCTGGCTGGAGCTTTTACTGAAGCCATCAGCAAAAGCAACATTCCATACATCTTTGACAGAGAAGGGAACAATACTATTTGCACCAATTTAGCGCTGGTAGGAGTTGGGGGAGACTTCCAGTTAATGGGGGACTATTTTAACCCCCCCCCTGTCTCTTGTTTTAACATTCTCAAATGGCCACCCTTCAGGAGGAGAGATGAGATGCGCTCACAAGCCGCTGCTCACATGCTAATAATCTCCATTACGAGGCACATGAAAAACGACGGCCTGAAATGGTAAGGCGTCGGCTCGCGAGAAAGTCCGACGGTACGTCTTCATCACAGTCACGGCGGCCGTGAAAAGCTAAATAAGGTGCTAGATTCACATGCAAATAAACACAGCTACAAATCGGCCCCTGCAATCATAAGCCTCGGCTCAAATGTGCATATTTCAGCCATTGTTACATACAGTCCTTAGGAAAGACATCCACAAACATGGAAAAATCAAAAGTCCTCAGTGTTTCATTGACAAGGTTTACTCCTCACTATTGTCCTCAAAGGAGATTTTTACTGGGGTTTTATGTGACAATGTGAAGAAGCAGTCTTGTGAAGGACAAGATAATGATGCGTGGTTTACAATGTTGTAACAAACAAAATCTGAAAATTTTGAGTTCCACTTCCAAATACATGTACATCTATACTTTTCATGTAAATCTGAGATTTATCCCCCTCTCAGTTCTTCATGAAGTAACTGAATCTCAGTCAGATTGCAGGGACAGCATTTCTGAAATTAGAGGTGTGGGATGCTGCATATCAAGTGTTTCATCAGCCATTCAACCGTTTTAATGGGTCAATAGTGATAGTTATGTTGGTATCAATGGACCACATTTAGCAAAGATGGAGAGCTGACAAAGAAGATCAGAGACCACCATGTGTGTTTAGTTGACTAAAAGGCAATCTAAGCACAGCTTTGTGTTCCTGTGAACACAGGTGCCAAATTTATTAAAATGCACAAGGTTCACGGGAATGTAGCCAACTGTCCTGGGATGCAAGAGGAAATGAAAGCCAAGGTCGATCAGATGGATCAACCTGGAAGGTGGAAAAAGAGCAAGAAAACCCATCCAAGAACCACTGAAGCTGAACTCTGAGGTCAGCACATTTTATCTACCGACTACAATCCAGCCAGACTGGACTCTGCCAAGATCTATGTTGACAAGACCAAAGGCTTCTGGGAGATTATTCTTTGGACTAATGAAAAAAAAGCTCTCTGAACAATCACATTATGTTTGCAGAAGAGAAAATATATCTTTCAAAGAAAAGAACACCCAAACTCCTGTTAATTGCAAAGTTGTGTTTTTATGTGGGACATCTTTGCTCCAGCTGGCACAGGGAACCTTGAATGTGTCAGATTGCAGATCAGTCTCTCGACTTTCAAGGCATCCAGGAGTTTACTGATACTTCTAAGTGTCAGAGAGCTCAGGTCCAAGTCCTGGGTCCCGCAGTAGCTTAGCAACAGATCATGCAGCAGGAAGAAAACATTTTCTTTAATGGTTCTACAATGAACACACATTTTAAAATTCTACTAAAACTGTACACTAAAAAAATCTGAGTCATGTTAGCAACTTGCTGACGATGATTCCAAAATATTGAATAAAGAGCCGCATTGTTTGTTTTTTTTAATTCATGCATATTTTATTTTCTTTGACATAGGAAAAAAAATAAAGTCAAAGAATTATCAAGAGACAGTTTGATGTTAATATGGAATAAAGGATAAGTGGATGTCATTCAACTTATTTCAAGATGTTTGCGTATTTTCTACTTGCTAAAAGGGCACCAACAACTTTCTTGTGTTTGTGAGTCAAAATGACATTTTATATAGTGAAAAAATAAAAATAAAAAAATCTAAGATATGTTACTCATTTGATCCAAGCTTGGTACTGTTAGTGTGATGGTGACTATGGCATTTGTAGAGACTACTTTGTTCTACACAAGTGATTCAACCCTGCAAAATGTTAAATAAATCACATTTAATTATTTCATTTGGTGGAAGGATAATCACACGCAACAAAACTGAAAATAAAGAGGCTCTTTTCTGGTAAAAGACAAAATGTGATTAAAGATTGATAAAAACAAAAACAAACCACAATAGAAAATTTTGATCAAAATAGTCAAAACATTGTAACTACACGATACGTTTTCTTACCGAGTGATCTCTTGTTTCTCAAATCTTTATTGGACATTTCACAACTTTTATCTTACTGACAATAAGTAAACAAAACAAAACAGTGGACTGAGACGCCAGCGGACGTTTTTTTTCTTCTTCTGATTTTAGCCTGTTATAAAAACTGAAATGTCCCACTGAGCGCTTTGAAGCACTGCATCACTGCCTGACAGAAAGAAATGAAGAACTTCTTCCCTTCTGTACGGTCTGCAAACGAACAATGAAGTCACTGAAAGCAGAGCTGCCAATCACAGGTAAAGCTATCCATTGGGCGGTATACAAATGATCGAATCCTAGTGTCAAATTGACCCTGTATGAGGAAGCAAAAAAAAAAAAAAAAAAGAAGAATCAAGCACACATGCAGAAGGTGTAGGCACTGTAGAAAAACTGAGCACACAGACAAACATTCAAACATAGGCATTATCCAGAGGCCCACACACAAAAGCAAACTCCTGCACACATTTACGGGCAGGACGCACATAAACACACACACACACATGCACACATATTGCTGGCGCGTTGGAGCTCAGACAGCAGAAGTCATCAGAGACCTGTAAAGCATTACCCTCTGTGTGACTCGAGCCACTCCAGAAATAGCCTCTGTAATGTATTCTTACCGCTGCCGTCTCTTTTGCACAATAGTGCCCTTAATAACACACTCCATTTCTGTTGGCATAAATAAGGGCTCCATTTCCATCTTATTTCATGCAAATGAGCGTGCGGCGCCCAAACAGGTAGTGGGAGTATAGCGCGCGAGTTGAGTGTGTACGCCGAGTGTAGTGGCATGATTGGGGACGAGCGAATTCAAATGAGCGTTGGAGAGACCCCACAATGTGCCAATGACTCCCACGCCGGCCTGCCAAAGGCATGACAGACACCGTCACTTAGTCACTTACGGGGGCCCCTGTCGCCTGCACATGGTGCCATTACAGGGGCCAACGTAAAAACCAATATTTATCCAGGCAAATGGTTCTCTGGAGAGAAATTATTGATGCAGCCACGAGGAGTTGCACTCCAGCAGTCGGCTCTAGACTGCTAACGCGGCATCTGATTAGGTGTTTGCACTAGTTAACTGAGGCCTGGATGGGAGCGAATGGCTCACTTGCCTGTAAGTTTAAGTGTAGGAGGCAGCTGGTTGAGAAATCTGTGATCTGGAAGATTATGCCACCCTTTCAGAGGAAGTGTTGTGACTGCCTCATTTACTGTGTTTACTCAACCGCGTCTAATGAACTCACATTAAACTGCTAGGGGTTGTCCGGTACAGCAAGACTAATGCAGACGAAGACAATAAAACCGCAATACAGATATTCTCTTACACAAGTTATACTTAAAATTTTGATTTGGGGTTGTGATTTTTAATATTTCCAACTTCATCTCTAGCGGTGTGCTGAGATCTCGCAATATTGGAATGTTAAGTCTCATCAAAGTGAAGTCTGTTTCACGACGTGCCTTTGAGCTGCTCAGAATTTGTGGTTCTGTCTGATGAAGTAATACCTAAGTCTCAATTACCAGTGAGCCACCAATAAGCAGCAATAAGCCTCCCAGCCAGATGGTGGCACCAAACCCACAATACAATCAAAAAAACAACACATGCTTGCTTAAAGAAATATAGTATGAAGACATCCTGTGTCCTTCTCTTTTTTTTTGCTCAAGGACAACAAAATTAATTCTTAACATTTTCTTCTTCTTCTCTGAGTAAATCGTGTTTTAACCAGCATATTATGGTCCCCTATAGGAAAACAATATCTGAAAGAAATGCTTTTGTTCAGCTGACGTAAAACAGGTATTGGTGAATGATCATCTCACATTCACAGATTTAATGAAGCAGGTCAAGAGCTCAACTGTAATCAAAAACCAGGAACACCAGATATCAAACTGTGCACTCTGAGCTTGGCATCCTATATCTATGAACAATAAGATTATAATCTTTTTTTTTTTTCAGTTTTATTGGCTCTTGTGGCCTTTATTTGAGAGAGGTCAGACAGAATAGTGGGAGGTCCGCATTTACTCTTGGTGGATAAAAGGCGACGTCCTCAGAGGGAAACAGTTTCTCCATCAAACTGTTCAATAAGAACACCTCGACTGACTCACCTGTCCTGGTAGTAGCGCTACCAGGACAAGTAACATCAGGTTTGCAGACTCCAAATGGCAGCAAAGTGAGGGACTATTCTCATTTTGTATTCACTCTGAATGTCCTCTCATAACCTCTAAACCAAAATCCAAAGTAATTAGATTGATCAAACCTGAACTGATTAAAAGACTGAACAGTGTTTTTTTTTTTAAATGGTAACTTTATGATTTATGAACCCCTAATTCAATTTTTTCCAAAGCAGGCATTATCTGGGACTGTGAGCACTTTATTCCTGCATGCCGTAAACGCAAAGCCCAGTAGGTTATCTACACTGATATCTTAGAAATGGATATATTTGGAAGCTGACATTTTAAACAACAACAAAAAAAAACACTAAAATGAAGTGCTACTGCATTTAGCCTCCCCTCTCCAGTTAGGAGAGGGTATCTGCATCAACAGAAGAACCCTATAGAGACAGGAGCAAAGGTTGTCTTGATACGTAGAGCAAAATGTCTCTTATTTAAAGAGAAAGTGCAATCATTATTACCATGGAAAATGTCATATCAAGCTTTTGTTATTGTTTCTTTTTTTTTTTTTTTGGACCAGCAGTACCAAATGTAGCCTAACAATGTGAGACAGAACTAGAGCTGAGTATTAACAGAGGAGTAAAATCACATCTTTCTAAGCTGCAGTTTATAGTGCCAGAACGTATATTCTCAATGCTTTCAATTCCTCCCACAATGAAAACCTTTAGCTACCAGAGAGGAGAAGAATGGTTTCCTTGTCTACTTTTTTTTTCTGTCTATAAATGGTGACTTTTCAATTGTGTGTGTTTGCCCCTCACTTGAGGGGCAAACACACACAATTGAAATGTGGCTACATTTCATTTAGACACAGTTTGAAACAGTGGGTTCTTATTCGACAAATTAGCCGACAACTGTCAAGTAGCTCTGCACTGCCTTATGACCGATGAGTTGGAAACTCAAAAATTGTATAATTGAACACGCTATCTGAAGAGCTACATGGTGGAGTGCATAGCTACACTCTTCAGTGTGAAAGCTGTTACTGCGGGAAGATTTAAAGTTGTTTAAAAGAAAATCAGAGATGTTTGAATCCATGTGAAAAGGCGTTTTCTACGATTTGTCAAGACATCTATGATGCTCATTTTAGGCAACAAAGAGCAACAGAGACAGATTTTCAGCAGAAAACAGGAAATTTTAAGAACTTTTCATTTCAGGCCTACCATATAATGAGGCTGGTTGCTAACTTAAACCAGGACAGCTTTGCTCTACAACTAGGTTATTTGGAAGTTGTACTCTAATTGCTTGATTGACTTTATTAAATCAGCATTTTACATCAAAGCAGACAGGTTGCATTAATAAAATATGAACCTGCGTCCTTATGGATATTTTGTTTGGAAACATGAGTGTGAAGGTGAGTGTGTTTGTGTGTGCTCGTCTTTCGCCTGAAATTGTGGTACAACGAGGAGAAGAGAAGAAACTATGCAAGACTCGGCGCAGGTAGCCTCTGCTCCTGGGGGTCGCAGCACCCCCGGGTCGCAGGCCCCCCCACAGTGTAGCCAAAAAACTGGCATGATGGCGGGTCGGCTCTGCAGTGAAGCAAAGGAGCAGCCCTCAGGCCTGGGAGCCATAAGGAGAGATGCAGGGTCCCCACCTCACATCCTCTGAGCAGGTAAAGTTCACAACTTAGTTAACCCGACACCCAGCAGCAAAATGCCAAGCAAATAGAAGGCGGATCCCCCTTCCCAAAGTGTCCTGGACCTGCTGGGCATGCATCTCCAATCCACAATACACCGGGCTTCAGAAAGACCAAGAGCGCAGTGTCAACCCAAACCCTCAAATCCTTGTTGTCTAGCAGTAAAGAATCTCTGTTTCCTTGAGCTTTCAACCTGTCTGTTATGAAACACAACATCCTCTTGGTTAAACCAACTAATGTAATATGTTAAAGTCAGTTTAAAAAGTCAACTCTGGACTTTTACTCTGTAACCAAATAAAATCCTGTTTTAAACCAACCGCTGTCTCTCACACAGTGTAATGTCGCCTCAACTCCAGATATAGATAATTAGCGGCTGCGTATGGGAGAACTGTAAGAAAAAAAAAACACCTTCATTG
The DNA here is from genome assembly GCF_027474105.1 of Poeciliopsis prolifica. NCBI lineage: Eukaryota > Metazoa > Chordata > Actinopteri > Cyprinodontiformes > Poeciliidae > Poeciliopsis > Poeciliopsis prolifica. Next base: position 3,441,648 of record NW_026562392.1, on the reverse strand, counting down.
CAATTCTTATTTTTTATTTTATTTAAAAGTGATTGCAGATTAGCATTGATTGATTGGTCAGAGCTTTACAAAAGCTCTGATTTCTAGTTTTGACCAATAAATGAAGAAAGCCAAATAACCTCAGTCTTGAAAGTACATCATATCTAAAGACCTTTAAAACTTTAGTCATCGTGTGCCTTCACTGAAAAAGTAATACAGGTAATCCAGCTTAAATAAATCACAAGAAATCAAAGTAAGTTCATCCAACTAAATCTATGAAGTTTATCAAGTTATCATGTTAAACGAGCACAAATAAAGTTCAATTTCTCATGAAACACTTTACATGAAAAATTAACAAAAAAATTAAGCTGAAGCTCCATTATAATTTTTTTTTTCAGTGAATGCTGTGTGCAAACAACTCTTTTTATTAACAGCTCTGAATGTAGACAACACACATAAATTGTTGGTCTTTTCACCAACAAGCATTTCAATGTAATTTTTATGACAAACCTGCTGGTTGTTATTTTCTTTCTTTTTTATTTTTTACCCTCCATCAAAGTAATGAAAGAACATAAACACAGCAATTACAAGGACGTACGTTCAACGTAATAATGAGAGGACATAAGAGAAGTTGCTTAAAAGGAAAAAAAACCAGAATACATTGTACCAAGAGCAGCTCTGTTGTAGACAAACACAGAGCATAATTAAGGTGTAATCACATATAATAATACTGCAGTATACAGTGATGTGATAAAGACAACAATGGGTAAGATCTAAAGGAAAAGAATCCCACAGTGCTCCTACTGACAGATTTTGTGGTCATTATGCTTCAAAACCCTCACATTTTCTGATTGTGTGTTACTGTTCCTCTACATTTCATAGCAAGCACAGTCAAACATACGCATCTGAAAATATATGCTTTAAGACAGCAAACACAGAGCTAGCAGCAACAACAGTGGACATACAGTTAAGACACTGAAATTCGATTTCACGCAGGCTTCGGCCACATAGCTCAGAAGCTCACTTGCTAATTTTGTTACGGTGAACCGCAATATTTACAGCAAGAATGAAAGAAGTACAGGAGAGAAAGGAGAAAAAAGATGTCATGTTGAAACGAAAATGAAATTTGCAATTTAAAAAAAAAAGACACAAATAATACATTTTTAAAAATGAGTAAAATAGTTGGTTTTCTCATAGCTTTTTTCGAATTTCATCTGTTCTGACCTAAACTTCCTGCCATATAGTTCAACATGTAAAATAATTGGCAATATTTCTCGTCAACAGGTGATTAAAAGCAATATTTCCCTCTCAGGAATCAGTCGCCATGTGATTCCCTGAGTAAACAAAACCGCTTGAAGAGGAGTTGCTGGCATTAAAGGTGAAAAGGAGGAGGGGAGTGAGGAGGATTTTTTATTCCCCCCCCCCACCCCACACTGGGGAGGATGGTGGTCAGATAAAACAGCTCCGCGCTCGCTTCAAGAAAAGGTTAATGTCTCTCTCTCTCAATTTCTCCACCTCTCCCTCCCTCCCTCGCCTTCCCAGCTGAGGTCTGTGTGACTTACAGCAGGTCCAGAATGCATTAGATTAAATCATAAATTACTTACCCACCCCCATATCTGCATCCCCACTCTCACCTCCTATCTTATTCTCCCCCACCATCCTTTCCCTATCTCAACCTCACTCTCCCTTTATATTCCTATATACCATTCCCTATGCATTTTTCTAGCTCCCTTTCTATTATTCTTCGTTCCTTTACTTTGCTTTGTCCCCCTCCCTTCTCTAACTCTGCTTTTATTCTAAATTATGAATGCCTTTCTCATTTTTTTTTTTTTTTGCCTGGATGACTATGTGGTTACTATATCCACAATAGGACATGTGGGGCAAGTCTGCCAATATTTAGTGTTTGAACTGGAATAGTGTGTAGGAGTAGTGTACCGAGTGTGTGCGTATCTGCAAATGTTATCTGTTCATTGCTCTCATAAATTTTAGACGCGTCATTTGGAAGGCGCAGGAAGGAAGTCTTCACACCACTGGCAAACCTGGAAATGAATCACCTTGCAAAAACTTCAACGCCCCATCAATGTTTGGGGATCTTACTAAATTGCACACAAAGCACAATGACATCACCACAAGCTGTTATTGGGTTTTCCGTAATGGACCAACACACAGCAGTGTTATTAGAACGTGATACGTGTTTTCAGGGGTTTTGTTGGTTATAAAAAATAATCTGATGAACATAGTGTATTGGTGTGAACGAGGGCTGAAACGTTTAATCAGATTAATCATATTAACTGTGATTAATCGATTTTTGAAATAATCGTCAACAAATTTAGTAAGTGAAAAATTGTTAAGTGGTGTATATAAACTCAAAAAAGACTCATTTGCTAAAATAATAACATATTCAGAGCAGTAATTAAGCCAAAACTGTGCAAAAAGTCTAAAAAAAATTTTTTATTAGAATGGAAATAAAAATATTTGTCAATTTGTTTTACCCATTGGCATAGGTTTAGCTTAATCTTTTAACCTTTTGCTGTCTAGTTATTAATAGGTTAATCTAAAAAATAATGTGCTGATTACCCAAACACTGTATTGGTGTTTACATCAGAAGAAAGAGCAAAGCTTTTGGAAGCAATTAGTTGCAGATGCATCCTTTACTGCAAATCATCAAGCATTCACTAAAGGGATGCCACGTTGTTGCATTTTAGGCGATGAAATGTTTATAGGAACTAAATTATGTGTTTATTTGCATTTTTAAGAAAATTATTTCTGATATGAAAAAGCCTCAAGTAGTTCAATGAAAAATCAGCAGAATGTGCCAATTTCTTTATCAAAATAATCAATTAATCGTCAGTATAAATCAATTGAATAATCAATTAGTGAAAGAATCATAAGCTGCAGCCATAGTGTGAACAAAAGACCTGGTAGTAATACTTTCCTACTGTCACCAAGATGTAGATCCCTGAAGTTTTGTTTATTGATTTTTAATTTAAATACATCTGAAAAAAGTTGAAGTGGAATTAATAAATTTGGAAAGCACAGAATACCTACTTTGAAAGTTTATTCCACCTTAGCAAATATTTGGAAAATAAATAACGGAAAGAACCGCTGCAGTTCCACTGCTGAGAAATGTTCCCCAGGAGCCGTTCTTACAAATAGTTTCTCCTGCTTATATTGCAACTCTAATTAGATCAGCTCTCCACCTACACACCACCAGGGTGTGTGTGCTGACTTTTAGCTGTAGCTGCTGGCCAGGCTGTTGATGTTTGCTTTTCATTGTGAGTTTATAAAAACATGATCTCACACCGTGCGGTTTTGTGATAACCCGAACTGTTTTTCATCTTGAACAGAGTGGAAATGAACTGCACAGGACATTCGAAAACAAATGATCCACCGCTTTGAGTACGCATGATGGATTTTCAAAACAAAAGCACTTGGACTGCAGCTCTAAAAACAGTCAAATAGGGGCCATAAAAATGCATAAATGATTGTATTTTTTTTTGTTTCTTTTGGGAATCATTTGACAATGGAGTAAATCTTCACCAAAAACCCCTAAGAAAAAAATTTAAGATTTCCTTATTTATTTATTAGGATCCCCATTAGTTTCCAGTGGTTACTGATCTTCCTGGGGTTCAACTGCTTAAACCCAAAAATATTCAAAACAAATATAACAATTTTAACATTCGTGACACCTCTAATGTAAAAGACTAGTCATGTGTCACATTTTACAAATTACATGCATGAACCTGGATGGAATAAATGAGGTTCTGGTGCTGTTTTAAAAGAGAGACTGCTTTTTAAATCTCAGATATTTTTTAGGGAATTTATTCTATACCTGAATATTTACAAGTAAAATAAAAATTATGATATTTTCTGACATTGTAAAGTCTGAAATTTGTAAAAAAAACAAAAAGTAATCTGAAATTGATCAGAAATCTCCCGGACGCAGACTCGATGCAGCCATTTTCCAGCCTGGACCAGGCAGACGACTTTATAGGACTTGTGGCAATATTTGTCGCAAATGCTTGACTTTATAAATCTCAGCAAATTTATGACTTTACAGTATAAAGGAATGCAAATATCTGAAATAATCAAATTTTTTAGAGTAAATGTACTCAGCTGATGTCTTATTTTTGTCTTTTGATCTGTAATAGAATCTGATTTGTATGAATCCTTACAATACTTTTTTTTTTCTAAAAAAAAAAACACAAATTGGGGGTAAAATAAGGCAAATATCCCAACAGCATAATGCTGCCACTGTCAAACTTTAATTTCAAATATGGCACAAAAATTTGCATCACACATCTCTACTGAGAAGCATGAGTGCCTTGCTCTGCATATGTAGAAAAACACAGTGAAATACTTTGAAGTTGACGTAACGTGAATTTCATAGCTGTGCATACTTTTGCCAGGCACTGTAAGTAAACACCACAGGTCTATTGTTGATTAATTAGGGAGAGGCTCGGAGTTACAGTATCTTCCAGCTTGGATACGCAACAGCATGAGGAAGAAGAAGAAAAAAACAATAAATAAATACATAATAAAACCTAAAAAAAAAAAAAAAACAGCATTTGTATTTTCCTCCCACACATCTTGCTCCACTGCTCTGCTGGAGCAAAAGAGAAATAAAACAGAGTGACCCCACCAGTAGCAGCTCTCTTCTCTCCCTACTGCTCTCTTCTTTCTCCCCCTCGCTGTGTGAAATCAAATTTCCATGTGGCTCCCGTATCTGTTGCACAGCGAGGTGATTTATCAGGGATGCAAAGAGCATGCAGAAACAATCTTTATTACATCCATTTCCTGCTTGTCAGCCGGGATCATGTTGGCTGTTCATTAAAGGCGCGGCACAGGTGAGGAGAATGCATCCCGATGCCTTGATAGATTGTCTGCTCCCCTGTGGTGACAGCAGCTGGATGGATTGAACAGCAGGGGGGCAGGGAGGTGAGAGGGGGAGGGGGAAAAGCGCTGACTCTGTCGCTCCTTCTGCCAGAGACACTTTTACACGGCCGGACAGAGTCACTTCAGCCAAACGGCCGACCATGCAAACAGACACAAACGAGCCTATGCTCGATTTCTTTTGGCCCCGTGGTTCTGGTTTACCTTAATGCGAGCGTTCAAAGTCACTGATGTAGAGATATTAAGACGCGCAATATAAAGATGACGTGCAGTCCGTGCTGAAAATAGCAAAAGGTCCTGAAGTCAAAAGGCGAAGCTGAACAAAAGTTTCAAGTTTTATTTACACTGAAATAGGCAGATTCAGGTTTCCTCAGAATTGCATTTAAATTAATATAGGTGTCACTGAAGAGCCGCAGCTTATCAATATAAAGTGAAAACAACAAGATGTTTCAGGAACACAACATTTCTGAAGCCTCTTGAAATACTTTGCATTTTACTGCATTACAAACACATACATCCAGAAGAAGATTAGAGACACTCTTTTGTCAGAATACTCATTTTAATCTCAGAATTGAGTTTTTTTTTTTAGAAGTTTTATTCTTTCAGAATTCTAACTTTAAAATCAGAATTTTAACTCATCTGAGATCAAAAGTCAAAATTCTGAAAAAGAAAAACTAAATTCTGAAATTAAAGTCAGTTTTGTTTTCTCAGTGATGCTAATCCTCGTCCATGCGAAAACCGATGTATCTTCCTGTAATAGACCAACACAAAGCTGCATATAAATGCGAAGTAGAAGGAAAATGAAACTTGGTTTTCACCAGCCTGTTTTTGCTGGCAGATTCTATAATAACTATAGAGTCTGGTGTCCTACACATAGCAACCAAAGAAAACAAAAGTCAGACGCAAAACTACAAAAATGTGGCTCATTCATCCATCAGGGACAACAAGGATACAAAAACTCCGTTAATATTCAGGTGAATCTCTTTCTCCCTTCTTTTTTCACTTTTTCCCCCTTTGATTTTCTTCCTCTACTCTTTTGAGCAGAGTTGCATAAACCAGCACACCATCGCCTCCTGGTGAGAATGTTAGTAAAAGCTAACTTTTTTTTCAGAAGGGGAAAAAAAACTAGCATGAGTCGGAGTTCGTCGGCCAGGTATCAACACAGAGAAGCTCGTTAATCAAAGATGCAGCCAAGAGGCCCGTGGTGAGCTGCAGAGATCCACTGCTCAAGTGGGTAGCTGTTTGCTGAGTGTGCCACGAATCCAGACTTTATGGAAGAGAGAGCAGAAAGGGAAAAAACAATCGCTGAAAGAAAGCTACTAGTAATTCAAAAGACCAAAAAGACCAAAAGAAAAAAAAAATTCTGATCTACAGGCTAAATGCTGTGTGTGGGAGGAAAACAAACTCTGCATCTCCATGCATCACCCTGAACACACCGCCTCAACTGTGAAACATGGAGTTGGAAGCATCATACTGTGGGAGCATTTTTTTCTTAAACAAGAATAGAGAAGTTGGTCAGATTTTATGGGAAACTCGTTTCAGCCCTAGTAGAGTTCTAAGAACGGTGACCAAAACAATCTGAGTTGATGAGATTAAATGTTGATGATAATCGAATTGAGGCAGGAACAGATCATTTCGCCAACACTTCATTGGGTTGAATGAAATCTGTTTTCACCGACTGATTTTCAGCTTTTCCCTCCTGGAACAGTAGAGAAGAAATCCAGTCCTCAATGCAAATAAATCAGAAACAGAAAAGTCAGTCTGGGATCTCCTTTGCTTAAACTCAACAGTATGCTGATTTCAGCTTCGGTATGTTTGATCTTACTTTAAATGCTTTCAATTTTATAAGGTCCTCAAAGATTCTGTTCACAAATGTAATCATGCGCAATGACAATAGCTATGCTATATAAGCAACTGAAATAGATTCACGCTGTTTGTGTGTTGAATATAAAGCAAGAACATTATCTAAACCAAAGTGACAGAGATGCTGTTTTGCTTTTTTTGTGGGGGGGGGGGGGGGGGGGGTATTTCAGGGGTTTGCAGTAAATACTTCCTGTATTGTGAGCTAATCACATCACAGCCTCTGATTAGTCTTCATAATCAGCCATAAAATATTTTATCGCAGCTCCTTCCTCAGCTGATGCACACATTCTAAATTATGAACATATATGCGAGTTTGTCTTCATATTGGGGTTTGCGTTATTCCCTCAGTGGAGCTCCGGCTGTAAAATCCCGTCTTTAACTCGATGGCATCAGTGTAATTCTGGCAAAATGGCAAAAACTACAAAGCAAACGCTGGAGCCGGAGTGGGCGTTTGAGATGCTTTACAGCAACCGTAGGTATCTCATTTGCACATTAAGTAATGATGGAGAGACAGAGGAGTTCTAGTAGGTAATCCATCTTATTCTGGATTACCTACTAGCTGTCATCCCACCCTACACCCTGGATGTTTCACATGATCAAGTTTGATAACGGAGTCCTTGTGTGGAATCCAACTCTCTGAATCCACCAATCAGTCCCGTCCAGTCATTCTCTGGACTGATATCGTAGCAATATCAGCGCTGATCGATCAATAATTCCCGATTGCTGGGCGACGCATGGCTCTGTACGGCACACATTTTTCAGATGAATCCATAACCCAACCCAGAGGTCACGAACTTCTAATGAACACAGCTTGTGCTGACGTGACAGCTGTCTTTTATTTCAGCTGTAAATGTGTCCAGAAGCCTCATTTATCAAACTATACATGGATTTTAATAAGTATTTTTAAGGAGCTGTCCTCACAAACAAGGTAGGTGATATTTATCAGGCATGTAAACATCATGTTTATTGAATGCTTTTTATTTCTTATCCTTCTTTCAACTTTATGACAGTCATGTCAGAATTATGAGCTACAGCAGCAGGAGAAAACAAACCCGAGTAAAAGAGCAGTGCCTCTCAGATTTCTGCATGTTATTTATTATTTTATTTCCTTTTGGGATCACTAAAGTATGTTTGAATTGAATTTGAATTGAATTGAATTTGAATCGAAAGCTTTATAGAACTGGTGTCATAACAGTTTTTCATTACAGTTTAGTTTGATTTCATTGTGACTTTTTATCTAATTCAGTAAGTTTTAATAGCTTTTTAAGATTGTGTTTTCTAGTTTTTATTAGCTGTTAGTAGTTAAATATTGTTTAGTTTTAGTTTAGTCTTTCTTAGTTTTTTCTTTTGGCTCTCATTGCCTTTACTTAGATTCATCTATGAATAACTTCCAATTTTAGTTTTTATGCTTTGATTTTGAAGGGACAACATTGTAACGGAGCTGATATCGATATTAGCATACGGCATGATAGAGGCACAAGCTATGCTATAATGTAAGTAAGAACATATCATTTCAGACATTGTTTCACTATGACTGTGTATTTACTGCGTCGTATGCTAACGCTAAAGTTGTTTTTAGATTGTAGCTGATATTTCAGGTTGTAAATGTTATTTTTAAGTTGTCACATTTTAGTTTCTTGGCCTTTTTTTCCTGTGTGTACGTTCCCAACTCTCACTGTGAAACAAAGTGTTTATTGCCATTAAACCCAAATGTTCAGCAGTAAAATCTAAAGTCACTTTTCACAGGGCAACTGGATTTATACTGAAGATGAATGTCATTTAGCTGAACTCTGATAATTAGGATAAAGTGATTAAATCAGCTGCACTGGCTCTTATTTGGGGGGTCAGTGTAAAGCTTGCTACACTTCTTGAGCTTTTATTTGTTAAAAAGAATTAAAAACCACATACTGAATCATGGACACATATGAAATCCATATGAAATAATCTGAAGCTTATGTTTGCAACATGACATTTAGAAGATTTTAAGTTGTGTTTGTAAGGTGCTAAAGGTGGTATTCATCAGAGATATGCAAATGTAATGACACAGCAATGAAACAGAAACTGATGCAGGTGTATCTAGAGGGTGCCTTTGAGAGAGCACATTTGTAAAAAGAAACTCAGATAAACCCAGACATGGGTGCATAAATTGAAAGTGGCATACTGAATGTGATTCAATGTTTTAAGAGGATCAGCCTCAGATACCAATTACATTACCTCTAAAACAAAGGGAGAGAGCTGAAGGACAGAGATGGAGAAAGACACCGCGCCGAGGTTGAGTCATGGACACTTTCACTCAAAGAGAAATAATTTATTTCATTGTGATATCAAAATCAATGGGCATCGATTGAAAGGTTGGCTAAAGGTGAGAGGGGAACGCAATGATCCTCTGGCCGAAGAGAGGAAGGGCTCTCTGGAAGATGGGAGGGCGATGGGGAGGAATGGAGGTGAGACCAGGCGAAACGGAAAGACGGAGCGCGAGAAAAGAGGAAGACGTCTCCGTCCGGTTAACAAAGAGCGGGCGGGGGGAGAAAAAAACTGACGAAGGGAAACAGAAGAAAAGGAAGACGGAGGGGCAGAAGAGAAAGAGCGAGGGAGCTCCTGCCCGGGCGGAATCAATATGGAGAGGTGGGGCGAAGTACAATAGCCTCAGAGGAGGGGAGATTCACTGGTGCAGGTCTAATTCTCTCTCTGCCGCACATACATTAACCCGTACAGCCGCTCGCAATCCTCTCCGCTCTCACCATCTCCTGACATTTCTCTCCGGATCTTTCCTCTATATAATTTCTCTCTCTCAGTCTGTCTCTGCCTTGCTCATTCTGTATCCACCATTTACCTTTAACCGTGCACCACAAACACACACACACACACACACGCACACACACAATGGTACAGTCAGTGTGCAGAGGGATGAGAGGCAAAGAAAAGCACTGTTTCCCCCACATTACAACTCAGCACATAAGCCTTTCACAGAAGCACACACATATACAGTTTAAACGATTAATCATTTCATCGCTTAAACTAAATTATGGAAATAATCGTCAACTAATTTGGTAATCTATTAATCATTAACTGGAGTACATAGACTCTTAAAAAGGCTGTTTGCTGTAAGAACAACACAGTCAGAGCAGTAATTAAACAAAAACTGTACACAAAGTGAATACATCTTTGTCTGTAAATGCGTTTCATCCAGATGCATAGTTTTAGCATCAAGCAGTTCAAATTCTGTACAAAAAGAAAAAATCATTCAAGCACCTTTAGCTATTCAGTCATTAATTGGTTAATTGAATAAACAGTGAAAAGATCAGCCCAACACTACTGATGTTAAATGAAGAATAAATGGCTTTTTTAAGTATTTATCTTTGTATTGTTTTTAGCTGCAGATCCATCCTTTGCAACAAATGATTGTGCGTAAGCTTAATTTTGAATTTTAGGCAATAAAATGTTTTATTTTCTATTTAGAAAAAGGAATCAAAAATATGTGCATGTTTTATATATTGTATAAAATAAGCTGAAATTTGCAGAACATGCCATTTTGTTTTTTTATTCGAGTACTCGATTAATCGCCTGATTTGATAGAATCAAATCACTTCTAAAATAGTCGTTAGCCGTACACAGGCATGAAATCGTGGGAAAAACACAAATACACGTAAACGAGTGGAGAAAGTATATTTGATTCCAGTAATTCTGTGATTTGTGCACCCCAAAAAACAGAATCGGAGGTTCTTGACTGCAAAAAAAAAAAAAAATTAAAAAGACAGTGGCTCAAACACACCTTCACACTCCAACAACTACTCCGCTCTATCAGCACTCGAGACAAGTGAGGGTTCAATTAGTTCTTGATGAATGAGCCCATAAGATGCCGCTCTCTCATTTCCCTTGTTGCCAGATATCCCAGCAATCAGAGAGAAATGAATTGTCACTGTGGCGTGACTGAAACGAAGATGATGGAGGTAAGGCGGTGGGCTCAGCTCAGGGAGCTTAGATAAATCATTCGCACTCTTCACTCTGGGTCAAAGGTGACAGAAAACCTGATTTTTTTTCATTATTATTGCGTTGTGCAGTCTCCACTTGTATAAATATTAACATTTCATCTTTTCAAACGTTCCAAAACGGACCAAAAGCTTCGGGAACCTCCACAGTAGTTTCCCTCATGAATGTGCGCAAGACTTCGGCTGTGTCATCTAATGTCGAAAAAAATGACTGTTTCTATAAAATAAGAAATTAAATTAAAATCCCTGCTGAATAAGCTTCCTGTCGTCTTTTTTGTCATTTCCGGCAGTAGACGGCCAAAAAACCTTCACATCCTAACACAAAAGCCTGAGTTTTTTTTAAATATTGCTGTGTTTCCGTGAAGGTAAGGTTAAGTTAAGTTAAGGTAATTTTATTTATATAGCACATTTTCAGCAGCAAGGCAACTCAAAGTGCTTTACATGAATTAAAAGGAAATACAAACAAAATAATAAACCAAAGGAAAGAGCAAAAGAAGAAAGAAAAAAATAATCTAATAACGTTGATCCAAAATATATAAACTAAATAATCCTATTCAGGGTTGTCAGATAAGTATTAGTAAGTATCTTCTTCTAATTCCTTTTAATGGAAACGCAGACACTAGCTCGAGGTCTGTAAGTTTCCTATTAGCACGTGTGCTACAGCGACGTTAAACTCACCGTCATCGATGATGCTGACCACCACTCTGCTGCCGGTTATGTTGTTCCTCCAAACTGGCATCACATTCAGGTCAAAGCCACTGGAGTTGTATTTACCCTGTGCAAACTGAACACACACACAAAACATGTGGTTATGGATCAACGTTGTTAAGAGGCGTCTGACCGGTTTATTAGTTCACCATTTATCTGCATTAGTCTTAAATACCCAATGCCGACAAGATGTTCTTTAATCATACATGAGGTGCAGCTTGGCAATTACACTCAAGTTGAAAGATGGAGGAAATAAAGTAAAACTACTTTTTAAACAATATTTTTGGGGCTTTTGTTTCAAGATATCAAAATTATTACTGATGACCAATTTTCAGCCGCCTACCTGGTCAGAACCAAAAAATAATAATAATAAAAATTGCATTATTTTGAAAAGTGACGGCACCATAACAAAGCATTACCATGTTATGTCAATGACAACACTCTTCAGTGTGGAAGCAATTACTGCAGAAAGAAGACTCCGATCCCTTCCACATGGGAATGTTCAGTCAGCATCAAAAGGACAGAAATGTAACATAAAACACAAATGTAACATAAACACAAAGAAAAAAAGCTGTTTTTACACCCCCAGACCTGTAAGTGGCACCAGACTAGGAGTATGTGTGGAGCTTCTACACAAGGTTAGCGGTAAACACAACAGGAAAGGCAAACAACAAAGCGAAGCTGGAGTCTTTTGTAAAACTTTGCGTTGGAGAACTTTGATGAAAGCTCTGCAGCTGCAGCACAAGCACAAATCCACCATTGTTTTTATTTCTGATGTGTAATAAGCATTTGGGGTAAAAGGTCAAGTTAGAATTTCGTGTTAACACATTAGCCTTTTCACAAAAGAGGAATTTTTATTAACATGGATATATGAGGGCCAAATTTTTCACCCTGAAGCCCACTTGGACAAAAAAAAAAAAAAACAAGCACAATGAGTATAGGGTCTACAATGACAAAAGTTTCCAGTTTGTGTTCAAAATGAAGCACAAACTGTTAGAAGATGTTTAAAAGTGAACTACATTTTCTACAGACAGATGTTACTTGTTCATGAGGGTCACAAACACAGGAAGATAGATTCTGGCATATCCTTTGCTCATTTGTCACTTTGTACTTTTAGTCACTTTGTATCAAATTTTTTGGGGTTTTTTTTTGTTTAAAGGTCATTTTTTGACTTTTGTCTTCAGAAAAGAAACTATAAGATGTCGATGTGCTGCAGTGTTGGAGCAGTTTTATTGAATTTGCAAACAAGAAAACTGACCTGCAGTCAAGCTCAGGTGAAACAAGAAGGTTAAACTTATTACGGGAAAGTTTTGTCTCTCTTAAAATTAAAACCTGAAAAACTAAAGACAGTCTAAAATGTCAACTCTGAATCGTTTTTGCATGTGTTTTACAAACCGTAAAAACTTGTTTTACAGCCACTAAATCACTAACACGTTAGAAAGTTGCCTCTGCTCTTAATGAAAAAAAGGCAGGATGTCAACAAAACTGGCAACTATGTTTTTTGAAGAGAAATCAGAATCTGCTAAAAATCAAAGCGTTTGAATTCAGAAATTGGACACGAGTCTCATGTTGAGGTCACTTATTGAAGAAAAGGAAATAGTTACATGTACAGGAGGAAACCTTAAGGGAAAACCAACTGGGGGCAAACAGCAGGGGACACATATTAGGAACAAGGTTGCTAAGGGAGAACAGACTTGCTAATGGACAGAATAACTGAAAATTGGAGGCTTATATCCTGGGAAGGTGATTAGTGGCATGGAAACCAGGTAAATCCAATTAACCAAATGTACTGACGCTGTGTGGTGAAGGAGACTACGAGGAACGGAAGGAAAGCGATTAATTAAGACAGAGCTGCGAAAAGAACACAAGAAAGCATCAAGGACAGAGAACCCTGACTCAGATCAGAGACGGTTTTCTACAGCATGCGTTACGTACACAAGGACGCCCAATACTTTCATAGCAGGACACATGCAGAAACAAACAGCAACTCTGATTGTATTCTTACTCAAAACTCAAACTCAAAATCCACGGAATCACTGTAGCTTTCCAAAAAAAAACAAAAAAAAAAAACAGCAATTTGAAATTGGACACAGATCTTACATTTGGGCAAAATAATTCAGTGCAATGATGAAGTGAGATATGTCCGTTTTTGGAATCAATGTGACACCAGCTGGGTTTCCATTAACCAGAGAATTGTACAAATTGAAATTACGATAAATTTGCTTAATGGAAACACGACAATTTTGAAAAAAACAAAATAAACAAACACGTTTTTCGATTAAAAGCCGTGGTGAAGTGGTTACCACTGATGTTACTACTGATAAAAACCACAAAGAAGACGGCAGGAAGTGGAAGAAGGAGAATGTTATTCCAACATGTTGAACACATAGCTCTTCTGTAAAATCACAGACTACAATTTTCCCAAAATGTCGCTACTCCCAGATATAAGGAGCTTGTTGCTCCAACACCTGAATAAGACGCTGACGTCTCCTCAGATGGCTGATAGATAAGCTTTGGGTGCCATGACTGAATTATAATCATATCTCATACTGTTAACTGCCATAATCTTTTAATTGTTTTGATTTTGTTTTTTTATTTACATTAGCAGAATGCAAAGTTTTGCGCTCATTTAAGTTTTGTTTTGCTTAGCTTTTTTTTTAAACGCATGTTTCCATTAAGAGATTTTATGTACGACATGTCAAGCTATATAGTTAATGGAAACGCAACTAAAGATTTTCGCACATTTTTAACGGAACAGCAGCCTAGAAGTGCCTCAAGCAAACATCGGACAATGCATCCCACCTCATTGGACGACTTCAAAAATCTGCCGCCGACTTTTTTCCTTTCAAACGTCACATGACACCTACACAATCCCAGAGTCAATGCCCTGTCAGGTTGTTTGAGGGCCACCTCACAGTATTCAGTAGGTGGTTTTGATCCAGCTCAGTAGAAACATATATTGAAAGAATATAAATACATTTATATATATATAAGGGATGGTGTATGCATCTTTAACTGCACATGGTTTCAAAGCGCCATAAGGAACCCGGGAAGTTCACGGACAAGTCGCCCAGACCTCTTCACCTCAAACCACAAATCCACCTACACGGAAACACAGAGATAACCACACATTACAGCAGAGAAGCAACACCTCTGTGGTGAGGCAAAATACCCATCACAGCAGCTCCCCAGAGCCTCACTATCCCCACAAACTACATACATTCACTTGATCACTTAATACAGCTTTAATGTTGCATCCCGACGCAAACACGCAGTACGCTAACAGGCACACACAGACACACACAAAAAAAACACCCAACACTTAAAGGCAGCGTGTAAAGGACGCACACACATACACACACACACACAAACGCAGACTAACTAGAAATGTCAACGGATTCCCAAAACTCGCTCTCCCACACAGAAAAAGGCGCACGCAGACACACACGGCCAATTTGATATTCAAAGTGAGTCCTTTAACTGTTGCTATGATTAAGAGAGAAAGAAAGGAAGAAAAGGCACAATGGGAAAAATGTCTCTGTTGGGGGATTGCGTGCTTTTCCATGTGCGTGCGTCTGTGTGTGTTTGCGCGTGTTTGTTTGTGTGTTTGGCGGGTAGCATCTGGGGAGCTGCAATGCTTTGTAGTGTGAGCGAATAAGGCAGATGAATGGAGGCTGCTAGCAGACTAACGTCCACCGGAACACTGGGGCTGGCTCGAGGGGAGGACACACTCGAATGCACACGCACACACACACTTTAAGCACACATGAAAGGCACACACCTTTGTAAAATTACATATAGGCCTGTGGAGAGGCATCTTGAATGCTGATTCACTTCATACACATGCGGTTATATGAAGTGATGTTGTGATAGTGGCAAAAAGCTCCTCACGCACAACACAAAGTCACAATAACACTTTAAAGAACGACAATTTACCACTTCAGTACTCTCTTTAGCATCTCTGCATTTATAGAGACACGGGTTTGCCTATAGAAATAAATGTACTTCAATGATGACATCTGCTAGTTCACACCTTGCTCAGTTTGAGTGTTTATCAGATTTTTGTAAGAGAAAACAAAACCTTACCAAGTAAATTTGGTCTACTTTCTTGTGTAAACATCTTAGTTCACTTGAAGAAAGACGAGACTAACTTACAAGTTAATTTTTAGAAAGAAATAGGAGATTGTTTAGTCAATAATTCCTTAATATTGATTTTAAAAAAGTATTTGTTCCACTGGCAGATTATTTCAATTATGAGACATTTTTCATATTTTACGAGTGAAATAATTTACCGGCGGCACAAAAATGTTTTCATCAATATTACGGAATTAGACAAGCTCCAGTTTCTTGCTGAAAAGTTTCTCACAGTAATTTTGTCTTATTTCAAGTTTACCAAGATACTTGCGCTTCTAACTAGACCTACATAGACCAAAAATAGTTAGTGAGATTTGGTGTTTTTGCAGGGTCATGTTGAACAACCTAACCTGGCTAATCTGCTCTAATTTGTGTGAAAGATGCTGCCGTGTCCTTCTGGTTGATGTTCAGCCATTCCAAAACTGTTCCTGTATAGTTGGGAGCATGCATTTGTCTTAAGTTGCTATGTTTCCATTCCAAATGTCAGGTGAATTTTTTAAACTTTTAACATTTCACAAAAAAGCAAAAGATAAAAGAATATGTAAAATATGTGTCAATATACCCGTCTATGCAAAGCGCAGTTTTGCAGATGGAGGTAAAAACCAGATAAACATCGCTATGTCGGATGTTATTTTTCAAAAAAACAAAAAACAAAACAACCACTTTACAAATTTATCGATTTGAAGTATTTGAATGCTGCCGTTGACGAAGTGAATAATACAACATTGGAGATTAGGAATCACAAGAAAGTCCACGAAGTCTTGAGACTTCCTTTGAGCAACCCTCTGGACTGACTATTGTAATTGTCAGTCCAGAGTTATTTGGTGTTCAAACACCAAATAATAATATTGATTAGTACAAACAGTGGAAACAGTCTTGGCGTTACAGCAGAAGCTAACATCTCCAGTCTTCCTTATCTCTGTTCTTATGGGAGAAATGAACAGAGCTCCTGAGCTGGCGGCTGTGCAAGGGCCAACACCTGGTTACCCAAGATGCTATTTCTATTAAATATTTTAGGTATACTCTCTGAAAAAATCCGCAAATAGGCTATTTTATTGTTCTTGGGGTTACGTTCCACTGAAAAATTGGCAAAAAGATGACAAATTTTCATGGAAGACTATGACACGCAGGAGAAAAAAAGCAAACAATTTCTCCGTCTTCATCTCGGTTGGACTTCAAGAAAAACATATGAACACAAACAGATTGTCAAACAACAACGCATATCATCCACTGATTGATTTGCTGCAGGGAGCTCAGCAAGAACCTCCGTTACAGGAGCTGAACTTGTCATCAAGGTGTGTTAGGCCAAACTCGCCGAGAGTAGGTAATGAAAATATTACTCCACGGTCAACAGACACACACACACCCACACACACACGCACACACACGTCTCGACCTGAGCAGATTACTGACCCTCAATCAATATCTCCATCCACCAGAGGCTGATTAAACACAACAGAGTGAAATCAAGAGAGGGAGACGAGAAGCCGATAGAGAGAGCGAAAGGTTCCAAGTTTTAGAAAGGCTTTTCATTTTTCCTGATTACTCAGTGATTGATAATTGTCCCCTATATTCCTGTTTATGTAATCAAGCCATATAAGTTAAAAACCACATAATCACTTATGTGTCACACTTCACGTAACACCGCATGCATCATGGTGGGCTTTGAAAAAAAAAACAAGAATCCTGTCGATAAAATTTCTAAATTCAGAGCCGAGCGGTTGCTGCGAATCGCGCTCATATTGGAGCTCCGAGCTCTCCGCCTCACATTTCTCTTCATCATCTCGTCTCGATACTGTCTCCGCCACCCTCCGCCCCCATCCCTGACTCTCACCCCTCCAACTTGCCCCGAGAGCTGAGATGTCAGTCAATCTGCTGCTGGTTGCCTGGGTGAATCCGTGAGCCCGCCTCTCCTCCCCCTCGCTCTGCCAGATTACGCCCTCGCACGTCACTCAAGACCGTCTGCAGGAGTCGATTGGCTGAGAGAACGCTTTGCCCAGGGTATTTATAGCAAGAACATGCCAGGGATTTATTATTGATAGAGTAATCAGTGATATAATTTATCACCAAATTCCATCGATATGAGCAGAAACAGAGGCTGTCGTTGCACAACAGACCCAGCAGGAAGTATTTAGTGCACAAAAGTAATAGTTATTATTTTTTTAAATGGACTGACAAACAACAAGTTACTTTTTTTGTGTGTGTTAATTATGTTTTAAGCCAAACATGGAGGAGCAGCGTTCAGCTTCTATGAACTACAAATCTCAAACAAACGTCCAGAAAACTGCAAAACAGCGGAAACACTGACTTTCTTTAAATCAAAGCTAAAAGCCCGTCAGCTTAGAGTTGCTTTTGATTTGGATTGATCGTTTTCACGATGGCATTTGACAAAATGTGATGTTTATTGCTCGTTTTATAATTTATGTGAAGCACTTTGAACTGCCTTCCTGCTGAAATGTGAGATACAAGAAAACTTGACCTATTCAGTTCTACTTTACCAAAACATATATTTTCTTTCCAAACATGAATTAAGATTCAATTAAGAGGTCATAGAGGTTTCACTCAGTGTGTCAACATCTACTTTGAAATATGTAGTTTACCACAAATGAATACAGTTTATTGAGTGGTAGTGTCGTTTAAAATAATGCAAAGTATATTACTGGTATACTAATAAGAAGTCCCTGCATATTTGACTATTTTGTCATTTTTTCAGTGTGATGTAAAAAACATCTTCTGTTTCAACCATTCAGATGTTTATGTTGTATTTTAGAGTTTCAGATTGAAGTGACCATATTATCAATCAACTCTAAAATAAATCAACTGATTACGGTTTAACAATGAAACTGTATAAGAAAATCTAAATGATATTTCTGTTCAACTAAGGAACACAAGAATTAAAATTAAATAGCCTTTTTAACTGTATTTTTGCATGTTTTTATTTAATTGTCATTGTTTTGTGGAAATGAGTTTTCAATTTGACATTTAAGTTGTTTTTTGCTTATTTCTGCAGATAGTGATTGATTTGTTAAAGCAATAATAAAATAAAGGGTGAAACATTGAAGGGGGTAAATACACACATGCATGAAAACATGAAAAGCTTTCGCTGTGGTTATTGCTTTAGCAGGAAAGGTACATCAAAATGATGTTAGTCGGATTCCAAATAAGAACTGGTCCAAGTTTAACCGACATTGGACAATAATCTTATTCCAGGAGCAAAAGCTCCCTCATGATATAATTGTTTTTGTGACGCTTTACAAACAGACTTCAAACATAATTCTCTGTTCTGTTGCTGTTTTCCTGCTGGGCCTCAGAAACACAGTTTGGCCAAAACAGCGTGAACAGGACAGCTGAAGGCATAAGCATGTCTTGTTGTCTCAGCCCAGTTGTGCGCCGGTGTTCCTCCAAGCCTCATCAATCCCAGACATCTGTCTCAGTTCAACATGGACAACCCACTCACCCCTTCGCCCGCCTTCCCCGCCATCCCCTTATCTCTCTGTCTTCTGTCTCCTTCTCCAGTCACACGTGAAAGCCTGTCTGACTTATGCCTGTCAGAAGAACATCCTTCAACGCGAAGACGAGAAGAGAGGAGAGATGGGGGGAGAGACTTCCAGATAAGGGAAATGACGACACACACAAACACACACCCAAGCAGATAATGACACCCACCAGTTCCCACTGCATGGGCCAGAGCGGGTCGTTGAAGGTGAGCGACTGGTCGTCCATCCTCTCCTCAGACGGGCTGTCAGCTGGAGGCCATTTCCTCTGGGAACCTGCAAACACAAAGATCTATGTGATACCCGTGTGTGTGTGTGCGTGTTTGTGTGGAGTTTCCCCTTTTCCAGTATCTTGAACTTTAACTTCCGGACATCCCTGGATTTCCAACCAATAGAAAAAAGCTACACAGATTCTCTTCTCACCACAGAGGTGGAATACTGTGGGGAGATTAGCATATCATTAGCATCTAATTAGCATCTCATCACTGCGGCATGGCTCAGAAAAACACAAAATTTGACCAAGTATTTCTGCTTAGTTTCTAGTGCACATATCTTAGTACACCTTACATAAGTCAAAACTAACTTACAAGTCATTTTTAAGTAAAATACAGGAGCTTGTTTTTGTGCTGAAAAGTAACTTTGTATTTCAAGTGTGCAAAGTTATTTTTAGCTTGAAAAGAAAAAACAATCCCTGTCATAATTAATACAATAAAGGTTGTATTTGGTTCTGGTTCTGTTCTGCATCACCAGAAACCAGAACCAAACGTGGAGATGCAGCATTCAGCTTCTATGATCCACAAATGGAACAAACTTGAGTAGCTTTACATCGAGGCTAAAAACCCACCTGGTTAGAGTTGCCTTTGTTCCATAGCAACTTGAACATCAATCAACATATTTGATGAATATCTGCTTGATTATGGTTTTTGACTAAATGTAATGTTTACTTTTTGGGATTCAATTAAAATATGTTCCCTTTGTCTTGGTTGTAGAAAATGTTTTATCTCTTCATTTAATGGAGATATTCTTGTTTTGCTCCCACCATTATGTGGTAGTGATGCATTGATGTCGTTCTGATGGTTTGCTGTATACCGCTTCACTGAAATTAAAGAAGCTTCAGCTGATGTCAGTCTGAGCTTGTTTTAGGAAGCTCATTTAGGAACCGGTTCATTTTCTCTGCCAAAGGCAAACTGATGTTTTGTTTTTTTTTATTTGGCTTGTTAAGGCAAATAAAGTTGCTTTAAGATATTTTTTTGGTTTGAAAACCTAACCTAGTGTCCTGGGTCAAACTATAACACAGGAGTCTGCGACCTAAAGAGCCATTTTGCTCTCAGCACAGCCCATAAAAACTTGTTTAGAGCTGCAAATGTCACACAACCTTTTGAAAATAGACAACTTTTCAAACTTTAGAAGATTTATTGTCATTTTTCTTAAGTGACAGAATTTTATTTCCATTTTTAGGATTTTAAATGAAAATAAGCATAAAAGAGATAAGAGATATTTTTGTTATAAAAAGCCAACCAAATGACAAGGGAAAAATATTTAAAAACATTTTACTGGCAATTTTAGTGTTATTTTAGTGGAAATTCAAAATGCAATTATTGTAGAAAAAAATGAAAAACAATTTAAAACCTGCATTTGTTGTTATATCTGTATTTAAAAAATATTGACTGGTTTCTTTTAATTGTTAGCTAAAGTTATTAAGAGCCACTGTGGACTGTCCAATGAGCCATAACCCAATTTCAGACTTATTTTAATGTCAATATGTAAAGAAATATATAATTTTTCATCAACATTAATACCTGCTATTAGACCCAATGTATTTCCAGAAGTTGTGAACCATTACAGAGCAGCTGAAGTTAACTAATTAGATGATTTTAAATGCAACAGTAAAAACAATGAAAAGAGCCTGATAATACAGATAAACATCATCAAGATTTCCATTTCTAGAAAAATACAAATTCCTAAATTATTTAATAATCATATCTAGAAAATATGCTGTCACTTCATACAGTTGGGGATTCAATAATTATGTCTGAAAAAGTGTTGAAAATGCCCATTTAATGTGACACGCTTGTTTTCCCAACGGCAGCTTAAATCCTAAAATACTTGCGCGAAACCTCAGCAGTGAAAAATTCAATCTGGTCAAAGCGTAGAAGTGCATTTCTTATTTTCCCTCCTTCCTTTATGAGAGTCAACACACAGCTGCAGCCTTCATCCATGATCTCCTGGCTGTTTCATCTTTCTGCCTCCCTCTGGTGCTCTCCTATCATCTGTCAGAGCAGAGGCTGCGCGACACGGCGAGGAAAGTTTTATACAAAGAGGCAGACAGAGAGAAGTGCTGCAGAAGGACACGAGTCGGTTTATTCTTGCGCACGGACAGCTCCCATTTACAGCGGCACACGATCCATCCGACTCCCTATGAAGACGTAGAGTGATTTAAGAACTGCAATTCCGTTCTACTCAGCTGTGTCAACTTAAATTTAATTATGTACAGTCTAGTTCAATACACTCATATCCAATACGTTTCAGGGGTGCGCCTGTGAATCTGTCCTGAAGTTGGCTTTGTCTTACTTCAAGTGTACTGAAATATTTGCACTAGAAACTAGGCCAAAACTACTAGGTAAGATTTTGTCTTTTTGCAGTGCGTGGACACTGCACTTTCCATTATCTGAGTGAAATGGGTGATGCTGCCTTTAATACAGACATTTACAGTATGGATATTTGCCCAGTGTCATTGCCTGGCTCGGCACACACAGGAACTTTAAGGAATTGAGGTATCTTTTAATCCAAATTAGTCTGCTGCTGCATGACCCTTGATTAGTGGGTCATGCATCCCCAGAAATATTGTAATTAATAATACAATATTAATGTAATATTCTTAAACTGAATAAAGATATATTAACTTATGGAAATCAGAGCAAATAGTTTATGTCCTTCCGAGTGAATCTGCAATATTTCTTTTTAGAAGTGAAGCGCTAACTAAAGTGTGGCCAACACTACGGCGCAAACGCAATGTAAATCTATTGTTAGCATGAGGGCTAACACTAGCATAGCATATTGAGTGACTATCATGCTGACACTGATGAGGGTTGCAGCTATTGTATTGGCTAACTTTAAATCACTCCATTCAGTGTTCAAATGTTAGCGTATAAAGTTAGCTAAAATGCAAGGAAGTCTTCTGCAGAGTCAGAGACTTCAAGAGAAGAAACAACACAAGCATCAGGAGTCAAACTGTCAAACCAAACCAACTGAGGAGAAGTAAGAAAGTGTTTCTTTTCACAGCAGGTTTCATAGTTATTCAGAACTGTGACGCTTCATTTTGTCCACATGCTCATTACATCAAGAGACGACTGTTGGTGCAATTGTTAGAAAATGGGAGAAACTTTCAGTTTCCCTCAAACTGGAGATCCGTACAAGATCTCCCCTCTTGGAGTATCAATGATCATGGCAGAGGAGATGGATAAGAAACCACTTTTAAATTGGCAAATGTAAAGAAAAAATTGTGGCGTAGCAAATATTTATTTTCCCCACTGTCTGTCTGTACTGGTGCACTTGATCATCTTTGCTCATGTCGCTGTGTGGTACTTTGACTTCTTTTTCATGGATAACTGTATTTTTTGTGCACCTTGCATGTGATTGGTCAGAAGCACTTCCTGTTCAAAAGTGCTTTCAGTAGTTACAGTGTTGTTGCATGTGAAACTTTCGGAAGTTGTGCGGGAGCTTGCCTTTATTGTTTGTCGTTCTCAATCGTGACGGAATGATTTGGACTTTAAAGCGGGAGCCGTGTGAAATGAACCATCCATCTGCTCTATCAGGATCATTATTTGATTATCCGTCTTTTTTTCCTTGCATCAATCTCAGTGCTCCTGCTTATGAAGTGTATTGAGTGTTGTGTCTCAGCTTACTTTATCTTGGTCACATGCCTGAGATCAACACACTGTGCTCTTTTAACACACATTGAATTATACAAAGCTATATTAATGCCGATGTGATTTTTTTCTCTCACTTTTGCAGTTCATTTGCACCTTTTCCTCTTTGCACACTTTATGCAAACTGGGATGACTTTTGATTGTTAGATTTAATCTTTGCTTGGCTGAGTGTGTACTCTAATTCTCCACGCTGTACTGTAAGTTATTAATTATTCTTGTGCACACTCTCCATCATCATAACACCAAGACAGCAGAAAATGATCAACTTCACACACCCTGTCACTTGACGATCCGCGCAGATTTAATGATGAAGCTAAACATTATCAGCAGATCGGTACTAAACATAAAAACTCGACGAAAACGGCTTGCTCCTTTATTTGTGCTTGGTAAAAACAGAACAGTGTTAATCAAGTTTGGGTGCTTTCTGCACAATTAAAATAAAATATGTAAGAATTACTCAGAATCAAATGCATCTGAACTAACTTCAAATCAAGAATATTGGAATACTGTAAAAAAAAAAAAGGTTTGATATTTTTGGCCACTCGTTTCAGAAAGGGAAACTCTTAAATTATATAGATTCCTCAAATGCATTAGAGCATTTTATGCTTTTATTTCTACTAAGTTTGATTATTATAGCATAGATATAATAAACAATCCAATATTCAATGTCTTATTATTTTTTTATATTATAAAAAATCTATAAAAACAGATATGTTAAGCAGAAATGTTAAGCCTTCTGAAACGTATGTTCATCTCTATGCACTCAGAACTTTGTTGGAGCTCATTTTGCATGAATTACCACATCAATCAATCAACTTTATTTGAATGGCACATTTCAGCAACAAGGCAGTTCAAAGTGCTTTACATCGTAAAAATAAAAAACTATAAAAAAAAAAAAACATACAGTCAAAAATTTAGAAAACCAATAACAATTTTGATGAGTGCCATCCTCGAAATTATCAACTCACATCAAATAAAACATCATAAAAACAAATCAATGTTTCATGGCATGGAGGTGATCGGCCTGTGGTTCAGATGAGGGGTAAAGGAAGTCCAGGTCTCTTCAGAGCGTCTACATTGTTGGTTCTGATGTCGCTCATCTTCCTCTTTATGATTCTCCATAACTTACAAACTTATCTGAACAGGCCAGGTAAGTTTGCTGACCAGTCAAACACAGGATGAAACACCATGGTCACTGAACCGGCTTTAGGTACCTTTGGCAATGTGTGCCAGAACAAAGTCCTACTGGAAATTGAAATCAGCATCTCCATACAGCAGTGTGTCAGTGGAAGGAAGCCTGATGTGCTCTAAAATGTCCTGGGAGACTGCTGCGTTGACTGTGAACCCCAGAAAACCTAGTGGACCAAGAACATGACACCTGAAATTCCCACCGACTGTAAAAACTTCACACTGGACTTAAGTCAGCATGGATTTTGTCTCTCTCCATTCTTCCTCCAGATTCTGGGACCTTGATTTCCAAATGAAATGCAAACTTTACTTTCATCAAAAAAGGACACTGAACCACTGAGCAACAATCCAGATGTTTGTCTCCATAGTCCAGTAAAGATGCTTGTGAACTTGCCTCTGGTTTAGAAGTACCTTGATTCAAGAAATGTGACATTTGTAGACAGGTTCATCTGTACATAGTGGCCCTTGAGATGCTGACTCCAGCTCAGTTCACTTACTGTAAAGCTCCAAAAGCATATTTACTGGATTTTGCTTGACAATCCTATGACGGCTGCGTTTATCCCTGTAGCCGGTGCACATTTTGCTACCTCACTTTGTTTCCGCTCAACATCCTCTATGTCTTGCTTACTTTTTCAGACATTGACTTTTGGGCTTTGATTAGTTGTTAGCATAAAGCTAAAAGAGACAAAGGCTTGAAATATTTCACTGGTTTCTAAAAGAAAAAACAACTAGGCAAAACTTACCTTTCATCCGACCATAGTCTCGTCCCGTCAGCGGAACCCGCTTGTCTCTGTAATGACATCGCTGCCTTTCTACCCAGAGAACCTAAAAATCACAGAAACAAATAAATGATTTTATTTCTTTTAACTTTTCCTGTTTCTTATCACGATAAAAAAAAAAATATATCACATCCTTCCTTGCCTAACCAAGCAAACTACACTCTGATCATTCCGATTTTTTTCTCTCATTTTTTTGCTTTTTTTTTGTAAATAATCCGAATTTAATACGGAAAACTACAATTGATCCTCTTTTATTTTATTCACTTGGACAAGAAAAAACAGGGGGGAAAAAAATCCATAGTGCATGGAGAGTTGGAAAACTTTGTGAAGAAATGTTAAAGGTACTCTTCATTAGTTCAAAGAATGCCCACTTGTTCTTTCCTTTTGCAGTGCCATTGCCCAGGGTTAAAAGCAACAAAAACACTCCCCATCTCCTCCACACCTCTGTCCTCTGCAGGGCACACGCATGCACACATGCACGCCGTTCTTTCATAGTCCGCCTGCCGGTGGCTTTGATCTGATAAGAGGCCGGTCCTTGTGGGTGTAAAAACAGTAAATCAAACAGAGATCACACACGCGTGCATATGTATCACTGTCAGGCCGCCATTGTCCGCTCACACTTAAATCAGAGTGGAAGAGGTTGAAAATAAATACTACTGAGAGGCGGCTGCAGTCTTTTATGTCCTAAAAGCCTTCTCCCTTTATTCTCCCTTCATGTTCTTCAATTAGACTCAATTAACAAAAGCTAGGAGCTGGTCTTAACTACCCACGAAGGACAGCTGTTATAAGGACGCTACATGCGTGACATTAAACACACAGGACAGAGGGAGGATGTGCCATGCATACAGATCGGCAGAGGGGCTGAAACCACTTCTTTTTCTTTTCTTTTTTTTTTACGTTAGCAATAATGAGCTTTGTTCATTTAGGCTCTAAAATCAGTAGCTTACATAGGTAAATCCTACAAGCAGCAAAAAGGAACACATTTTTTCATACATTTTTAAAGCACAAGGCTCACGTTTTGTATCCCACACAATAGGAAATGAAATGTAAACAAATAACTTTGCAACATAAAACACAGAAACTTTGTGATATTTAATCCTTAGGCTGGTGATGCTTGCAGTTTACCTAAGTGGTCACATTTCGCACATTGTTATATCTTCACGAAACACAAGGCACATTTTTATTAGGTTTTTTTTTTTTTGGCCTTAAAGCAGCAGGCCAAAAAAAATATAGTTTTCATTGTAACTTCAATGAAAACTATATTTTTTTTACATATTTGCTGAAATTGTCACTATGTCGTGACAGTATGGTATTACACAGATACTCTGTCAGTTCGAGAAATCAGAGCCAGGAGGCAGGTCTTTACAGCGGCAATCACAATCCCCGTCCCCTGTGCCCCTCTTCTGCTCTCTGCTACAGATCATGTTCTCAATGCTAAGGCTAGTTAGCATAGCCACAAATGACAGTGAATAAATAGTTTTCCTGTAACAGTAAGTTAATTCTCCACCATTAGCACATTTTCCAGCAAGTATATGAGGATAATTGACAGCACAAAGACCCTCCTCCTGGCTCTGATTGTTCGTTTTTGGTTGGGAGTGATGCATTTCTTCAGATGGCAATAGCAGCTCAGGGAGGAGGAGTTAGATCTTTTCACAGATTATCTGCCTCATAATGTACTGTCATGGCATGGTGAACGTTTAAAAAAATATATCTAAACACATTCTGTATAAAAGTTATATACTGCAGCTTCAATGTCACTTTTAAAAGTAAAAAGGGAAAGCTTGTTAGCTTAAGGTCATCATCTGAACTGTGAAGTACAAGGGGGTTTTGGGTGTGGTTTTCTGCAAGAGAGAGTGGTGGACTTCACAAAAGGGATAACGTCATGAGAAAAGAAGATCCTCCAAACAAATCTGATCAGCTGCCTTGTGCCTTATGTGATGTCACCAGAGGAACAGAAGCTCCCTATCTTATATATTGATTCAATAATTCAACACAAAATACCAAAACAAATATTGTTTGTACTACGGCAGAGAAAGAATATCTAAAATAAAGTTCGTTTATTTGACTGAAAATTCTGACAGGTAGCTTTGAACATAAAAAATACATTAAACAGATTTACATATTGATAGATAAACAATCATGTCAGAGGGTGAGTATGTGTGTTTGCATGCATCAGTGTCTGTCCCAAATGCCTTGTTAAAGCCCTCCAGCCCCTCCTCTTGAGAACCAGCCAGGACAAGCGGATCAATACACATGATAGGGAGCTAATCGCTCTCTGTCAAACCAGGCACCACCAGCTACTAATGGCACATGCTCAGCAAGGAATGGATGCGTGATTGTGTGTGCACGTGCGTGTGTGAGCCTGAATTGACCTTAACAGCACATTGAGCTCTCCTCGGGGACTTTTGCTCAAGGTTAGACTCGGGGGAGAAGGTGCAATTGACAACACTGTCTGTGACACTGACCCCAGTGCCATCAGGACATTCATCATCCAACTGTCACACACGCACACGCAGTGCTGACACACAAATATGCACCGAATAGATCCAGCACAGAGTTGGCATGATGCAAGGGGGAAAAATAAACAAAAGGCACATCAATGAAAAGAGCAGCAAAAATTGCTTTTTATTTATGCTGTTAAATAAACTGAGTGCAACTTGAAGGTGCAGTTTGGTGTAAAGCCATGTTTTACGTGGGTCTGAACGTTGAGACAGACATTGATCAGCTGCTTATCTGGATCGTAGTACTGTCGAATATACAGTTCTATCAATAAAGGTGAGATTTTACTGTAAACAGAACGTCTGCATAACGTAGCACAGTGCTGCTGTATTAAGTAGTTACAACTTACTGTCATAAAAATTTTTTAGCACTCATCAATCCAGCAGCAGCATAAAACTGTAAGGTTTCAGAGTTGTGACTCTCAATCAGGGGAAGTTTTGCAAAAAAAAAAAAAAAACTGTGACATTTTGGTTTAGCAGGAAATCTAATTACGTACGTTACATCCTCGGATACTGAGGAAGGCAAAGCTGAAGCCCTTTATAGGGGGAAGTACGACTAATCAAACGCAAATGAATTTAAGATTAATGCACATTTTAAAATACAGGTTTTGCAAAGTTGAATGTGGGAACACGCAAAGAGGAAAAACAGAGACTCATTCCCAGTGGTTTATAAAACATCAGTTTCAGATCGATGTTTAGGAAAAGGAAGATTTGAGCTCAAATATGTCTGTACAGCTGATGTCATATTCTATGCTACCAGGGAAAGAAAAGTGTAAAAATGTATGCATGTGCGTGTGTCTGTGTGTGTGTGTGTGTTTTTTCTGTTGTCTAACTATGAATGAGTGGACGTGCTGCATGGCAGGCAGCTGCAGCAGCCTGATAGTCGAGCCGAGCTGCTCGGACATCAGCGCTGACATTTCGGGCTCTGCCACCCGCTTCACGGCCCCATGGGAACGCCGTGGCAATTGCATCTGTGGTGGTGGTGAACGCGTCTCCCACCCTCGCTCGCCAAGCCCCACCCCACCCGAGCCCGTCAATCTCCGCGCCGCATTTCCCTCGAGACCCGACCTGAACTCAGAGCCGACTGGCCGACTTGGGCAGCGGTGAATGCTGCAAATGACCCACCGTTGCCGGTGCAACGATTGTTATCCGCCTCCCCTCCAGCCTCTTTATTTAATCTCTCATCTCTCCCGTCAGGACTGAAAACCTCGACCACAGAGAGGGAAAAAAACGACAGAGGACAGAGTTTGTGTGTGTTACTGACAGTAAAAAATAAGAGTGTGAGCTCTACAGAGGGAAGGGAGGAGGGTGTGGAGCTGAAAAGAGTGAAAGAGAAGAAACAGATAACAGACAGATACACTCTGGCCCCTCCTTGAGCCTTTTTTCAGGGCACCCCTTGCCCGTCTCTCCCTCCTTCCCCTTCCTCTCTCTCCTCACGCCCCTCTTGGGCCCTCTGGTGTTGTTGCTCACTCCATTGTGTCAGCCTTCAGAAGTGCTCAGTTTGAGTGGCAGGCCGTCACAGATCAGTTCCCAGCTAAAGCGGCCCGGCAGGCCAGGGTGACGGGCCAGGAAGGGATCTAAGTGGGGTTTATCAGCGCTTCTTAACGCCTCTCCGGCTCCCTGACACAAAAGAGAGGGGGTATTAAACATCTAAAGCAAACCAAAAGGCGTGAAAGCTCCTTATAGGGCCGCGGGATTGAGGATGTGACTGGAGTCTAAAAATAAAAAATAAAAAAAAAGTAAGCGAGGGAAACACACGCCCTCACGCACATACAGAGACACACAACTCAGTAGCGAGGAGGCACTGAGGGAAAACTCAAATGTTTTTATTCTGTGTAAATGGATAAGTAGGTGAAGGGGAGAAAGAAAACCAAGCAAAAGAAAACCAGCTGAACAATGTTTTCTACCTCGCTGCCTGCAAGAAACGAATCCCATCCACAGAGCCGAGACGTTGAGCAACGATAAATTATTGAAATTATTTTGAAGTCAGGAAAAATAACACTGTTCTGTCTTCAAGAAGACATGTGACAGAAGAAATCAAAAAATCACAATAATCAGAAAATTGTCAATGTTAGATTTCAACTCTCCTTTTGAAACAATAAAGAACACTTTAAAGCAGACCGTCTACATTTCTACATGCAATTTGGGATTTTTCAATTTCCTTTTTAACCAATCTTTTCACATTTGTTTCTAGAAAATAAAAAAAAAGCCCTTATTTCCTACAGAACAATCAAAAAAGCCCAGCCAAATGTAACACGTCTTCGTCTGATAATTAAATCCTCACACTTTGGATCAATAGTACGGCTCGCATGTTTTCACCTAAAGGTTAACACAGTCTTCGAGGCACCTCGAAATGTAATACCCCCATAATATCTCCAATAACCCAACAAAGATAATATCATATTAAGATTCTGCAGAGGGATAATTCACACAGTAAGCTAAAGTAAAACTTATCCACTTGGCCACTGCTTCGGATTGTAATTTGTTCTATGTGTGGATTTAAATTGGGGAACATTACAGAACCATCTGGTCATGATTGTGGTTGTGTTAAAAAAACGAATAAAGAAACGAAGGGCTTTCAAACAAACAGGATTTAAAACGGGATTCGTTTCCCGCCTTGGAGTCGTTCATTTGTGTAGATGTGAACACAGCTAAATCAACCACACCAAGACGGCTTGGACAATGAGTTCTCGGTACGATTCCGAACAAACTCTAGAGAGGTTCCTTTGTGCTGTGAGGGTGATTCGACTTTGAGCCGACAACTGCTAGGTGTTTAGTGCTAGCTTGCGCCAAATGCCTCCTGAAGGACAGGTATACGCTGCAATGCGGGACATTGCAAACGCACTAAGAAACACGTGTTGTGCATCTTTTTTTTAAAGCATAATGTTTTACCTGAAACACATCGTTATGCTGAAATCCTCTATGTTTAGAGAGAATGAAAAGCTACATTTTAAGTTCACTCTTCACCTAGTTTAGAACACAGCATCCGCTTCCTATATTTACATTTAGCACTCTAGACCTATGTGGTAATAAACTGCCTGCTCTTGTGGTTTTTTTGTGATGTGCATAAAAATTTTTATTGAGTGAAAGAACTGCCTGAAAAGCTTGTTAGCAAAATCAACAACTGATCTGGACCTAAGTAAACAGGTATGAAAACCCCAAGAAAACCCCAAGAAACCAGGAAAGTGCCAACTAAGTGAACATATTTTTATCACACATCTGTTAGTGTATGTTTGAAAAAAAAAATTTGTGGATGCTTCAACTAAACATATTAAATAAATGTAGCTAATTCAAAACATGCAGTAGTGCCTGTTTTAAATTATAGGTGTGTTTTTTTTTTCTCGCTTGTTTTGTGTTTTGGAGGCAAAAAGGATAACAAATAAAAACAAGATCAGTAATTTTAAGGATAATCCAAATTCTGCATGTCAATAAGCTTTTGAAAGAGGAAAAACTTCCAAGTAATTCTAACTTAACCATTGTCTGTTCTGCCATTCTTGTTGCGGTTGGCTGTTGCAATTCATAAATAATAAACTTTATTCACTAAGCAGAATAAGAAAAAAAATAAGAGAAAAGAAAAAACAATCTCAAGCCTGATACATGTTGCAGCAGAAGATTTACTGTATGTGCGTAATAAGTGTGTAACACACCAGCAGGGGCCAGTTTGCACATGTTGGAGGCTGGCGGGGGGCTTCCAACGGAGACATTTTGGAAAAGGTCAGTGCGGAGTTCAGTCAGAGACATGCTTGGGCATTTTTAGACCGAAACTGCATGGACGGATCAGATCAGAGTAACTGAATGGAGGCAACCATCGAAGTCAGTAAGACAGAGAAAAGGAAATCCTAATGAAGGGAGAAATGGTACATGATGTAGTTGTGTGAAATAATTAGGACTAAAAATTAAAAATTGTGTTATAGATGTCTCCTGCTATGTTATAAATATCTGAAAAAGAAATTTGTTTTTGTAAACTTGGTCCAAATCAGTTGAGAGGTTACAGAAAAAAATTATAATTTTCTAAGGCAATTTGTCACTAAATACTTTAGGTGTTGAATTTATGTTGTTGATCTGGTTCATGTATATAGCTAAATAAAATGGTATAGATGAGATATTTGTGATCATCCAAATGTCTTAGTGTGTTGGTAACAGATAACTTTATGTCATAAATTGAAAAAAATAGATAGTGTGACATTGTTGCGAAAATTCTCCAATAGTAATGTCAACTATGTCAAGTTAGTTTTTAATCTGAGGTCGCAGAATGCCGAGGTTCTTCATAAATTCAACCAAAAGTTTAAATAAACAAACATTTTACTTGAACAAGCTAACGGAGACTAACTTTAGTGTCTTTGTTTCATTAGCAGGTCCGCAGAAAACTTAAGCTATAGGTTCAAGAAAAATTTTGACTTAATCATTTTTATTAGTCTGCAGATAATCTACTCTTTACTTTAGAGGGGATCTTTCCCCAAAAATGTGAAGAAGTAAAACTCATTCCACTCCAAAAAGTGGATTTTTTTTTTTTAACAAACTTCATTGTAAAATTTAGCTTTCTTAAAAACTAAACAGGATAATAAAATCTACATTTATAAAGCACATATTCACACCTACTCAAACTTAAGGATCACAAAAAAAATAATGCGTAGTAGCTCCAAATATAAAACTATTTGGCCTGAATCGCGGTGAAATTTTGTTTAGAAAGATATAAAAGCTTAAAAACAGCAGGCAGGAAAAGCTAAACGTATTTGCATCCACAGCCGTATTTGTGCAATCTATTAATTTACAACTCATTAGAAAATGTGGAACATTTTCATTTTAACCTAAGTTATGAAAGTAGAAAAGTAATTAAAGTAACAGTTTAATGAAATCATGAACCATACATAGAGTCACTGGAGATTATGCATAAATTACTTCAATTAATCACATGCACACTGATCCAGATGATAACTCTAAATCAGAGTTAGGAATATTCCTCTCTTTATTTTCTGCTCTTTTTGCTGCTTGTATTTGCATGCCTCTCCGTGTATGTGTGTGTGTGTAAGTATGCCCACATGTGTGTATGTGTGTGTGTGTGTAAAGCTGATTTGCGCTCTGTGTGTTGTGTGACTGAAGGGGAACGCGTTGGGGAAGAGTCCAAAGGTCTGGTGCACCCTGGAGAACGTGCGTGGCCAGAGCCACATCTCCGACCCTTCCTCTCATGCTGCCTCCTTCGCCCCGTGCTGTCATGGGATATCTCCGAGGGTGACGGTTTCCCTGGCAACTACAGCCCGGTCAGGAGGCTGCATTGTGCGTTCAGTCGGTGATGCAGAACGCTCTGCTGAAGGTGGGGTAAGCTAAGTGATAGTGGGTGGTGCAAAAAGGAAAAAAAAAAAAAATACAAAATGAACCTGCTTTTTTGCTCCACTCACCATATAATGTTTAATGTTCTCCTTCTAATCAACACTAGACCCCGATTAGAAGACTAGTGACAGCCAGATGAAGTTTCATTTGCATACACATGCTGGGTGAAATCAGAACTGATGCCAGTGTGTGAATCTCTTTGACACAGCCAGGACAGGCTACTAGCAGTCTGCTAGCGGCTGCTTATGATAGACGATTGTGTTTACCACCCAGGGCGCCTTTGTGTCAAAGGGTGGCAGGAGGAACTGGAAGCTGAGATAAATGGGGTTTTTCTTATTGTTATTAATTACTCTTAGAGAGTGTTTGGTCTAAGAAAATATAATCCTACATTGTTGCTGGTAAATGATTTGAGATTCCTATTCGGTTCAAAATGAAAAGTGTGGTTTCACTGTTCCTGAAGTAATCTGGATTGCAACCGAGCTGCTCTTGTTATATTAATATTTCTGAAAACATAAATATTGTCGCAAACATATATGTAATAAACAAATAAAGGTGGGTTGTTTTCGGCACCACCGTTACTGTACAGCAAGAAGATCCTGGGTGCACTGGAAACAGAGAACAGGTGATCCAATTTAAAATATGTTGCATTAATCAATCACAAGTAATCAAATGAACCCTAGTAAGTTGTCAGGTTAAAAATAAAGTAGATTAGACAAACTTAATTCACTTATCTGTGACCAATTTGTACCAATTTTTAAGTTGAAGCCCTTTTCTGTTTTCAGTGGACAAAAGCTAGCCTGCGATCTTTCTCTCAATATCGGGATAGATCTGATATTAATATCTGTATTGGTCCCGCTGTTGAAGAAAATTCTAGATCAGATGTCAGATAACTATGTGTGTTTAATCTAATTCTATGCTTTGTGCTCTGAGTGAAGACATGCTTTATTATTTATTTTACATTATATTTAGAATTCCTAATTGCACTTTCTGAATCTGAATTTTAAATGTTTGTTGCAGTTTATTTTTTACTTCTTTGACCAAGGTAATCAATCTATGGTTTTTGTCAGTTTCGGTTTCTTTATTGTTTATTATACGCTGGTTATTTAACTCTTAGCTGCACCGATTGAACAAACTAAACTTGTTTTTTGTTTTTTTTTACATGTCTGACCAAACTTGTGAAGCTTTTGGTGTATATTTTCTACTGCTGCAGAGTTATCAAATAATTTCTAATTCAGTCCATTTATGTCTGCATTTTAAAAACGAAACCATTTCAAGTCAATTCAGCACTGTTTTTCTGCGTTGGATCGGCACCAGCCGACACTGAACTTCAGACAGTTTGTACTGGTATCGGAAAAGCAAAAACTGGATGTGTGCAGACCTAGACTTTCTGCATGAAGTTTGCATGTTTTCCATGTGTGTGCGTTGGTTTTCTCCAGGCACTCCGGCTTCCTGACATAGTCCAAAAACACAACTGTTGGGTTAAATCTCCCACTGGGTGTGATATTTGCATGCCTGGCTGTCTTCTGTGTGGCCCTGTCATGTACTGATGACCTCTCTGGAGCGCCACTCACCCAATAATCACTGGAGATAGATGCCCGCCCCCCTGTGACCGTGAACGGACCATCCGCTGTAGAATCATGGACAAACATGAACTTCTGGTGCTTTTTTTTAATATTAAGGCAAAAATACATTGAATCAAACCTGGAATTTTTTTTCTTTTTTTTTTGCATTGCTTACATATTTATTAAAACGCACTTCGGATTAAAACCCTTCTGTTTTCTCACATATTCAGACCATAGGAGGAGGTTCTCACCCCGGGTGACGAAAACAAGAACAATGCTTATCTCTGCACATCTGTCTAATTCTTCGTGTTGAAGGGATTATGTTGCCATGCAGTACAGTGAGTATCTACCCCCTACTCCAGGTGAGACACAAACACTTACCCCTGCTGCAGACAGAAGCCTCCCCTCAAAGGTGACTCTATCAGAGCGCCCCCTGCTGTCCCTCAGCGTGTACAGGCCGTCCAGGCTGCCAATCTGCCGGGCAGGAAACAAAAACACGCTGTTAAGCTAAAACTCCTCGCTAAACTACTACATGGGACATAGCTTGGAGCAACATTTACTGCGCCCCTTACTTCTTCAGTCAGAATTTGCTGGTAATAATATACGCTTGTTGGAAAAGGTGTAAGAATTTTTTTTCTTTTTTTTTGTAAAATAATGATTTTATACTTGTCGCATTCAGCCTTCCTCGCCCTCGTGACCCCACGCGTGACCTGACTGCGCTGTGTATCCCCACCCACCTCCATCCGCGGCCTCCTGTCCTGTGTGTGTTTTGTGTTTTTTTTTGTTCCAGAGAGAGTGGTGGGCCGAAATCAAATAGCGCAGAGTTTATCTAACCTTATCCCAGGCTTTTCATTTCCAAGCCTTATAAACTCAATCGCATTGACCGCCTGGGAGAGTTAGAGCTAACTAAGTGAAATCTACTCGGCAGCAATTGTGTGCCGGCGGGCGCGTGCGCGCGCACGCGTGTGGCCTGCTGATTCTATCTTCCCTCGCTTTCATTCTCTCGATTCTCTGTCCCCGAGGTGCATCAGGGCTGAGACTGCCGAGTAAATTGTCCCAAATTGAGTTCCCTCTTGCCGGCAGATACAGGCCACATCCCGACCGTTTAGAACGAGCCAGAGAAAAAAGAGGAAAGAGAGACAGAGAGAGAGAGAGAGAGAGAGAGAAACAATCACAGCACACATCACTCGCTTGAAAAATTTCTATCTAATTTCTTTCCTTGGCTTTCTTTC
Source organism: Poeciliopsis prolifica (assembly GCF_027474105.1). Lineage (NCBI taxonomy): Eukaryota > Metazoa > Chordata > Actinopteri > Cyprinodontiformes > Poeciliidae > Poeciliopsis > Poeciliopsis prolifica. The sequence goes on along the minus strand of NW_026562392.1, from coordinate 3,406,072 downwards.
TATTCACCCTCCCTGGCTCTCCTTCTTCTCTGCAGTACTGATTTCCCTGCTGCCTTTCTGTCTTCTTGCAGCACATTATTCTTCTGTCTCTCAGTCTTTATATCACTCCCTCTGTGTCTTCTCTTGTCTTTGTCTGCTGCCCCAGATGTACATCCGTCTTTTCTTGCTCAGCTTGGCTTTTTCTTCCCCTTTGATGCCCGGTTTTCTTACTCCATCTTTTCTTTTTTTTCCCCTCCCCTGTCCTCTCTCCTTCAAACCCTGCTACTTTCCTCCCAACAATAATTTCTCTACGCCTTTTTTTTTCTCTCTCTCACCTCAGACTCAATCCCTCCTTTGCCTTCTCATTCCTCTCTCTATGGATGGCTGTTCCCGGTGACACAGTACCCATCAGCACAGACGTCCTGGGTGGAGGAGTCTGGCTCTGACAATAATCACACAGCAAGTTTATAACACTGGCAGCCCAGCTGAGTAGAGCTGAACTGAGCACACACGACTCCCATGATGCCAGCACACTCCATTTAACTCGGCAGGGGGGCTGCAGGCTGGCTGGGGTGGGAATGAAGCATGAGACAGATATGGGGATGCCTACGTGTGTGCCGGTGTGAGTGTGTGTGTGTGTGTGTTTTTTTTCTCCTGTGGTTGGAAGGGGGGGCTTATGCTGGAGCAGTGTCTGAAGACAGATATGGAAACAGGATCTGGAAGGATGGTTATAGCTGATACTGCAGCTGCCGGGGGATGAAGGATTTGGGAGTTTTAGGTATAAGACGAAACTCATTCCGTAAGTAGACACTCACGTCCAGCAAAAACTTCAATAGAAAAGTCCCAAAAAAAAACAAAAAAAAAACACTGACATACATGAGATTAAACAGTCCTTCCACGACAAACTTTAAGACACGTGATTAACATATTTAAGGCCAGTCTTCATATTTTTTAATCTAAGACATTTTAAGGCCTGAGTTTGTGATACATGAATTTTATGCCAACCCTAGTGAATTTTAAGACTAAAAAAAACCCCCATAAATACGGGAGACGGATGGGACGTCCTACTGTATGACAGTCAAGCTCTTGGCTCTTGGCAGGAACTGTGTGCTTCTCACACTGTATACAAAACTCTTTGCACACAATGTGCCTTGAACTGTATGGGTTGGCAAAAGAAAAGAGTCAGTGGGAAAAACGAAAATCATGCAGCCAAGTGGCGATCAATACTTGTGATAGAAGCAAGGCAGCTAGCTAGCCAGGGTGTATCGGCAGCTAGCGAGCAATAGCCTCAATCAGCTCGAGTCACGGAACAGAATCGAGGTATCTGACTCAAACTTTTGCCTGAAAGGTTTGAGTCAGATACCTTCCAGGGTAGATTTGTTAGTTTGAATGTGATTGCTTAGTTTGTTTACTGCTAGTTGCGGTACGTATGGAACCAGACAAATATGCTCTCATTATACAAAAGTGAATTTTGTCATTTGTTTAGCAGGTTTTCAGTTTTGACAACAAAAATTGTTTGGGCTTTTGAATCCAAGATGATATAAGGTTTTTGATGGAATAAGTTTCATCCAGGAACATTGTAGCTACACCAATGGAAAGGCAGCCGCTGCACAAGTAAAACAAACAAATAAAACAACGAATGCACATACTGTACATACTTTCAGAAAATGCAGATATAAAGATTGGTGAGATATTTAAAACAGAAGTTAAACAAATGCATGCGCACACATTTAGTAAATCCATATATTTTTGCACCCCATCAGAGCAGGTTGGCAACAAAACAATATGAGGCCAATCAGGAGACCATTGGTGTGGTTCTCCGTTTGCTAATGAAGGCACTTTGAAAAGGTAATCTAATTCACCAGCCGCAATTAAGACTGGTGAGCGCCTTGTCACTATCAATTATCCACTCTTTCATTCATGTTCTCCAGCGCGGACGCTGAGCTTGCCTGACACACAGTCCTGTTGGACAAATCCTCCCGATCTGCCAGCCACTAATCAAGGGAACACTAATCATGAAAATGTTCAAACACACACATGCATGTTGAATGCCTCAACTGTTCCACAATGGACGAGGTAAGCTTGGCTATTCTTCTTGGCAAGACCACATAGACGGCTGAGATATGAGGGCATTTGGATATCAACCTATACAGAAATCAAAATTATTACCTTATAAACCTATCTGATATATGGAAAGTGTTTTCATTCATGTTAAATATTACAGGCCACAAAAGTTAGTGATGTGACTCCCAGTTATTTATTAGGACATAAATGTTGTCAAGTGTTGATAGACTGAAATGTAAATGGATTTAACCTTTAAAGGGGTGGTACCATGTCAAATTGACTGTTTAACTATTGAGCCTTCCTCATCAGACACATACCTGGAGTGTTGCCTTGATTCTTTCATGCCCACTTGAGAAATCTTTCAATATCCTGTGTAGCAACCATTCAGCTGGTCAAAACACCTGGATGGACATAGCAACTCCTTCGAGACGAAGCTCCTCCTCTGAGCTGCAGTTTCCCAGCTTTCGAGCTTTTGCCTCACAGAGCAGTCCTCTCAGCTCCTTCTGACTAGCCAGCAGCAATTAGCAAACACCTGATGGAACTGCACATCTGCTGAGTTCATTATGTCAGCCACTTTTCGGTGACAAAGGGTTAATAGGGGAGCCATGTTGTGATGACATCATGAAGGCGGAGTTTCAGACAGAGGCCCAATTTCAAGGTTTTAAATTTTGAAGTAAAATTTCTTTTAAGGCATAGTTGATATAGCATTTCTAAGACAACTGAAAGTAAAAACAGTTACTTACTTGATTATGCTATAAAACGGCAATATGTACCTGGAAAACACACAATATTGCCCTTTTAAAGTGCTTTTTGGGCATTTTTACACTTAACTCACCCATTCAGATTCACAAACACTGGCAAAGTCCTACATCTTAGGGTATAATGTAGTATTTTAGGGTTGTCTACACTGTTGATATTGGTGGAATTATGTAAAAATTAAAAAGAAAGTTCATAGTTTCTAACCTACCGGCAAGAAAAATAGATCTAAAAAAATATTCCTGGTCATTTTAGTATCATTATGTTGCGGAAATTCAATCACAAATTGGTATTAAATCTCTACTTAAAAGCTTTTGTGGGTGGCAGATTCCTGTAGCTCCTTTTAACAATCAATATTCACACCAGTCTTTCTCATTTAGCGTCCGCAAGAGCTGAATAGCACGCTTTCGAAAAGAAAACACAACAAAAACACAGCAACACAAAGAGGGAATTGATGGAGGAAGCATAACGTGTAACCAAAAACAAACACAGACATCCAGAGTCATTGAAGCAGTGTGTGAAAGCTGTTTGAGATGGTCCACCCTATGGAGAAACAGCAGCGTGTGTGTCTGCTAACAGCCCCACAGGGATGGAGGGCTCCACAGGCTCTGCCATGGAAAAGCAGGAAACAGTGGAGGGAAGGGGGCTGGATGATGGAGGGCTATGCTGGGGGTTAAACGGGGTGAGCCGTTAAGCTTTGTTAGTTACAGTTTTGGCAGGGGATGTAGCCACGGAGAAGGGCTGGGCTCCGAGTTCAGCAGTCCATCTTAAAAGTGAAAAAGAAAGTTATAGGAATTCTTAAATGAGCTATAAAACCCTTTATCTCTTGTAGTTTGGGACTGAACTGCACAAGAGGTATAATGTAGTATAATTTTATAAGAAGAGACATTATTTTACAAATGTGCAATGGGGTTGCACATCTGCAGCTCCACAGCACATGTATCTGGTTCTATACTGTATGGCTCTATTAGAGAGAGGCCTGGGAAAGTAGTCGTACACATTGAACTTTTCACAAGTCATAAATGGAAACTATTTTACCGTAATAAACCACAGCAAAATGTAGAAGGACAATTTTGCTGTGGTTCCACCAAACGGAAAAGAAAAATAAATCTAAAACGGGGGCAGTGTTCATTTGTATTTAGCTCCTCTTAGCCCGTACTTTGTATGTTTTGTGGCTTCCGGTGTGGCAGTATGCTGGAAGGTGAAGCTGCCATAGTGGCACTAAACACAGAAACATTTTGTATGTCAACTTCTTGTACCTAAGAAGCAACACAACGTGATTTTGTGAGTAATTTCCCCCTTTTCTCTTTCATCTCCAGAAGCATTTTGCGTGTGTGTGTGTGTGTGTGTGCGTGCGTGCGTGCGTGCGTGTGTGTGTGTGTGTTTGTGTGATTCACGCATTTTTTCCTTCTCTTGTCCACCATTGTCTTTTATCTTCTTTATCTATCTGTGTTTCCCTCTCTCTCCATTTCAATATTGAAGAGAGTTTTATTAAGGGGCTAGACTCGGATGTGCTGAGGCGCTCTCAGTAATTTTCCTACAAAGTGCTTTAATCCATCACACGGCCAACATGTGGCCTTTGCAGCCATACATCATCCGAGCCCACAGAGAGCGAGCGGGAAGTGGGAGCATAATTTCTGCTCTCCTCCGCCCGCTCGCCACCTTCTACTTCCTCCTTTTTTTTCCCTTCTTCTTCTTCCTCCGCAGTTACCTTTGCGTTTCGCCAGAGACTCCCACCTGGAAGGGGAAACCTCGTCTTCCGCACATACTCCACGGTCTGGTCCTTCTTCCCATTTAAAAATGAAAGTGAGGCATGTGCAAAGATGGAGTGGGGCGGGGACCGGCAGGGGAGGTAAGCAAAGGGAAAATGAAAGAGGTTGAGATAGGAGTGAGAGAATGAGGGAGTGGATGAGTGTGAGGTTGAGAGAGAGCGAGAGAAAGGAAGAGATAAGGAGAATGGAGAAAAATCTCACTCAATTCAAAGAAACAGGGGACAAAAGCAGGTGATTGGGAGGTAGAGAGTGTGTGTGTGTGTGTGTTTATACATAAAGGCTTGTGCGTGTGCGCTGCACAAGGCGTGAGTCTCCACGCTTGCTAGTAGAAGCAGGAACAGAAAGAGAGAGAGAGAGAGAAACAGATGAGGAGGGAAAATGAAAGTGCCGCATTTCCCAGCATGCAGCTGGTGCAGCGCTGCCCTCCGTTTTGCCCCCCGGCCAACACCTGCTTCCATTTCGCTTCCTCCGCCCTCCTCACACCGAGGAGCAGTGATGAACTCTGGGCCCCCTGACTAATGGAATGGGCCCTCGCTCCCGACCATTAGAGGATTGGTGTCCCTTTTTGGCACCCCTGACTGCCCCTACAGTACGGAAATAAGTGAGGCCAGGGTGAGGGAGAAGATAGTGGCAGGTTAGTCTTTTTTTTCCCCCTTTCCCTCAACGCACACACACACACACCCACGCACACACACCTGGTTGTAATGTAACAGCCTGAAGTAATCCAGCCAGAAGAAGGCTTGACATAGCTTAGCATCCGATTGAGGCTACCTTAGAAATTCCGAATCAGGTGCATCGCTACAAGCTATCAAAGAAAGAGCCTCTTCCCACCAGCCCTCCCCGAATGATGGCGGAGTGTTTGTGTGATTTCATTTAGCTTTACCTCAATTACGTCTTTACTCAACGAAATACACACCTCAGCCGTGCAGGAAAGGGGTGGAAGCAGGCAGCGGATTGAGCTCTGAATCTCTTGATGAGCTGATAGCCTAGCTGTGCCACGGTAATGCTATGCTAATGGTATGGTAATGACATGCTAATCTGCCGGCAGTATTCCACCTCAGCGGAGGGCAGGGGAGGCCTTTCACCACTGGATGGAGACCAGGGACTTCCTGAAGTCAGAGTTTGGCACACACACGCACGCACACGCACACACACACACGCACGCACACGCACACACACACGCATGCACACGCATGGAGCGTGATTCTTGTAAAGTGGTGATTTCGTCTCGAATAAAAGCAATGACAACTGCACACCTAATCTCCCTTTAATCGGATTTGCAGACTCTTAACTAAGCAAGAAACAATACGTGTAAACAATGCACGTATCAGGCGGCGCCGGCGCTACTTCAAACTGGGTCGGCTGTAATGTGAGTAAGTAGGCCTGCGAGCTTTATCGACATGTAGCATCGAGTCGCAGGGCTGTTGTTTTGTTGCTGATACAGCGGCAACCAGAAAATCATCCATTTTAGATTGTGATCAGGTTCTTTTTGGATCTGTAATAGCTGCCATTACCTGAGCAGACAGAGTTTTTCTTTCTTTTCTTTTTTTTTAACTGATATTTGATGACAGCACAACATCACAGCAGCCATGACTGAAGATGAGACTTATTAACACACAGCGATGCATCACATTGCTACAATTTACTGCTCCCCTATCTTGTTGGGAGTAAGATTATTCCACGTTTAATATAAGGGATTGCTGACAAACTACAACATCCACTATAAGTGAAGATAAACAAAACACACAGATAGAAAGAGCTCCATTCTGTCATCAACAAAACAGACAAACCCGGAACAGCAATGCATCACAGTAAATCTGTCCACGCAGGCATGGAGACATCATCTCAGGTCTTCCTCCTTTTGTATTTCTTTCTTTCTTTTCTTCCTATTTTTTATTTTTTTTTTTGCATTTTATAGTTACAAAAGGAATACGTCAAGTCTGCACAATAGCGACGCGCGATGACATTTTCCTGGATGCCGTACACTAAAAATCAAAGAGACCAAGCAATGCGTTGAGTGCCAGCTCGGAGACATTTGATTCCCATTCCGCTCCTGCGGCATTAGCGCGGGAATGCCAACAGACATCACGATCCTCTCAAGCTGGCACTGGGCTTGTCAGGCTTTTTCCATTCCGCTTTGACGTTTTCAAAACTATATCGCGTATCAGGGCGCACTGTGAAGCCCTGATGCTTCTCCCCGATACGTTGGTGTCTGCTGCGACGTGAGGAGCAAATCGCAGGTGACACAATTAAGCCAGGTTTGACTTAACAAAGGTGATTTAGTGTCGCTGACATTTAGGATCAGCCTCTGGCGATGGCCATGTAAAGGAAGCCAGTCAGCAGATTGGACCTGGAGGTTGGTGAGAGGGGGGCGAATCATGAAAAAGGAGGCTCATCAGTAGGTGCACTGGTGCTGAGTTGAAATCCTCCTCACTCAAAATCAGAATAAAAGTAGCAAAACTGATAGAAATCATCTTTATTTTAGTTATGATGCAAGCTGCGATTAAATCAAGGGACTAAATGGTAAGAAAAGGAACCAAAACACTAGAATAAAGCGTGCGGATACACGAGGGACAACAAGAACGACAGAGACAGGCAGAGAGGAGGACACAGGGGTGGACTGTCCAATACTCCTGATAAAGGTCAAAGCCATGTTTTATTCATGACTCAGGCGGCGGCAACAGAGCAGCAGGGCCAAGGTTACAAAGAGCTGCCGTCCCCAGTCCCCAGACGGAAAGCAGCACACAGCCTCACACCAGGCTGACACTCCCAATCACTCCTAATCAATACTGTCAGAATGCACACGCACGTATCAATAAGTCTGAGAATGGACGAAGCTTGTAAAACTGCGCTTTTAAATGGATGATGTCTGAATAAGTAACTTTAGAGGGGAAGTTTGGATTTTGTTAATGCTGTGTCTTACAGTAATGTTTAAGATCTTTCATCCAGATGTCACTGGGTTTGGTCTTTTTCAAATGCAAAATATAAAGGTAGGATGAAAATGATTCACCTTTTGAACATACTTTTCATTAAGCCTGCATTTCTGTTCAAAATGTTTTTTAATTGGTTTGATTGATGCAATATTCAGATTTACAGTGTAATGTTTTATATTACCTGTAAGTGGAAAAGTATCATAATTTACAGAAATAAAGGCTTTCAAACATCCATCTGTGTGGAATTAATCTCTATAATGTATTTCATTTATTTAGTGATGAAGTTTCTGAATAAAAGGGCTTTTGAATAATATTTTTGATTTATTCAACCGGCCTGTATATGATAACAGTTTTCAAGTGCTTATTGTGTGGGATACCAGTTTAAAGAGCAACACAAGTGTAACAAGCTGAGATTAGCTCGTAAATAATCAGAATTTCTGTCCAGACAGCTAGCCTGCATTCAACGGCTTAACAGTATGTAGCTTGCCAACTGCAGTTGGCAAAAAGAGTGAGGTACTTTAAGCCTTCATGCAGTGACTTGCCAAATATTTTATCAAACAGCCAAATTTCCTCTTTTTACAAATGAGGGAAAGTTGTAATTTCAACAAGGAGGCGGTAAGGCTCAGCGACTTAGCCAAAAGAAACTACAGCCACTATAACTGGCATCTCAATAAAATGACTTGAATCCATTGGAAAGGTTTGATGTTAGCTTGAAAGTTTGAAGACAAAGCTTCTTAAAACTCCCTGTGTTCTCCCAATAACCAATACCTACCAATATCTCCATTTGGCTAAGTAGCTAATGTGTAATAAGCTGGCTCGTTAGCTATCTGCTTGGGTAACCAGTTAGCTTAACAACGCTTGACAAGTGTGCGTTTAAAACAATGTTAAAAGTAATAACAGCAGAGGTTAGCGCTCATTTAGCTTTCAGATTGTGAATGTCTTTTTTTTAAGCAACTGGAAATACTTCCAAATAGTTGAATTTGTCGCTCTTAAGCGAAGGACAACTGTGGTAGCCTTCTTCAAGCTAGCTATGAACAGAAGAGGTAGAGGTAGCAGTGCTTTAGCATACTTCAATACTCCAGATCTAACTATTACGTTTTGCTTTTTAAAGATGCAAAATGGTTGAAAATGGATTTAATGGCACCACTAATTGCTCTGAGGGATCCTCTCAATTACATGTCTATACCAATAAGTTGTGGCGTTAAGGATGTGTTTTACATTAAAGGGGGGAAAAAATAACTTCAAAATACCTGAGTGTAACAGAACAATGAGAGAATAGCTTCCAGTCCCTTACATATCTTGCTTTACCGATCATTTGAGGAATCTTTTAAGAAGATCCAGACAAAAGTTTGAGGCATCACATTCACATCTGTATCTCTCAAAACCTTTAACCTATTCTTTAACCAAAAAAAAAAAAAAAAACCTAACACACCTCACCAAAACCCGACTCTTGCTCTTTTTTCTTTCGCCACATCAAGACCATTTTTAAAAGAAGTGGACACAGTTTCAGATTCGACAACCAAAGTAACCTTTAGAGCATTAAAATATGGAATGATTTCAGCAGGACAGATTACAACTCTGGCAAATAGTTAAAGTCGCAAACATCTCCAGTGGCATCCAGCTGAATCCTGCGACGCATATAGGAATTTCTCACAGCAGAGACGAGCTGCCTGCTGATAAATTTTGTGTATTTGCCCATGACGCCATGTGTCTCCTTATACGTGTAGGGCGCGCGTTTGTGTATGGCGTGTTTTAGTCTGTGAAGGCGCTTCTCTGAGCATCTTTGATCAGATATGAAATATTCTGAAATGCTGCTGTAATTTGATGAAAGTCAGATATCCCTCAAGTAGGAAATAGAAGTCAGCACTTTGGCAGCTCTTAAAAAGAAGAAGAAAGAGACGGGGGGAAAAAAAAGTCCACGCTTGCAGGATTTTTGCTACTTTGCGGCCTCATAGGTGGAGGACCTAAGAGGGGTCTTCAACGTGCACTGACCCGCTGTATGAACTCCAGCCCGTGCTGCTCGGCCAGAGCTCGGACGGCTTTGGCGCCTCCTCTCATCTGGACGGCGTAGAAGACGTGGCGGTTGGTGCCATGATGCCCCTCTGTGGTCGCAAGGTTCCTCTGCAGCAGGATGCAGCACACCAGTAAAGGTCCACTGAACATGGAGACTATAGCCGGGGAAAAAAAAAGAAAAAATAAATCCCATTTTAATGAGCACTTACGCATGCCATTTAAACGGCACAACACCAAAGCTTGACATAATTGCATCACCAAGTTATTTTTGGAGCTTTTTTGAACAAGGTGGTACAAAACCTTTAAATACAGGGGGTGGGATCTTAATCATTCTCAAAATTAATGTAGTTGATGATTCACAGCAAAATGGTGTAATTAAACGGATTTATGTGATCAGTGTACCATGTAATAATGAACATCAGATGTATATTTTCACTAGTATTGAGAGAAATGTATTTCTTTCCCTTCTTTGTTTCTGAAAGCATGTAGACAAAAGGCTGCTTTATGAATTTTCATAGCAACCTCCGACAATTATCAGCAGAATTAAAACGCCATCTCTAAGCACACAAAGTGAGTTTTCAGTGTGGGATCCATGCAGCAGACTAATGAACATTGGCAGTTGTGAAACAGTTTGCCCACAGCCACCTCCTCTGTACTTTTACATAAAATCCACAGCGGCTGCCACCTACAAGATGTGAGCCACCCACCTGTAGCCACACAGCCCCGAAAAACGTCCAGGAGAAATCTCTCACCCCGCGCGATGAAAGCGAGAACTCTGGCACCGGGGGGCCCCGAGCGAGACAACGCGCTCTCTCCAGTTCCCAACCCACACGTTTAATCTCCTGGCCTTGATGCAAATACTTCTGAGAGGTGGAAAAAATAAAATAAAAACGGAAAAAAAAAAAAAAGCTGCAGCACTGTGCGAACTAACTTCCCTGTTTGAGCAAAACAGGAACTTCATCAGTCTTTGCATTTGTGTTTTCTTCTGAACAATGATGGAGCGAAAAAAAAGGGTTTGCCTCACACTTGTCACCCAAAGCTGACCAACCCGACGGTCGCATGTAGAGTGGAAGCACATGAAATGCTTCAACTTCCACTCACTTCACAACATAATATTAGTCGTAGTTAAGAAGACATCTCTGCAAACTCAGCTGCATCATTCATCTACATTGCAGAAGTATTCATACCCCTAGAACACTTTTGTTGTTTGCCTCATTTTATTGGGATTTCCCACAACCTGTACTTGGACTAGGACAAAGCTGTTGTTGAACTGGAGTGACAGTCTACTGCCTCCTATGTGCACAAAGAAGCATTAATGTAGGTACTTCCTCCCAGCAACTGTTAAGAGTCTAGAGCCGTCATTGCTAGCATCAAAGTCAAACTCAGTGTTTACATTCCTGCTGCTGTTTACAATGTTTTTCTTACTTTATGTATATAGTCTGTGGTTTATGCAGAAACATGGATGCACATTGTGTCATTTTTTTAAAAAAATATTCCTACTCCGTTGCACTTTTTTCCCCCTCAATCGGACTAGGCTAATTTTAATAACAATATTTCCTATGTTGTATATTTACCCTTACTGTACAGGATGATATTATCAGTTATGTTTCCATATTGTTATTGTGTACATGTTTCACATTCCTGCTGCAGGTGAATTTGCCCACTAAGGTAAAAAAAGTTATTTCCATTGTTTGTTTATTCAAATTGACTTGAGGAAGCTGATTATGATGCTTCCACCTCTATAATACACTATTACAGTTTTGTCCCACCTAGTGCGTTTTGCATGTAGGCCAAATTTATTTACTCACCTTCAATAACATTTCTGCTGTTATTTCTACATCTCTGTTGTTTTCAGTTTTCGTATATTGTTGCACATTATGTCGACTTTTTAAAAAAGGATTCCACTCAGTTGCACATTTCTTGGATTGCAGTGCATTATTTCTGACTACTGCATGTTGTGTTTAAGTTGTAATCTTGTCTTTGACATATACCATGTAATTCTTGATTTTGTCTGTTCTATGTTTTTACTTTTCATCTTTGCGTGAACCTACATGTCCTGATGCTTCTGTTAACCCTAATTTTTTTTCCACTGTGGGACAATTAAGGACATTTCTACTTAGACCCAATTCTAAAAGTAACATTTCAGTTTTCCCTGACCAGAGCAGCTTCTCACATGTTTTCCATGTCCCTTGAGTTCATTTGTCTATTAAGTCAATAATTTAGCAGTAAAAATGGTTTTTGAATTTAAAATGTTGCTTCTTTATTGATATATGACATTTGATAAAAATGCAATTAATTGTGATTAATCAATTACAGACCCTGCAATTAACTGGATTCAAAATTTTAAATGAGAAACTCCACCAACTTCTCCATAAATAAATTCCCGCTGCGTTCGCTAATGTTCTCCAACGCAGCTAAAGCCTTCACTTACCTGAGATTAACTGGATTCTGATTGGCTAGTTAAAGAGTAAAAGGGACTATGGATGCATGGCATGCTTTTAACATTTTCATTTGTTGCAGATGTTGAGAATACAGTGGATCATTTTCCCTCCTCTTTTCAAATATATGCAACTTTGTGTTCATCTATAGCCTAAAATCCAAATTAAGGGAATTTGTGCTCAAGTTTTTTGCCATACACCTTATATAAGCGCCACATACAAGCACGTCAGAAACTCCTCATCGATGTCGTTTATTCTCCGTAGATCGTCGTTTTAGATCTTCCCGCAATTCTACCATGTACGCACAATGACGACACTCGACATTTCGTACTTGATTTTATTAACCGTGCCTCCAGAACACCCGTCCGTGGAGAAAAAAAAAAAAACACCCTCCAGAGCCAGGAGATGAAGACATCTCTCAGAAGAAGTAATTCTGTTTGTGTCTTTATCCGACTTCTCATCAGAGGCAAAGAGCCTCTCCTCCTGCGGCATTTCTTCGCCGAACAACAAACGGCACAGCTGACCACTGTTTAAAGTCTACAGCATCACTCAGCTCCTATCTCCCAAGCCGCTGATTGAAATCGATAGCCTCACTTGGGGGCTCAAGCCCCAGTCAATCCAACATGCGTGTGTGTGTGTGTGTGTGTTGAGGGAGGATAGAGGGGGGTTCCTCCAGCTTACACCCCACCCAGCCAGTAGCTGGCCTCTGGCAGAGACAAAGTAGACAGGGAGAGAGGGAGGGAACAGAAGTACAGCGGAGCCACATTGAACAGTGTCAGGCCCTCGGGGCCTACTGGGACTCTGATAAAGTACCTGGACATTTTTATAGACAAACTACTTATTTCCGCCCTCATATCGCTTGGGAAGACAGATAACTTTATATTCCTCTCAGGCAGAGGAATGGAAAGCAACGGGGAGGAAAAAGAGGGGAGAGGAGGAAGGTCCTTTCAGGAGTTTAATTGATCAAACTGAAGCCACAAGGGTTTTTTTTTTTTAAGATAAAAGAGACTAGCAGTCTCCTCTGTACAATACAGAGATCTTTCAGAGAGCAGAGCCATCACAAAAAAAGAGATGTAACTCATTATGCAAAGTCATTACCGGCCTCTGACTATAGTTCTTAAAGAGGAGGAGTTAATGGTGAAACTGTATTGTCAAGGGTGTCCAAAAGGTCATAAAAGTGGTCGTACGATAACACAATTTCACAACGTTCACATTATTATGCCCGGCGTTTTTTTTTTTTTTTTTTAAGTTTTAAGGTCATGTTTTGAAAGTCGAGTCTACTTCCAGGGTCTGATGGCGGCAGGTACATACTGAGGCAACAAGAAGCTCATTCATCCATCGCAACTTCTGATGATCTACGAGGACAAACCAAGGAGTTAAAGGTGCATGAAAATATATGGCGTTGTGTGCCGATGCTTGTGTGTGTTTTTTAAAGACACTCTGAGCTTTTACTATATACCTTCGGAGCTGAAACACAAAACTCTTCAATGAAAGCTGTTGTCACCGCTTTCATTGTTGTCGACACAAATGCATTGTTTGCATGTTTTTGGTTATGAAAATCCGCAATAATTTCATCACTGTTTTGTACATGTTCATCCCAGAAAGCCCAATTAGGACTTATGTAAGCAAATTGAAAAAAATAATCATGTTGACCATTATGACCAGTTGGAAGAAACATTTGGAAAAAGAGTTCAATTAGATTGGCTGATGGTTAACGCAATGAATTCAATGTGATTCTTTTGAGTGGAAGCCTGTACAAAGAAAACAGAATGGAATCAAAGATGAGACCCTGAGTTTCTCCACAACCCAACACAACAATCAGCTAAGACTGGTTCTGATCACACATAGACACTGACCTACACAGGGAAAGACCACCAGCCCCTGTAGGGGGGTGTAGCTTAGTGGATAAATACAGATGTTGCAAATCCTCTTTAGCTTTTTCTTGACACACCCTTAAGGCGGACTGTGGAACCGGACAGTGACTGACTCTCTTATTATTATAATTTTCTCTGTTTGACTTGTTACATATTATCTGATATTAAAATTGTTTTACTCATAGCTAATAATCTCCTTGTTTTGTTGAGGTCTGGACTTACCTGAAATAAAAAAACCCGGAGTTTTGCGGCCAGAGCAGAAAGGGCACAATGCGCATCAGAAGAACTTTATTCTCAACTGTGAGGTGAATCAGTGTAGCACTGTACCCAAAACACAGCACCAGTGTAGTTGTCCATATTTTACATAGATATTTCCAAAGGACTTTCAGCACCACCTCTCTTTCTGGCAGTTTCTGTTTGTAGTTAAGATTGTAATGTTCTTCAAGCACCTGTGTCTTCTTTGCATCATATTTGAATATCTCTGTTTTATAGCTTTCAGTAAGAGTGATCTGATACTAATGGAGGACAAAGGGCCATTTCATTTGCTTTGAAAGTAGCATATAGTTGGTGCCAAATTGGCTGCTGTGTGAATGTCAGAAAATGTGACTATACTGGGATAACAGAGGGACCATAAGTACCTTTAACTTGCTTTTAAACGTCTTTACAGCACACATTGTCATTTTTATTGTCAATGCAATTATTACTTTTTCTAACTACCAGCAAGGAAGCTGGTGCCCATTGGGTGGGCACCAGCCCATGGGCTGGTGCTTCAGAGGTACATTGGGTGAGAGGCTGGGGGTCGGTTGCGAGTCCATCACAGTGACACACACAGGACAGACATCCATCCCGACACACACACACACACTCACGTGTAAGGGCAATTCAGAGAGAACAATTAAGCTAACAATCATGTTTCTGAACTGAGGGAGGAATCTGGAGTACCCTGAGAGAACCCACGCATGCACAAGGAGAACATTCAAACTCCATAAAAGACCCCAGACTGAGATTCAAACCCAGGACTTTCTTGCTTCACCGCAACAGCGCTAAGAATTGTGCAGCCTTTGTTAACTATCAACTATCAGGTGATCAAATATTGATCAATAAAATGTCATGACAGAAAGCAGCAGAGGAGCTAACCTGAGGTTAAGTAACTCCACTGGTGATGAAGAGCAATACGTTAGATCATACTGAGACGAAATTTTCCAACAGCAGAAGTGCTCTCTTCTTAACACTGAGCTCATTAAATCCCTTTGAAAGGGTGCAAGTAATTACAGCATTAGGTTATCACCTGAACATATTAAAACCATCCAGCATAGCATGGGCACAATCCTCTTATACTTTGCTGCTGCTGCTACACAACATTGATATGGACTATAAATTCATCCCCCACACCACCCAAAAAAAGAAGTTGTTAGTTAGTCCTTTATTTTAAAGTTGTTTTTTTTTCTTTTTTCTTTTTTTTGGGGGGGGGCGGGGGCGTGGGGGGGGGGTACTTTTCCAGACAAAAA
Organism: Poeciliopsis prolifica; assembly: GCF_027474105.1. NCBI lineage: Eukaryota > Metazoa > Chordata > Actinopteri > Cyprinodontiformes > Poeciliidae > Poeciliopsis > Poeciliopsis prolifica. The sequence goes on along the minus strand of NW_026562392.1, from coordinate 3,390,735 downwards.
AATAAGGGGAACACAGAAAATGTAGAAAAAAAAAAAGAAGAAGCTTGGAGACGGGAGTACAGTGATGGCGAGGGGAGGAGGGGGGAGAGGGATGAAAGAGGCTCAATTCTCACTCCCACTTTACATCACAGCATAGAACGGGTTCGTAAGAGTCGGAACAGGGGGAAAAAAAGAGAAGGCATTTACCTTTCTCATCCAGGCGATAGACAGAGCCTTCTCACAAACGGACTTCAGTCTCCCGTTGAAAGCAAAGCGGGAGGTCGACGCTTCCACACGGAAAAGAAAAGAAAAGATTCCTGTCGCGTCCATTTTTTTTTTCTTCTTCTTCTGCTTTCAATACGAGACTCCGCTGACTCGTATTGATAAAAGATGCAAAGTAAAACCATGCAAAACAGCCTGCTATAGTGTGCGTCTCGTGGCAGGGACAGTTAAGGCTCACGCGGGAAGAAATGACAGGGTTTTAGCTGGACTGAAAAAGGGAGCACATCCTCGGCGTGTGGTGGAAGAGAGAGGGGGGATTTTGTAAAGATGTGAGAATGCATTAGAATGCAAGAAATGGTGTGATGGCGAGAGGTACGGCTGGGAGAGACAGATCTGCATATGGAAATGAGGGTCTGCGTGGTTAAAATGCTGCTATAACTGCTGCATCATGTTGAATTAGGCTGGGAGGAAGACAAGGAAGACACTTATAAATCGACATGAGGGTCCATTGTAACAAATGGGTTGAAAATGTATGAAATGCCGATGTTTCGAAGTACCGTGGCTTATATTTCGAATATGTTTTCGCAAAGTCTCCAACATTTAGATAATGCAGACTTTAAGGAAAATAAAAACGTAGACATTTACCAAGTCCTTAAATGGAAAATAATTTGACTTGGTTTTTCTTCTTGTTCGAGGTAATGGGAAAATAAACTCGGTCGCTTTATTGTTAAGGACCTAAAATTGTCATGTCATGGACGATTAGGGCTCAAAAGGAAAGCTATCTAGTATATTTAATACTATATATTACATTTAATGCAAATAATAGCTCAAACATAAGTTATCTCGTTAAACAAACTGACGATAAAGGAAGTACTCTGCAGGGAAACCTCTTGTCAAATTTCCGAGACAGGTCACGTCACACTCCCCGTTGAAACTTCTGACCAATCAAGACGCGAGGAGACTTTACGCATGCGTATGATCAAGGCGCGGGAGAGCCCGAAAACCAAAACAACAGTAATGACGACTGGCCAGTTTTTATTGATTTAAAGCGGTATTTTCCACAAAATATAAAAAATAAAGGAGAGTTTGAAGTCAAGGGTAAGATATTTTATTAAAACGGTATCTGACAAACCGTACAAACGCATGTCAAATCGTTTTGTTGCAAAAATGGCCGCTTTTAAAAGGCAGTTTGAGAGCTTATTTCACAATTTTAAAGCTGCTGGTTGTAAAGATTTCATTGTAGTTGCTTTGACTTTGGTTGCTATCACTGTTGCGCTGTTTGATGTTGCGCTGTACTTTGTGCAGCAAATGTTTAAAATAGCTTTAATCGTGTTTAAACTGACGGTGCACCAACAGCATGGCGGAGGAGTTCAGCGAGTCCCTCACTCCACCAGTGTCCCCCTTTGCAGCAGACAGCCGGTCTGACCTGGCGGCCGCTCCGCCGCCCCGTTTCAGCTGCTGTGAAGCTAAAGACGAGCAGGCTGCAGCGCTGTCCTCTGAGGGCTATCTTGGACGGGGATCCCTGAAACGGTATATTCAACATCCGGGGCTAAAGCATATCCGCCAGGAACGCTGACATTCTTCACAGAGAAGCGTGACCAGTACAGCTTGAGTGATCAGAGTCTCTTGCTTCCCCTCTGCAGGCTGCTGCTGCGTCTTGACCCGGCCCCTGCGGAATTTGAGGCGGACACGGCGGAGATTTTCGGCTTCCCCTGGGTCACCGAAACGGCGCTGGTGGAGTCGACCAAATTGCTCTTCGGCCTGTTTCGGTGGGGAACTTGAATCACACGCTGTCTTCCATTAGACATGAGGTTCAATGACGAAAGCCCGTTTGCTCCTTCATACTCTGGTTTGTTGTGTTTCAGACAAACATTTTACAAGTTGGAGACTTTGGTTCAGTCCAGCTCACATGACTTTGGTAAGTCGGATTAGAAGTACAATTAAAAATCCCTCCTGCCCTGTCTTTTTGATGTAACCACAAGATTAACTTGAATAAGCCACAGAAAGCAGGCCTGTCACAATAATACATTTTGCTAGACGATAAATTGTCCCAGAAGTTATTGCAATAAACGATAATATTGTCCTTTCGAGATCATTTTCAAGAAATGTAATGATAATGTCATACTGATGTAAGAACTTGTTCTTGAAGATCAATAAACTACAAATTCTACTGGACATTTAACACTGGAACTGGAAGACATTTTAAATATCCAAAATAAATAAACAAAAAGAGAGAAATGACAAATCGAATGAATTATGAAGTTTGTGGAAACAGAACTGTTCACAAAGCTGCCCTCAGAAAAGGCTTTGTTGAGACCAAGGCACCGGGCTGAAGACTTTTATCATCCAGTTTATGGTAGAAAGACAGAAAAGAGAAAACAATAAATCATGAAAATGGAAATTATTGAGCTCATTTTATCATTCGGTCAGTTGATTTATCGGCAGGCCTAATAGGAATTTACCTATTGTAGAGGACAATAAAGTGCTCTAACATCAATACTGAGCTTTTCAATCAACATGCAGTACAGTGAAAGTTGTTGGGGAAAACTAACACTGCCAATAATTCGGAAAGCTCCGTCTTAACAGTGAAACAAGATGGTGGCAGCATCATGGCACCATGATGTGGGTTATGGTTTGTTTGTTTTTTCCAGCAGAGAACAGACGTTCCCCTTCCAACAAGATAGCAACCTTGAACATCCAGTCAGATACACATTGCAATGTGTATTCCTGTGTTTAAAAGGCCTAGTTAAAGTCCAGACATGAATCCTTGTTAGAAATTTGTGGTTTTAGATATTCTTCACCCAGTCTGATTCTGTTGAGCTATTCTAAGAAGAATGGGTAAAAAAAAAATCATATGTCTGACTTTTCCCGATATACCTGCTTACACTTTTTTTTTTTTAGGACAAGCAGGTAACCTGCATTATGAATCGGAGGACCTTCGGCAGCAGTGTGTTTCATTTCTTCAGTATGTCAAAGTCTTTTTGCACAGGTAATATATATATATATTTTTAATCAATGTAGTTCAGTGTACTTGCCCGTGATGTTTTATGTTGGATTTTTTGCTCTGCCCGTCACCCTGCAGGTACTTCGAACCGTGTCTGGACGCAGCTCACTCGCATCCCTACGAGCAGCTGGAGCAGCAGTTCCCCTCCGCTCTGCTGGAGGAACTGTTCGCCGTCACTCTCCTGACAGGACGACTCAAAGACCTGCCCTCAGGTGTACAGGCAGCCTTCAGTATGCAAAACCACGGGAAGGTACAAGTACTGGGTGGAATTTGTGATGCGTAAAAATCACTGCATGGGATGAGTCAAAGCAAACAATATAAAGTGATTGCAACTAACTTTTTTTTTCTTAATCTCCCACAGCTCAGTTAATTTCTCTTTTATTGACACTGAGCTTGAAATTCTCCAATCCTACCCGCAGATTTTTCCTCCCTCCTGGCATTTGTTGCACCTTCATCTCGACATTCACTGGTCGGTCCTGGAAATCCTGCATGTGCTGGCTCACAAGATGCGAGGCAAGGATCTGGAGCACAAAGCGAACGAGCGGGTCTGTGTGTCGCATCACGTCATTGTTGTCGTGGGAACTGTCCGCAGGCCAGGTGATTTACGCCCACCGGTTCGTGAACCTGACGGGGGAGAACCTGACCGATACGAGTCTGTTTGAGGAGCACCTGGCCTCCCTGCTGTGCGACCTGACGGCTCTGGCCTCGGGCAAATACAGCAAGGTGGGAAAGTCATCCGCTTGTTCTTCTAGTTAAGAGTGTGACGCTGATTTCATATCATTACTACACACTGCAAAAGCATAAAATCTTACCAAGTATTTTTTTTGGTCCAGTTTCAAGTGCAAATGTCTTAGCAAACTTGAAATAAGACAAAATTAACTTACAAGTAACTTTTCAGCAAGCTATAGAAGCTTGTTTAATGTAAATAATTCCTTAATGTTGATGAAAATGTTCTAGTTCTATTGGTAGATTTTTTTAACTTCCTCCAGGATGATGTGATGTTTTTTTTGTGGTTGTAGCAGCCTTAGAATTACTGATTTTTCAAAAGGTTTTGTTCAAATTAGCAAATTTTTAAGCTTTATTTTTTACCATAAGATGGTCTTTTGAAAAAAAAAAAAAGTTGAAATTGCTCCAGGTAACCTTCCCTAAAACTAAAGGATTTTAATATAGTAAAGATCTAAAGTTCAAAAAATATTTTAAAGTAGGCTAATCTTTTTGAAATAGCAGCCTTAATGTAAATGAAATCTTTTTCTGAGGAATTGTCAAAACTAAAAAAATAAAATAAAAATCCATATACGGCCATTTAAGTTAACATGAACTGTATATAAAGTGGAAGCAAATTTGATAGAGTATCTCAAAATGTTTCTCAGAACTCACAAAAAAGGCAAATGCTACCGTTAAGCGTCAGATGTGTTTTCATCTTGCAGGTTTTAACATACGTCGTGAAACAGGAAGTTAAAGAGAATTACTAGGGGGCTGAGAGGATTGGTCACAATTCAGTCGAGTGCAGTGACTGGTCAGAGAAGAATTTGCGCCAACAGCTGCAATCATTGCAACTTCGTAGATCGACTTGTGTACGGTTACAGAGCAACAGAGCGCTGTTATCTTAAACTTTTAACTTTTTGGAAGCTGAAAGAAAAAAAAACCCCAAAAATCCTTTTGGCTAATAAAACTTCAGATGTGAAAGTTAATTAGAAGCTTTTCCTCTCCAGGTGAGACCTACGGAGACGCTGAGCAGCAGTCCCTTCCTCTGCCTCTGCACCAAAGAGCTCTGGTTGCTGCTCATGCACCTCCTGCAGCACAGAAATAAAGCTCTGCGCACGCAGGTAACAACGAGCGACACTGATGTTAACCGCCGCGCGATAAGTTGTGTCAACGCTGCGCTAACTGCGACGCGTGTCCTCTAGTCGTTTTGGAGCTACATGAACCCCGTGCTGAAGCCTCTGGTAGATGGGCAGCCTGCACCAGAGCACCTCGGTGGTCCTCTGACACACTGTAAAGACCCTCTGGGATTCACATGGTGGCTCCTCACCCACTTGGCCATGTTGGGCCAGTACAGCTGCAACGGCACAATGCAGAATGAGGTGAGAGACCGTTTGACTCAGTTCTGATAACATGTAATGGAGATGTTATAGAGAGTCATATTCTCCTGACATGGTGGTCTGGGAAAGATTATATTAAATGTTAAAAAGTCTTCTTTTTTTCCCCCTGTGATTTCAGAAATATTTGGAGGATAACTGGACATTTGTGGAGGGGTTGCTGAAGAAGACCTGTGACCCCAAGGTTTATACGGTTTCTAAAATGCTTACTTATGTAGATTAATGCAATCGTTAGCTGTAATGAATCCAATATATTTGTCATTTAATGTTAGGTTGGGCTCGCAGAAGAGCAGATGAGGATGCATGTGCACTGCTGCCTCAGTCTGTGTCTGCTGTGGGAGCCGAGCACAGCAGCTGTCTCCGCCCTCTGGGAGTCCTACAGCAGGAACCTGGTGAGGGCTTTAATCAGTGGGAAATACTGACACAGTATCACAAAATGTTTTGCTTCGATAAGCTGCTTTGTTTGAGCCACGGTCTGGAGAATCCGGAATTTTATTCATGTTCCAGGTTTGGATGAGGATGACGAAAAAGAGAATCATGTTTGTATAACATGAGTTCTTGTGGTACGGATTCCATACATTTCTGCTTCTGTCCGTCCGTCTGTCCGTCCATGCATGGATGGTTTTTGAAGGTTCCATATTATCACCTTCCCAAAATAATGACTTTAGTTATTCTTTGCTAAAAGTGATGTTGACAAAAAAAATCACCATCTTTTCTAAAGATGTTTTTAACCAAAAAAGTCACTGTAGGCAAAAAAAAAAAGAAAAGACTTATGTTAGAAAGATGATTAGTAAAACCCCATAATCAGTGTGGTTCACTTACAACAAAGTTTAGAACTTTGTCTTTTTTGTTTTATGTACACTGTCTTACCTATTCTTTGATATTCAACTCTGAAATCCACAACACTCAGTCCCCAGGAGTTCTTGGTGCGTTGTGTAAAACTAACACCCTGACCGGGTCGCTCCTCTGCAGAACTCCTCGTTCACCGTGCCATGGTTGGGGGTGTCGGGCCTGGGCGCCATCTGCAAGACGCCACTGGCCTTGCTGGAGCAGGCACGCAGCTGCTGCTGCCCCTCTGCCCCGCGCTCTCCGGGCCACGCCCAACTCTACAGATCCGCCAACTCGTTCCACATCTTCCTTCGAGTGCTGGCCCTGTGCCTCGGCCAGGACAGGGCCGGCGGCGCGCCGCAGAGGCAGATCAAGGGGAGGTAAGAACGGAGGCGAGACTTCTGCTTCCATTTTGAAAAAGCAGGAATTACACACAGGCAGCTGTCGTAACACCACATCTATTGTAAAGCAGGGATTTGGGGGTGTTTTCTTTGGACCGTTGTGGACAAGGATTTACAAGATTAGTTTGCCCCCCCTCCTTCCTTGATCTTCAAACGTGCGATTTGTTTAAACAGCTGTTTAGGATTTGTCTGTGTGTGGAGTTGCGTACCTGGGGTATCGCTCGCACGCCGTGTGCGTTTGCCAACTCTGGAGTAGTCGAGTTGTGTCTGTGTGCTTGCCAGGTGCACCGGCGGACTCTTTGATATTTACTCGGACCCACCGGCGGAGCAGGTGTCTCAGGAGTCAACCACCTGCTCCTGAGTGCAGGCCAGACCCGAGGAGACCACCTACCGCTGCACACACAAACACACAGTGGCGCACCTGCTCCCGGGAACGCCGACCGCTGAAGGGAGAAGGGAACCCAAAGCTAAACATCTCACAAGCTGATGTTCCCATCGCCGGACGGCGCCGCATCCCAAGGCGGCTCCGTGCCAGAGAGCAGCAGCCGCGGATAAATCCGGCTAATGACTTCCCTCTGTCTGGAATGTGCTCAGTAGCACCGCAGACATGGGGGCTAATTAGCTAACGAGCGTGGCGGTTAATTTGCCTTAACGAAGCCGCGCTGGTTTCCAACACGGATTGAGCGTGGAGCTCGGGGTTCTGCCGTGGGGTGGGTGGGGGGGGGGGCCCTGGCAGCAGCCGGGCTCCGCTTGGGATGGATCCATCAGCCCTCCACTGGAGCGATCCCCTCCCCACCACCCACCCCCTCCCCAACAAGGCGGAGGCCGAGTGTTTCGCCGCGACGTCTCGGCGACGCTCTCTTCTACGATGATTGGGATGGGAATCGATTGTGGTGCCAGAAGTTGCAAATATCTGTTAAAAAAAAAAAGAAAGAAATCCGTATGCGATAAACAAACAATTTGGGAGAAGACGGAAAAAATCCCCGGTGTGTTGTTCTTATCCCATTATCCAGATTATCGGAGAGGGACACCGGCGGCAATCAGGATCAGAATCGATTGCGGTGCCAGAAGTTGGGAACAGCTGTTTGCTCCATAATCAGCTGTTTTTTTCTTTAAAAAAAGGGGAAAAAAAGAAAGAAATCCGTCTGAGATAAACAAACAACTTGGGAGAAGATGGAAAAATCCCCAGTGTGCCACTTGTATCCCTGTTAGATATAATACTTATCATCTATACTATTGGCAGGACACCGACGACAATCGGAATCGCAATCGATTGTGTTACCAGAAGTTGGAAACATCTGCTAGCGCTTAAAAAAAAGTGACATAAACAAACAAACAAATTGGGAGAAAACAGTAAAAACCCGCAGTGTGCTGCTTGTACCATATTATCCACTCATGTATTTAAATCTCCTTCCCCTCCAGCTCTGACCGCATGCTTGGCCACTCTCTCCTCTCTCAGCCTCCTGTGGGCGTCAAGAAGCCGGATTTGATGTTGACCTGGTCTCTCTCCCCTCTCCTCCCCCCATCGGTTTAAAGCGATCCTTTTGCTTCAGCCGTACCTCTTTACACTTCGGTTTGTCTCGGGATGCGCCGTTTGTGTTTTGACCCAAACAGCAGCTCGGCTCACCTGTGTGGGCTGCAGCTGTGTTTGGGAGATGGGGCTGAAGGGGGCGAAGGGGCTGGAGGGAAATGCAGGGGCCTTTCGCTTTCTGTGTTCTCCTGCCAGGGAGGCAAACAGCGGGGCTGGGTGTGTGGCGCCGGGCGTGTGTGTGTGTGGATTTATTGATCTTTCGCTGGTGTTGCAGTAAATTGGTTTGGCTGTGGAGAGAGGGACCGAGCACCTACCGCTGCGTGTCTGAGTGTCTCTGACATTTAACATGATCTTTAAAGGCATTTCTCCACAGCGCCCGCAGGATCTAACGGCGTGCTGGGTGGTTCTGTGTTCTCACTCACGCTCCTGCTTATTCCTTCACTCTGACACACATATATATGCAGAAGCTGGGCAGGTCAGACTCTCTCCTGGAGATTAGGGGGTGATGGAAGCGCTTGATGAGATGCACAGCGGGAGTGGAGAGTTCATTTTGTCAGCATTTAAAATCATTCCTTCCGCTTAAAAAAAAAAAAAACCCAACACACTCCTCATCAGTTTAGCTTTGGTGAAAAAGTTTAAATGGAAAGGGAAAAAAACAAAACTGGGAGCACATCAAAAAAATCGGCCCTGATTTTTTTATTTTGAGTGATCGGCCGATTCAGCTGATCTCATCCTGACATCCTTTTAAAGTTTTAAATTTATGCATCAAAATGAAGGCCTTAAAATGTCTTGAATTCATTAAAAATACAAAGTTATCTTTTATTATGTTGATCACAAGCCTTGAGTGTTGTCTGGACTGGCCCATTTAATCCCCGTCTATTCTGTGCATGTGTTTTTTTTTGTTTTTTTTCTCCTCTGAGAATTTGACCGGGTCATGTCACATGGATGAGTTACCCCACATTTTAGCAAAGATCTAACAATGTTGTTGCTACATTTGCCAAATTCTGTATCGGACAAAATTGGAATCGGCAGGCCGGACTTTTTAAAGATCGATAATCAAAGATCGGTCAGAAAACTACAATTGGTACAGAAAACAGAACTGTTCAATGGCTGATTCTTTTTTCCAGATTTTGTCTACAACCACAAGCTTCAATCTACTTTTTATTGTTATTTTATGTGACTAATACAAAGTAGTGCAATAAATGTCAAATGGAGGGAAAAGGAACATTTCATCCAGTCTGACTCGGTTTGTATTGCAAAATCGTGCAGCTTTCTTTCCTACAAAGTATTGAAGTATTTTCAGATTTCTTTGAGTTGGTTTGTCTTGTAAACCTTCAACAACATTGAAATGTGTGCTTGTTATGGGGGTCTAAATTTTTTGTAGAGCACTGTAGCCATTTTCTGACGACCCTTTCCTCTGACCATGTTGTCTCTGGTCCTCTGCTTCCAGGATTTACTCTAAGTTCTCAAAAAAGAAGATGCAGGAGCTGTCTGAAGGCGGCCTCATGAACTTCCTGCTCCTCTTCCTGGTGGTGGCCAGGCAGGCGGAGCTGGAGGACGTGGCCAGCAGAGCCTGCGAGCTGCTGGGCTTCTTGCCCTCTAACTGCCCCCCCGCACATCGAACACTGGTCTGGAGAGGGCAACTGTCACTGCTGTTGCTTTTCCAGGTTTGTTTTGTGAAAACATCCATAATTCCCTGCCTCTCCTCCCACAGCACGTCCACGAGTTTGGAGATATTACCGATTTGTCGTTCCGCAGGAGAGAGGTCTGGATGTTGGCGCTCAGGCCGGCTGCCTGGCTTCCTCTTTCAACGAGACGGCCAAGGAGTTCTACAATAAAACCACGGAGGCGTCCCGCAGGCTCGCCCTCTGGGGGCCCCTGGCTTCCTACCTGGAGGGCGTGGCCGAGGTGTTCGAGACGAGCGCCGGCCTCGGCCTGTCGGAGGAGAAGCTGCTCGGCGAGGGCTTCGATTGGCTGCTGCCGGCGTGTCGTCAGTCTGAGCTGAACTCCGTCCTGAGCTTCCTGCAGATCGTCCTGGCTCAGCTCAGGTGAGAACGCTGCCGTTAACGCTCAGCAGCTGCATCAAGACTACTCTAGTCTTGAACTTTGTAAATCAGTGAACCAGGACTAGCAGAGGAGAGCGTTTTGCTCTCCCCATCCATTCTTCTTCTTCTCCTGCTTCTGACTCTTCATGCTGATAAAAGGACAACTGTGAAGTCAGTGTGTGTGTCTCTGGAGGCTCGCTGACCCCAAAACGGCCCTCCCCAGGTGCTGCCGGGGCCCTGATTAGAGTTACAGAGCCAGGGGACACCTCTATGGGGCCCCTCATTGTTTTGAGAGCGGCTGCAGGGCTGCGGCTTTGTTAGAAAGTTCGGCCGGTGGAGCATCAGGACGGGTTCATCCGCGGGACGGGGGTGTTGGTTACATGAACGACTCCAGCTGAAGGTCAAAGGGAGACGGAGGACACAGTGTCTGTTGATGTGGTCGGGGAGGCGAGGGGGAGCAGAGATGAGGGTTACAGACTAAAGAATCGGGTTTTTGGATCCTTTCTCGTGTTTTCAGAAACGGCATCCATTGTTTCTCAGCAATAAACATCTTGTCTAGTAGAAAGGTTTTCTTACGAATTTTTTCCCAGCTCTAGGACTAATCATTATCAATATTTTACTATTTAGGTCCAAATCTGACCAGATTAGCCCTAAAGACAAGTAGCCCTACTGCACAATGCCGCCAGCACCACCTTGTCTCACCGCCTCTAGTTATTTCTGCAAGGTCAGAAACCTTAATAAATGATAATCAAACTGGAAAACTGAACCCTTGTGAAACCAGCAGTTGCCATTTCGCCTGCTTGGGGATTGGTTTAATGGTCTGGTGGTCCATCTTTGAAACCTTAAACCCGCACAGATGCCCACACCCCAAAAGCCGCACAGTGACCCAGGTGTGCGCAGTCTGGTTTCTATAACATCGCATCTCATTAACTTCAGTAATCCCAAACTTTCGGACTCCGATGTGAGGGAAGGGCAGGGCAGACATTTGCACATTAATGGACCAAGGAGGGAAAGAGGAAAGAACTCCCAAAGGCAGCCGCCGCCCCCCGACCCCCCACTGTTAATGCCTCGAACCAGGCTGACCCATTTAGCCAAACAAGACCCCTCTTTCCAATACATCCCACCGAATTAAACCTAATTCCTAAAGCCTGGCGATTCTTGGTATCTCTTTGTGATTAATGTCTCTCCCTGTGACACAATTAATGAGTAATTATGAAGCCTGGCAAATTTAGCCAGTGCATCATTATGTCTATTAAGAACCATGTGGAATCTGCACACATTAAGAGAATTATTCTGCCAAACGGCGGCGGCGGCAGAGGGTCCGGACGGCGGCCCTTCACGGTCACAGCCCTGAGGCAAGACGCCATAATTCCTCAGTTTGCTTTCTGTCCATGACCCTCTGCTTCGGATTGGTTGACCGGACAATGAGCTGGCATTGGCTGGCCCTGTAGGATTTCTTATTTTCTTTAATATTACTTATGCTGCACAAACGATTAATTCAACATATCTTCCGTAGGATAGGGTCGAAACATAATATATGATTATGATTATGTTAATGAGAGCAAAGAGCTCAGCACACTTAAGGCGACGTCGCCTACAGAACTGGCGCGATGAGGCGTTCATGAGATAGGCGAACTTTTGCGCGTGTGAAATTTTGAGCTAGTCCACACAAACCAGAAACAAAAATAAATAAATTTGACTTACTGAAACCTGCGAATGCCCAGCCATAAAAACAGTTCTCTTTATTCACATTAAACGACTTCGTAAACACAGAAGGATTTTATGTTTTTTCTCGAAAATAAATGTGCGAACTTGCATCACTTAGAAAAAGACACAAATGAATTGAAACCTGTGTCCTTGGCTGCATCTGAAGATTCTGTCTGGTGTTTTTAGACAGAATCCTGCTTTTTCTCTCAAATAAGAGGGGAAGGGTGACAGTCTAATGGTATTTAGCCGTGCTGTGTGTGTGTGTGTGTGTGTACTGTATATACGAAGCCACAAAGAGAGAGGATTAAGAAGGTTTTCTGATGATGTCTTGTACAATGAGGGTTGATGGGTGTGAAAGGCCCATTCCGCTGTAGTAACAAGCCTAATGAATTCAGACTCTAATCGATTGTCTCAGCTCTCTGGATTAGATGCAACCTTGCTGGAAGGGAAGACGGTAGACGCGCATGTGTGTGTGTGTGTGTTTGTGTGTGTGGAAGGAAGGAAGGAAAGGGGGATGCTGGTAGTTCCTCAAACCTCCTGCACACTTTAACCCCTGCGTTTTCACACCGCCGTCCAGGAGAACGAGAGGGACAGGAGGATCATCTTCAGTCTAAATGAGATTACAGCTCCTTCAGCTGCTTATCGGGGGCTAATGCCAGCCACTGTGGGGCTGCTCTGCTAGCCAGGGCCAGGGATGAGCCAGACGAGCCAAACTACGCTCTGTGTACAGGGGATCAGCATTAGGCTCCACTGTATGCCTGTGATATCCTCCCTCCTCACTCCCCCACCCTCCTCCTCACTGCAGCGCACCACCACACTCAGTAATCCCCCTTGAGACAGGAGAGAGAGAGAGAGAGGAGACATGAAGGAGCAGTGAAAGACAGAAACAAGGGAGCAAAGGGGAAGGAAAAGAGGGAGGAGTTTTGAAGCCCAACCAAGAGGGAGTGTTGTTACATTTTATAGAATTGTTTATCTGTTCTCGAGTTTTAAGGATTTGTGTGTGTGTGTGTGTGTGTGTGTGTGTGTGTGTGTGTGTGTGTGTGTGTGTGTGTGTGTGTGTGTGTGTGTGTGTGTGTGTGTGTGTGTGTGTGTGTGTGTTCTACCAGACGGGTCCATCAGCGCAGCGTCCAGTCAGCGACCGTCCCGGCCTGGGCTCCAGCTCCGGCTCCAGCCAGTGTGATTAGGGAGCGCCACCTAGCGGTAGCTTCCGCTCTGTGGTTGCACTTTTTCCCCTTCCTGCGCAGCTTACGCCTCTCCCAGACCCCGCCGGCCCAGCTGGCAGACGCTGCTGCAGGTACGCAACGCCCACTGAGAGGAAAACGAGATGGGAAAATATGGAGGGAGAGAACAAAAACAACGAGAAAGAGAGAGAAACTTTTATATTTATTAGAGAATAAGATAACAACAAAAAAAAACGTGTACAATTTTAAATCCAGAAGCAGGGCTGAAATGATTGATTGGCTTAACTGTGATTCGTTGAATATTGAAATTATCGTCGGCTATTTCAGTAATCAGTACCTGGAGAATACAGACTCCATTTGCTGAAAGAAAAAGACACTGAACAGGAATTAAACTAAAACTGTATGAATATCATATCTGTACATATGTTCAACCCAGAAGCTTTTGATTCTCCCTGTTCAAAATCTCTACAATAAACAAACAAAATCTGCCGTTAAGAATCTTTTGGCGATTCTGAATCTGTGAATCCAAACGTCCTGAACTCTACTGAACAGAAAGGGCTGAGCTTTTCACATGCCGACGTTAAAATTATTTCTTTCTCTGCATTCTTTGCTTCAAATGATCAAACGTTCACGAAAATGCAACATCGTCGCATTTTAGACTATGAAATCTTTGTTTCTGTTGTCTAGAAAAAGGAAGTTAATTATTTATCATATCTTGATGTTTTTATGAAAAAAGACTTAAGTGTCTAAATGAAAATGTCTTCAGAATTTGCCTTTTTTTTTTTTTAAGTCTGATCGATCGATTAATCGTAAAGATGATCAATTATTCAACTAATTGTGAGTTCCAGGCCCATGCAGACGATCGAAGTTGGCTAAAGTGAAATTCCAAGATGGTCTAACAGCAGAGTTGGATCACGTTGCACCAGTTTGAGGATCGGGGTCGTTCACACTCGTTTGCTTTTACTTTCAGGTTTCACCTTGCTGGCCTTTGACCTGCCCAGTTCTGCCCCGCAGGACCTGCAGCCCAACCCGGTTCAGACCATCATGCAGCTCTTCGGCTGGGACGACATGGTCCACCCGCTCCTAGTGACGCGCTTCCTTCCCCATCTGCTCCAGAACAGGTCAGGCTCCGCCTTTCACATCCGTCCTCATCACAAAAACATCGGAATTGGCGTCAAGGTCCTAAACTTGAAGTTTTTGGGGGGTTTTTTCACATCTTAATCTCTTTTTAAGCGTTATTTATAATAGATGTAATATTAAAAGCATCCAATCCTCTTATGCGTAGCTGGACTCATTTGTTTGTTGTCGACACAAAAGGATTTTCATATTTCTGCATCTACTAAACAGTAAATCCCGGCTGAAGCCCTTCTGTCAGAGAATAAGAAGTGTGAACGCCGCAGCAGCTCGCGTTAAGTGTAAATTACAAATCGCATACGTTCCCCCTCGTATTTTTAGCGTCAGCCTCCGCTTCTGGCCGCCAACATATTGTGTTTGTTTCTCGTGGAGCGTACCTGCGACGCCTCACACACATGACCTGCCTTTCAGTGAGCTGGCGTCGTCACTCAGCGGCGGCGCCCCGGGTTCGGCTCAGGGCCTCTCGGTGAGGGCCTGGATCCGCTGCGTCCTCCAGCAGCACCTCCACAAGAACCCGGACGGGACGGAAAGCAAAACGGGTAATTGGGTCTAGAATTCCATCAAGATTTTTTTTTGTTTTTTATTTTTCTATGACGCATCGATCCTCACCATTTCAAGCTTCTGGTGCGTTTTTCCTTTCTAGTAGAGGTGCATGAAACGAGCACAGAGCTTAGAAAAGCCTGACCTGCTGATTTTTGACTTTGTCTGATATCAATTTTGTTGCCTAAAAAATAGTGAAATATAGGGTGGAAATTTCTCATTTGGGAACAGAACAGTGGTGTGACCGGTGTTAACGAGGCCCACTCAGTCTGCAGAGTGTCTGCACATCCTTCAAACACCTGAAATTCACATTTCTAAGATCAAGGCCTTAAAATGCCTTCATTACATTAAAAAAAATGTATTATTAGCCTTAAATATGTTAATCAAAGGTCTTCATGTGAGGAGAGGTGCATTGTGGGTGAGAGTCTTGCTTGGCCTATAGGAAAGATCCACAAACAGATCGAAGACGTTTCACTGCTTCTATGTTTGATTGTAATAAAGCAGATTTCCTCACACGTCCTTCATATTCAGTTTGTTTCTGCTCCTCAATTTCATCCGAAGTGACATTAAATAGGTCTTGAAAAGTCTTATTAGTTTTTCAGACCTTTTCAGAGGTTGAGAAGATCACTAGATAAGATCGTTTTCTATCTCCCAAAATTTATTGGGACGCCCCAGCTTTTTAGATCTTCCTCCAAACTTCTTCGTCATCAAATGTTGCGGTTTGTGAATATTTCCTGTTTTCGCCTCAGCCCGGGCGGTGGGAGAGCAGCTGTGCGAACTGACCCGGCTCGTCCTGCGACTGCCAGAGGTGGACGGCTTTCTGCAGAGAGCCGGACTTCCTCCGCCGGCCGCCGTTCCCGAGCCGACTGCAGCCCTGGAGACGTTTGTCAAGGTAGCAACACTTCAGCCTGTCGCAATAAATCAATAAATCAGTAAATCGCAATTAAAACGAGCTCATTTCCAGTCTGCTGATTATTTTTGACTGACTTTTAAAGGGCAATTTTGGACTACATTTTATTAATGGTTTCAGTTTTATTTATTGTTTGTTTTGGATATATAAAATCTACACCAGTTTCAGCATGGAGTGCTTTGTACAAACATTTTTTTGTTTGTTTTTTTGGGGGTTTTGAGAGCATAAAGTTGGATCATTAAGCCATTATTATCATTATATTAGTTGAAAATGATCTAAAAACTAGAAGATAACAATTTATCATCCAGCAAAATCTATTGTCATAACATGGCTGCTGACCGTTTCTCACTGGTGACAGATGCACTTGCAGTATTTATGATCATATATGATTTGGCAAGAACTGATCTTACTATACTGCTGGCTTTTGACTCCAAAATATCTTGTTTTTTTTTTGTTTTTTTTCCCAAGTTGTTGTGTAATATGTCGTAAAATACATTCTGCTTGTGTCCTGGTCATGTCAGGTTTGCGGCAGCCTGTGTTTACGAGCCAAACGTTTTTCTCTCCTTATGTGTTTTACGGCGTCAGGCTGTAGGGAGTGTTTACAGCGGGCTGCAGCTGCTGCCGGAGCGGTCGGCCATGGCGACCAGAGCCCTGGACTATATCGGTGACGTCCTGAAACATGTGAAGCCGTACATAGTCAGCAAGAACCAGGAGGGGATGCAGCTGGCGTACTGGGCTGTGGGTACGTAGAGAACCAGCCTGTAAACACAGCGTAGAGTTCAGAAATGTTCTCTTTTTTTGTAATTATTGTTGGGTTGGTTTGTTGCTGTGCGTCTCCAGGTTGCGTAGTGAAGCATTGGAGCCCCCTGCTGGCCACTTCTAAAGCCCAGCCGCTGCTGTTCCGGATCGTGGACGGGCTGCTGCTGCCGCCCAAGATCCCGCAGCAGGACAGAGCGCTGAGGGACAGCTTACCGCTTTATCTGCAGGTCAGGACGGACGTCTGCTGGACGCAAGCCAGAAACACCATCATCTGCCACGTTGTTTTGAGGATTTTCCTCTGATAACGAATCCTCTCCCAGGGTCTGTCGGTGGCGTCAGGCGTGTCTCAGTCCCAGGGTGCCGGCCTCAAGCAGCAGCTTCGCTCTGTAACCCGGAGATATCTGGACCACTTCCTCCCCGCCTCGCCCTCTCTGGGCGTGGTCGCCAATCACCCGGTGCTGCTGGGCGCCTGTGAGGGCGCGCCGACCGCCAGGGGAGCGGCGCTGAGGAGGACGGTCCTGGAGGTGCTTTGGTAGGCCTCTGCAGCCGAGGATTGGGGAACCCTTTGACTATAAAACTCCAACAGACTAATCACCGTTTGTTGCTTCTCGCAGCGAGAATTTCCTGCAGTTCAAAAGCCACGCCCTCCCGGCTCGCCTCGCGTCCGTCCTGATGTTCCTGTTGGAGCTGCTGAGGCGAAACGCCGACACGGACGCCTCCCTCCTGACGCTGCCTCTTCCTGCTCTGCTGCGTTGCTTGATGCTGGTCAACGAGCCGACAGGTAAGACAACCAACCGAAGTCAAGAGAGATTTTTTTTTTAATACGTGGCACTAAGGAGGAACCGATATCAATATCTGATATCAACAATGATTCTATGGCCGATAAACGATATTGACATCCATATATTTCTATACTGTTTCAACGCCTTTGAAAAGTCAATAAAACAACCGGATGAAAATAAATATCAGTTGAAATCATTGGCCTAGTTTTCCTGATTGGAATGATTAAAATCGTCCGATACTGATGTCAGCGCCGATATATCGTGCATCCCTATGTTCCACTTTCTATTCAATTTGACTGGAGTTTCAGTTTTAATCCCAACAGATTTGCAGCTACATGCGTGCCACACTTTTCAGATTTTCATTCTGTTTCACCTTTGTGCACAACTTTTGAGTTTGTTGGATGAAAACACACAAAGAACTAGAGCTTGTGGTTGTCAATTGATGAAATGTAAAAAAGGTGTATGAACTGATATTAATGTCACTGTAAGGCTTCAGTTCATTTTACTCATATGGAAACACAAAATTAACGAGTGTGTGTGTGTGTGTGTTATTGTTTGCCCAGTGAGGAAGATGAGCACGGATGCGCTGCAGCTGGTGCTGGAGCGATGCGTCGCCGCGTCTACAGTGAGACCATGCGAGTTGACGACCGCCGCCTTACGGTGACTTTACTAAATATCATTTCCCTGAATTGGCAGCAGTTAGAACACGCTGGGAGATCTCTGATGGTTTGAATGCGGAGACGAGCGGTTCACCCTGAAACTTCCTCTCGATGCGATCCCGACGCTCTCAGGTCGTTCGCGGAGGAGAACGCGGGCGTCTACGACCGGCAGGTGTACGTGGTCCTGGAGACGGTGGCCGTCTTGGATCCGGCTGCGGTTGGAGCGCTCATCCCCAGCCTGACTCTCAGTCTGAGGAGCACCGAACACAAACGGGGCCTGGGCAAGAACATCGCCCTGAGGTGAGCGCCATCAATCACAGGAAGTCAACTTGGCACGTTTTTCGCAGCCTTTAAGCTACATTTAAGCTGTCTGTACAGGAAGTCAGGGATTTTTTAAATATACAATATTATTGTTTTTGTAAGGTGACACTTGTTGCTGTGTTGCAGGAGTTCATACATGAAGTTGCTGTCCCTGCTTGGGCAAAGTGGGCAGGAGGAAATCAACAGACTGGAGAGCGACTAAGAGCTTTTCCTCTAACAAACTTTTTCATCTGGGAGAAATCGGAACTTTCAACTGGACCATCCACCACGTCACTGAAATGACAAGAAAATCGTCTTAAGAAGCACAATAGGTGGAACCCGAACATTTTCAGAGGTGTACATTATGCACATATTGTAAAAAAATAAAATAAAAAGTCAAAAAAAATAGGTCCAGCTTTCCATTCTGACATTTGCTGTATTTAAAGAGAAATCCTCACCTCTGAGCTCTAAGTAGCAAAGAAAGAGAGCTGTCGGGATCCGTCTCCGCTCTAATTCGTAGATATCATGACAGTCGTGGGCGAGCTCCAGATAGTTCAGGACTTTGAAGAGGGAAAAAAAAAAGGGAGAATGGAGGGAACTGTTTGTTCCGATCCTCTCATTCTCGCCTCCTCTAAGTCGCAGCAATCTCTTGCAATCTGGATTTGGCTCGCACCTAATCACGTGAAGTCTCACTCTTGTCATCCACAATCACCCAACTCCCATTTTCTGTCATTGCTAGTCATTTTTCAGCCTCGTCTCGACTGCGGAGCGTCTCACCCGGTGGGGGTGGCGGTGAGTGGTGCAAACTTTGTCCCCGCGACGGCAGCAGTATGAGAGGAAAGCACATGGAATGTGAGAATGTTTTAATATCTGTGTAAAATGATCCGTAACTCCATAAAGAATCGCCAACAACCAAGCTTTAATGTCCTTTAAGTAGCATCTTTATTCTGCAGCTTCTTCCATATATTCTTGCAGGCGTGTTGCTTCGGATACATGAGGGATGTGCGAGCACTTTTTTTTCGCTCGCTCTCTCTTTTTTAGTAAAAGCAAATGTTAGACAATGCAGAATAATAAGTATCACATGATTGAATGTCCAGACATTCATTTAAAAACATGAACAAACAGTCTTTGGGTCCTGAGAGGAAATAAAAGCCTCAATAGCTCACACACCAGCTGCGTTTCCATCAACCGTATAGTTGTGCAAATTGAAATTATTGAAGGTTAATAATTAAATTATGTGAATGAAAACAACCCAATTTTGGGGGGGGAGGGGAGGAAACCCTCACATTTTTAGGTAAAGTTTTTTGCGCAAAGATTAAGTGATTTTTCAGCCGTGCCAAAATGTGTTCGTTTCGTAAAATTGTGACGCTTTTTTTTTCTCTTTTTTTCAAATCACATGATCGACAGTCGGCTGTTACTACTGGTGTAAAAGACAAAAAAGAAGACAACAGGAAGTGGCGGGAGAATGTTTCTGAATGACTTACCATGTGAACAAACATATTCACGTGTGATTTTAATTGCGTTTCCAATTTAATGTCAACGCCACAATTGCGAAAATGTAGTTTGTATTTTTCAACAGAAGTTTTGCGCACATTTTGAATGGAAACGCAGCTACATACATGTTGAATCTGTTGTCAAATTCACATCATTTAGGTGATTAAAAAAAAATAATTTAATTCAAGCGTTGCATCGGCAACATGTTCGTCTGGGTCCGTCTAGGAAACTCGAAATGGGAATCAATGGACATTGTTGACTTTTTTTTCTGTGTTTTTTTTGTTGTTGTTGTTGCTGTTTCCAGGGTAGAAAACAAACTTACAGCCCTATTGTTGGTTCCGGCAACTTTCTGTTTCCCGTGGCTGGTCAGACCGCTCAACTTTAAGTTGAACTCAGTCCCTCTCAACAGAGGTGACGGAGCTTCCGGTGAGTCTGAATGATGTCCCGGTCTTAATACAGGAGGAACGGCCCGAAGAAGCGGCACGGCTTCCCCTGTTACAGCCAGACTAGAGCAGCCAGTTCTCTTTACTGGTTGCTTTTCCTCATTGTGGTTCGCAAGCGCCGGCTGATCCATCGTCTGGTTCTCAGGCGTTTTCCAAGTCAGTGGGCTACACAGCACCTATCCTGTGATGGGGTACTTGTAGCGTCTGGAGGTTGGGGCAGGTGAAGTAAGGAGCCGGGAGGAAACAGGTTGCAATCCCGTTTGAGGCGAAAGGCAGTGTCGGTCCGTAGAAAACCTCCTCCTTCCCCTCTGTGCTCAGGTCCAGCACCTGAAACAGGAAATTCATTCTGTAGTACCAAAGACTGTTGCTATAAATCAGTTAATCGCACGATACATTAAAACAAGCTCTTGTTGTTTTTCTCTTTTGTTCTATCAAAAACCGCATGACAAAAGTCTTCGGTTTGGTGCTTTGGTCTCACCCAGCTCTGTTTTTGACGGACAGCTTTGTTTTCTTTCTGTTTTATTTATGCTTTTAAATGGAAGACATTCAAAATGTCTTCCAGTATTAAATGTTCGTTACAATTTAAAGTTTATTGGTCTTTGAGAATGAGTTCTTACATTGTTATGTCATTAACTTCATATAACCTGAAAATATGAAAACAAAACAGTTTAATTATAATTTACCGCAATAAACTTTGGTACAATTTATTGTCCAGCAAATGTTCTTTTTTTCTTTTTTTATCATGACAGCCTAGCAGTACGGGAATCCTTTAATATGGCATATATTCATCCAGCCATGTTTAATAAACGTAATAAATGTTATATGTGAATGGTTTTATGTCAGGATTATCTCGGTCCTGTTCAGTCAGCGAGGCTTTCGATTCAATCTTCAAAAAGGCAAATATGTCCACAAAAAGATAAATGTTGTGATTTTTCTATTTTGTTTTTATGAAATAGTGTTTTATTATATAGTAATTTACGTAATTTCTATATTTGCTCTGTCCTAGTTTCTTTGCAGACATTTCAGCTTGTGACTCACAGCGGTCGACACTTTGGCCCAGATTATTGATGGAGTTTATATGGATTAGCAGCAAGTCCTGCAAGATATAAAAGTGGAGAGCAGCTCCAACTAACTGCTGTTAGGACGGCTTAAAAATGCGCGGCTTCAATTTAGACGCAGATGAAAAAAATAAAAAAATCGCTCTCTGTGTCGCAGCCAGTGGTTGAATACAGTATGTAGACGATCAGTCAGCTTGTGCGTTTAATGAGCCACGTGTTTCCAAAAGTAAACACTGCGGCTGTAATCACGTTCGGCAGCCACAGCTCTCACCTGGATGCACGCCAAAGGCTCGTTGGTCCAAATGGAGTATCCTCCTACCACATAAATCCTGTCGTCATGGACGGCCACTCCAGACTCGTTTTGACCTGAGGACGACAGACATGAAGGCTCGTAATATTGCCACATTTTCCCTGAGAGCAAAAAGAGGAAAGTTGAACTCAGGCTGAGATTTGATTTTATTTCCTGTGACCTGATTTTTTTTTTTTTTTTTTTTTTTTGAGAGGGAGATTGTTGCAAGGGAGTATTGAGGCCATGCTAAGAATTTTTTTTAATTAATTAAATTATGAGAATAAAGCCATATTACAATGGTATGCCAATATTAGTATAGGGTTTCTTTTCTTGGATCGTTTTGACATTCTAATACAACATTATTCAGGAAATATGATCTTATTCTCATAACATTATGACTTTGTTCTCATATTATTTGGACATCAGTCTCATCTGACTTGTAATATTATGACTTATTTCTCGTACATTTTCTTGTAATAATATGATTATTCTTGCAATATCATGACTATATTCTCATAATTTGATCTATTATTTTTTCTTAGCCTGGCCTTAATATTCTGTCAGGTCATAAAAAAAAACTGGAAAAAATGCATTTCCCTCCTTATTGATTTTATGTCTCTATTATTGTCACACTTAATTGTTTGATATCATTAGTCATTTTAATGTTGACATAAAGTCATTATAAAAATCTTTTTTAAAACTGATGCTGTTATTCATTAAGAGGAGTGATGTGGCCAACATTTTCCAACGGGGGGGCCATGGCCACCGGTGGCCCCCCTCTTAGTAACGCAACTGAGAGAACCCAGAGGAAAAGTTAGTTTTTTTTTTTTTTTTGATAACCAAAACATTAACTTACTCCTCTAAAGCACACGAGTGAACACCGACAACTGCTTTGATAACGTTGCGCTTCAAACCGTTTCTGTTTGCGCACAAAACCGCCGGCCGCTCGTGCGGTTCGATATCCTGTTTACCGTCGGCTCGGTAATTATCGCCACGCGGGCGCGGCCTCCCCCCTGCCCACCTGTGAGGAGGCTGAAGGAGCAGCGGGTCCACTGGTCCAGGTCCATGCTGTAGGAGTCGATGTGACGCACCAGGATGCGGTCGTTGTTGTAATCCAGGTCGTTGCCGCCGAGCACGTACAGCTGCCTCCTCACGGCCGCCATGACGTGGTAGACGCGCCGCTGCAGCATGGGGCTGCGGGCCAGCCACTGATCCTGACGGGCGGAGAGCAGAGGGAGAACGAGGACGAATGAGGAGATTAATATTTAAGCATATCCATGCATGGGTAATTGATGTATGCTCAGTGCTAGATAAATAACGTGACACTGGAGCTCTGCTTTGTACTAATGACTTCCCTCCCTATTTCTAATCATATGTTTCATCCACTCCATTTTACACCAAGGATCCCTGCTCATCTCACTAAGTGTGGGGAAGCTTATTTTGTGCCAGTGAGTGTGTGTGCGGACTTGATTGAGGGAGAGAACGAGTGTGTGTGTGTGTGTGTGTGTGTGTGTGTGTGTGTGTGTGTGTGTGTGTGTGTGTGTGTGTGTGTGTGTGTGTCTGCTGGGAGCTGACGGGTGGCCATCTGTTGAGGGTAGAGTGGGTGGGGGGTTGCTGTTGCTCTGGCAGGTGAATGTAGATTCGTGGTGAATACAAATGAGACTCTCTCCCTTTTTCTACCTCTCGCTTCTTCATTCCCTCGCTTGGAAGCGGAAACTCAGACCCATATGGATGTGCACTTTTTCGCGGATACACACCGCATGCCTCTGTGCTGCATACACACACAACACACACACACAATCCGGGCCTCTTCAAAGCTGCACAAACAGAAACACTGCTCTTTACAACCCAACGTGTTGAGCTGTTTGAGTTCGTTTTGAAAAGTGGACAAGAGAATAGGAGTTGGATATATTTTGTGGGGGTTTTGATTAGGTCTATAAACACTAACCCATCTAACGAACATTCAGGTTTGATGATGGAAGCAGTGGATCTATTCACAGCTGGATCACGTTGAGGTATACTCAGTCTTCGCCACATTGACCTTGTAGGAAATTTCAATTTGAGTGTCTGAGTCTTACATATCCATAGTGTCTCCTTATAGGACATTTACCTTCAGTTAAGAGAGTGCTGTTTATATCAATAACTTCAAAGCAATCTGACTTTGCACCTTGAAATTGGGCCTCTGTCTCTTTAAGACCTTCCTACCTGTTCCGACACGCCCCCTTCAGTACGTCATCACAACGTGTCACTGTTCTTAGGAGTTCTGCAGATGCTCAGTGTTTGCTAATTGCTGCTGCTGCTAGTCTGGAGGAACTTTGGGGTAAGGGTGCGCAGTGGGTTTGAGTTTGTTAAATATTGATAATATATATATATTTTCAATTGCTACAATTTCTGAGTCTTAATAATTTACCATCTAGTATAAAGTAGAATTTTATGCATGCTGTATTTTTTATTATAAAAACTCATTTAAAATATATCATCATTGACAAGACATAACACTATAATTTATAGCTTTATGTATTCTACGCTAACCCCATGAAGCATTGTTGTACTAATAAAATGCAGTCATAATGTACTGAAGTCAAAACAGGCATCAAAATAGCCAAAGTACTTATTGATGATATTTTTTGGAACACCTACATTTACCAACTAATCCTGTATTTTCTGCTTTTAGTATTTTGGTAAATACATTACTGAGCATTGCATTGTTTTTCTTCCTGTAGTGAACTAATGTCAGAGCAATGTCTGCTGCAGGACTGATAACTTCTAACGAAACGCAAGGCGCATATGTTTACAGTAGAAATGAAGGTGCATCCCATTTCTCCAGATGGCCACTGACTTGGAGCAGGTACAGTACAGTTCACATCGTTTTTACTGAACAGCAAAGCAAAAATATGTAAACTATTAAATAAAAAAATAAAAAAAACGTACTGATCCAAAAGGGAAATTAAGTAATGTTCTAGATTCCATTCGTTTTGTTAAATGTTTCTAAGCCTGATTTAGCTGTCTGATGCTCACCTGCTCTGGGTCGTAGACCATGAGCCGATTCTGGTACTGTGCTGTGTTTGTAACTCCGCCTGCAAAGCAAAAGTGCAACATGTTGAACTTTATTTTTTCATGCGTAACAAACAGCAGCAGAACTATGCTTGCAGACGTCCAACGTGTGTCTGTGTGTGATCATGTAGAGTCACAGAGCTTTGCAAAGGCAATTGGGTTGTGCTCTTCTCGACAACCCAATTGTGTTTTCTTTGAATTATGCTTGTTAGAGCAACACAAGTAAGTGCAAATGTTCTGAATTAAAGTTTTTACGGATGCCGTAGTGATTTTGGATTTTCGTGGTTTCGGGTCTTTCGGGTACAAAATGGTTGCAGCGTTTCATACACACCATGTTGTCATTCATCTTAGCAACTTCATTCAGGTTGAAATGCCTTGTTGCTTAAATGTACTACACAAAAAATCAACTCGACAAGACTTAAATATTAGTGAATTAAATTATGAAAACCACATATCGTTATCCTTCAACTTCTCCAATATAGCTTCTTTTGTGTTGCACAAACTTAAAATTGCAGTAAAGTGACGTGTGTGGCTGTAAGGTAGAAAAATGTCAAAATGTTTAAAGGGACAGTATCAGGTAATGTTCAGGTACATAGTGCCATTTTACAGTCCAATCACTTAACTATGTTGCAATCAGTTGTTATAAAAATACTAAATATGAAATATGACAAAAGAAATTTGACTTTGTGATTTAATGCTTGAAATTGGGTCTCTGTCTCTTTAAAAACTCGTTCTCTTTCAAGAGAAGGCAACACTCCAAGTATGGTTTTTGACAATATTATGACAATGTGAAGCTCAAAAAAGTAGATTTTACATAATTCTGCCCCTTTAAAGAGAGTGAAAATATTTTGGTACAACTGTACATTTACACCTGAGGTAATGGCTGTACTGTATTTCTTCCTTTCCCTATCGCTGTGTACCTGAGACCCAGAGCAGATCATCAGCCACGCACCCGGCGTGGCAGGACAGTGAGCGGTCGAAGGGCTGGACGAACATCCATTTGTTCCTCTTTGGACAGTAGCGTTCCACCGAGGGCAGCACCTGCCTCAGCTCGTTCCTACCGCCCACGGCATACAGGTACTGACCCAGAGCTCCCAGGACAAAGTGTTCTCTGCACGCCTTCATCGGGGCGATCTCAATCCACCGGTTGCCCCTGGGGTCGTACCTACACGCGGTCCTCACCGCACACGTCCTGCCCGTGGCGTGCTCCACCTCGCCGCCCACCACGAACAGAAAGTCCCCCATCACGGCGATGCAGTGATGGCTGCGCCCGGTGGGCATGGGGGCCAGCTCGCTCCAGTTGGACCCCCCTCCCACCCGCACGTGCTCCTGGGCCGACGGGTTGAAGTAGCGCAGCTCCCTGACTCTGCTCACCTCCCGCTTTCTGCCCCCCGCGATGTAAAGGGTGAGCGACTGGAACCGAGGCCTGGTGCTGCACGACTGGCGGAGGGGCTGGGCGAAGGTGGCGTGGTGGTAGTCCAGGGCTTCGTCCACCAGGGCGGCGGCGGTGGGGCAGGACTGAACCAGGGGGTGGCTGTTGGCGAGGCGGTGCAGGGCGGGGACCTCCATCAGGCCGTAGCGGACGTGCTGCAGGAGATCTTCGGCGTACTGGTAGCGGTAGTCGTGTTCCAGCCAGAGAACGAGCAACTGGGACAGAGAGGGAGGAGAACCGGATCAGAATTCATGCCAAGAAGATGCTGGATCTGGAAATGGTGGCAGCCTCAAGGAAATCGCAGAATGAAGGTAAAGGAATGCATTTAAACAAAAGTTTCAAACCAGGGTTTTAGGTTTTTCATTACAGTTTCATTTCATTGACTTTTTGTCTAATTTGATTAGCTTTGATTCATTTTTATAGTGTCTGAAAGTTTTCATTAGTTCTTCGTTAAATTTTGCTTTAGTTTCCGTTTAGTTTTTATTAGCTGTAGTCATAAATTTAGTTTTTTCATACTTTGACCTTTTTTGAATTCTGCAACTAAACATTAACCAAAGTATTGGATTGTGATGCTGCATACATCGTTCATTGTTTGGCTGATGAATACTCAACAGAATACCCCCCACCCCTCACCTCGATCTACAACATTGTGGAGGGGCAAGTCGCCGGTCAGGTGGTTCGCCAAGGTCACCAAAAAGGCTTGGACCTTGAAAAGACTTCTTGTCTGCACTTCTAATTAAAACATGTTCGATCTGGTCCAGTTGTAAGGAAAAATGTACTTATTCGTTGCTTATTTTAAGATTTCAAACGAATAGCTTTCTGGACTTCGTTTCCTTCATTAAAAAGGAAAGAGAAGGAAAGACGAGAGGTTACTGAAGGAGGACAGAATTATGAAATGGAAGTAAAGGAAACCAAGCAAGAAGCAGGGAAAAAGAAATGTCTCAAGGGCTGTTAATCAGATCTCTTTTTTTTTCATTCTTGTTTGTTTTTGTTTTCTTCAAGAAGCTGATGGACTGCGGCGAGCCGGCGCTGCAGCCATAGCTGCCAACACACAGGCATTTATTAATCAGCAGCATTCAATATACAGACTGT
Source organism: Poeciliopsis prolifica (assembly GCF_027474105.1). Classification (NCBI taxonomy): domain Eukaryota; kingdom Metazoa; phylum Chordata; class Actinopteri; order Cyprinodontiformes; family Poeciliidae; genus Poeciliopsis; species Poeciliopsis prolifica. Next base: position 3,363,792 of record NW_026562392.1, on the reverse strand, counting down.
AAATATCCACGGGCGGCTCTGCTTTGTTCAACGCAGGTGGACTGGGAAGCAGGCGGGAAGGGCTTTAATTGAACCTGCAGAGTGGTGGAAGGTTCTTTAGCTGTGAGTGTGGGCCGAGCCGACTGGAGATAACTGATACCATTATGAGGAAAACAAAGTGGGCCTTAGCACCACCCGAGCGGAACCTGGGAACTTATTAGAGCGGAAAAAAGGCAGCGATGTTTTATTTTGGAGGGGTGAGGGGGGGAGAGAGAGAAACGGGTACGGGAAATAAAAGTGACCACAGATAAATCTGGAAAAGACCCAATAATTACACTCTGACACGAGATCTGATGTGTGATGATTAAACCAAAACGCCTCGATTTACTTTATAGGTGCAAATATGTGACAAGTGAGGGCATCTCTGTCACTCTCCTGCACCTCTCTCCCTCCTCTTCCCCGGTTGTCGCCCCCACCCTCACCCCCTTCCCCCAGCACACACAAACACTCCGCCTCTCTCCTCCTCATCTCCATGAAGTGACAGTGTGCGAGCGTGAGCGCGCCGCAGCAGCTGACTGTGAAGGTCACGCTGCATCACACAACTTCCTCAGGGCACAGAATAAATCAACTCCCTCCTTCCTCTCTGCAAAGAAAGAGAAAGTGCAAAAGAGAGACAGAAAGAGTGTCTGTGTGTGTGTAGGGTGTGAAAGATGAGGAGGGGGACGCTGCAGAAACATAGAGCAAAGGATGGCAAAATAAAAGAGAGACAGAGGGGGGAAAAAATACAAATGGTGGAGAAAATGCGATTTCCACGGTGTAAGAGAAAACTCTGAGTGACGATGATTGACGGCTGAGGTGTTATCGGTCTGGTACTGGCACGTACCCCCGCACCCCAACCCAAACCCTTCCAATCTTACCGTCTCGGGCACCCACCCTTTCGGACGGCGCTTTCCGTTCTCCTCCCGTCTGATGCCCAAATTAACCTTCTGAGCGAAGTGAAGGAGGCCCAAAGCAGCCTAATCAGAGGCTGATTATGGCAGCGGCGGCTGGCTAAAGGGTCAGGGTAATTGTGCCATCAGAGGCCTGATTGTTTTCAATCAGACGGGCGGCCGAGTGACAGCTGGGGGATTGGGGGCCCTGATGGAGCCGCGGTGGGCCTAATCAGAGAAGAGAGGGAGAGAAAGAACGGAGGTGGGGCAGGAGGAGGTGGTGTGGGGGCTGATTGGTGCAAATGAACAGTCAAAATGGCAAGTCCCCATCCTGCACCGCCATCTTACTCCACAATCCAGTTCATCACGCACACACACACACACACACACACACACACACACACACACACACACACACACACACACACGTGTTTATGCGGACTGACAGTCTGCCTGCACCTGTGCACGCAAATTCAGACACGCCGCTCACTACGGCATGCCCTCATCAATATCAGTGCTTCAGCAGAGAAAGGCAGGGTTCAACCAAGCCTCTCTGATTACTTTTGATCCTCTGCTTTCCTGCCTTGCAAAAGTATTCTGTGACTTTTCTGCATTTTCCTCAAACTGCAGCCAGAAGCTTCAATGCATTTTATGCAAAATGTTATCCAACTAAAAATCAGAAAAGAGTGACATGTTTTTAGAATTTAACCCTCCTTTAGTGTTACACCCCTGCATAAAATTTTGTATTTTCACAGTTGATAGTCAGGTAGACTCATGGAGAAACAAAACTGCAACATTTGTCACATATTTGCAATATTTGTCACGCGCACCAAGTCACGTGAACCAAGCTGTTTCCGCCCTCGCCTGTGGTGGCGCTGCACTAAGAACCGCTGAAGGGAGAGACACAAAAACCTCAGAAGACACTGAATGCAACTTTCTGCTTCACAAAACGTAAACTAAAAAGGAGTGGTCTCAGGTCTTAGCGTTTATCTGTTTCGTCTTTCCCATAGCAGGAGCCATTTCTCAAGGTAGAGTTCGTCTCACGCGCTTGTTTTGGTTGTATTTACCCAGAATGCCCTGCGCCATAAGTCCACTTCCTGCTTTTGGAGCGGCGTCCGGTCTGCTTGGGGTTCACATACACATTTGAACCGCGCAAGAGTTCAGGTCAACCACATTTTTAGGTGGACCAGAGTTTGCTTTTTTGGTCCGAGTCAGAGTTTCAGGACTCCCCAAATGATCGGGACACTCTAGACAAACAAACTAGAGTTCAATTAAAGCGTACTAAACAGGGCTAGTGAGAACTCATCTTAATTATAACAAGAGGTCACCTTGTTGGTAAATAGAGTCCACATGTGTAACTTAATTTAATCTTTAATCCAAGTGTTCCAGGAAGGCGTCAGACGTTTGTCAGAAACAAATAAAGAGCAAACAGCAGCCCAGAAATCCCAGTAACCCAGCAGCCAGGTCCGGGATCGGGTTCTAGAACAGTGGCCACAAACTTTTTCAATTCAAACTGGAAAACATTTGTTTGCAGTTACAAAGAAACAAATTAAATGCTATTTTCAGAGCTGAGGTAGTTAAGTTTATATTTATTTCTATTTCCATATTTTTAGAACAAAGCGAACAATCTGACATTTACAGTCAAAAAAATGATCATTTTGTGACGTAAGTTTGTTTGTATAAAACAAGTCATGAAATGACTTCCAAAATTCTTGAAGCTTCTGCTGTAGATGATCTATGAAGATGTTGCACGAAAACATACAGGAGGACTACTAAAAGGATCCGCAGATTCACAACTCAGGTAATTAAAATCTGTTAACCTGACAACTACTTCTTGTGCATTAGATACGTTTCTTTGTCAGAAATCGACTGCTGCAACAAATGCATATAAAATCCAGTTTAAGGTTTGTCATATTCCAAGCGGAGGACAGAGAAAGCATGTGGAAGAAAGTGCTCAGTTTAGTTTAGAAACCGAAACTAAAACTTTGATTTCCATTCAAAACACAGCGTTTGGCAGAAAGGTAATATCGCACATTCCCAATGTGAAAATCAGCGGTGGCAGCATCATGTTGTGGGGATGATAGTCTTCATCAGATGCCAGAAGACCATTAGCTGCTCCCATTTTGGTACTTTGTTTTGGTCCACTACAAGGGTCTGCAACCTGTGGCAGTGGAGCTGCAAGTGGCTTTTTCTACCATGATACTGCCTTTAGGAGGCAGGATTCTCTAATACCTTCCCTAATGTTCCCTTATCAGAAACATACCAGGAGAGTCGATTTGATTCTTTCATGCATGTTTGAGAAATCCTTTAACGCTGGGTGGACCTATCTACCCCCTTTTATGTCTGTCCTTATTTTAAGGCCTGAAAATACAAATACATTATTTAAAAAGGACAAGAAATTTTCTAAAGAAGAGATTTGTCTAAGAAGTTATCCTATTTTTAAAAAAAGTCACGTGACATTTGTGGCTCCATGCAAGTTTTATTTGGCTCTCCTGAGAGCAAAATGGCTGTGTGAAACAGCTGTCTGCCCTTCCTCAGACGCTACCTTCCATATCTCCTCCTCGCTCAGGGAGGTGAGGCGGTCACTTTTCAGCACCTCCCTGAGGAGGCGGTAGGGCAGCTGCAGGGCCTCGTCCTGTCGGTTCTGCCTCAGCTCAGACAGATGCTCCACCAGGAAGCCCACCACGGCCTCCTCCAGGGCGGGTAGATGGAAGAGGTCGGCCACGCGGTACAGCTCCAGGTAGTTCACGCTGTTCAGCTCCTGCAGGAGGATCAGGGAGAGGCTAAAGGATGCGTGGCTTAAAAATACTGTACGCATTGTGTTCACTGTAATGGGATGACAACATGTCAGATGAAGGCAGCTGGTGGGGGAAGTGGATAAGAGAAAATGAGGCAACACTGCCACCTTCTGGAAAATCCATTTACATCAAATATGGGTCTGTTTTCAAACACAAAGTTTGACGTGAAAAAATGTTTTCAGTGCACATCTTGATATTTAGACTTGTCAGTTGTTTTAAAGTCCTAAATAAATTCATATTTTAGGCAACAACAAATTTGAAGTTTTGAGAGCTGGGTATATTCTGTGAGAACCAAAGCTCTCTTGGGAGCCCCCTGCTGGCCAAAAGAGGGACGCTTTGTTTCTGATTTGGAACAGCAGTGATCTCCAGAAGAGCAACTTCATCAACAAATCTTTTAGGATTGATCCAACCAGGAAAGTAGATCAAATTAGAGTAGATTATTTTATGTAATTAAAATTAGAGTTAACTTATTATAGGATGAGCCATCTGCCCTGTTCCTTGACTTACCATACACTTCACGTCATAGATGACTGTGGAAATATCTTTCTTTCTTCAGTTGGTGGTTTTCCTGTTTTATTTATTAATCTGTCAACATCATCGTCTTGCTGAGGCTTAATTGCGTAATCTTAATTACATCCAACCATCCACAGACTGAGAAAGGTTCTCCTGAACACATTGAAAATTTTTTTTTTTTCCCCGTTTAGGTGTTAAATGCTGGCTTAGGTTCTGCTGAACTGGACATTTTAACTTATTAAATGCAAACTACCACCTATTCTATCAATTCAGAATAAGTTTGACTTGAAAAAAGTTGAATCTGTGATTAGAATAATGGCACATGATACAAAAGATGTCACACCTCAGATTTTTAATTTTTTATTTTAATTAACCAATTTATTTACTTTTAATATAAACCAATACTATTAAAAAGAAATTAACTTCATTTGAGAGGGGCTGTAGCACCTGCAGAAGATCTTTATGTTCGTAAAACTGCCATGAAACAAAGATTTGTTGCATTACTCTGAAGAATAATATCTAAGCAGGTTGTAGTAAATGTGGAATAAGTTCAGATAAATCAATCTCCTCAGCAATATTTTAATATCTATAATTTAAAAGTTTAGTAGCAATTGCTTACACTGAACCCAGAATTTAGTTAAAGCAGAAGAGTCACTGTTAGCAAGTCAAACACGCTTTTCCTGCCATGACGGTTTACAACCACCAGATGGCACGTTAGAGCCAGGATTGAAGTCCTGTCATAACCAAAACATAAACAAACAACTCAAAAACACCAACTCACTAAACAAGACCTGTTTAGGAGTACAATATTCTTCCTGACTGATTGATTTTTTCCATTATTTCACACAAGGATGCGTTGTGGTCAAGGTAAAATACATTCGTCGAATGATTCAAATGTTGTGAATTAACAAAATCAGAAGCTTGCAAAACCATGACATCGACATCTGGCCCCTTCCAAAAGTGTTTAAAAGTTTAGTAATCTTGGAGAAAATTACTGATTTTGAAAAAAGCTTCAAAGAATTAAAAAAATTAGCAATGCCAAAATTATGAATAAAAAATAGTAAGCAAAAAACGACTTAAATAGCAAGACAACGCCATATGAAATGTATTTGTTAGCCTTTATTAAATATGACAGGATAACACATCCATAAATATTATTATTAGATGGCAAAATAATCTAAGAAGAAAGTTAGTGAGTGGTTTGATCATATTGTAATGCTTCCAGCCAAGGCTAGAGGAGAGTTGCACATGACGTATGGGTTCTTGTCATGGCTACCAAAAGGATTTATTCAGGATTAGTAGTCCTCATGGCACCAAATCCCAGCCCTCTTCAGGAAGGGTGTCATTTTTGGGATCCAGGTTAAAGGTTGAGCACACAAAAAAGTCAACTGAGCTCAGGTTAAGGTGTTAAGGGTGTGGTTATGCATGAGCTGAGCTATTAATATGTAAGGCTAAATTCAGCGCTGGGGTTTAGAGAATGGAAAATTGCAATAAGGTGTGTTTGTGTTTTAGCATTTCCCACCTTGTAAGTTGAAGTTCTGTTTTTGGGTTCAGGGATAGTGATGCACCGATGTGAAAATTTGAACCAATATCAATATCTGATATTAGTATTGTTGCTTGTGCCAATATGTTAGATGAACAACATCAGATGTCAATGCCAATGTCAGTGCCAATATATTGTGCATCCATAATTATGTACTAAGGTGTAAACTGAGTTAAGGTTACACTTAGGGTTAGGCACAGACCCAGCTCCAGAGGAAGTTAGCTGCAGGGGAAAGGGTCACAGTTAACAGGCTTTGTATTTAATATAAATACATAAACATTTATCTAACATTTCAACTAAAGTAACTATAGAAGAGTAGTCATCATTGTTTGAAAAAAAAGTGCAAAGTTCGATTAGGCATGTACTGGAAATGGTTAGATTTAGGGTCAAGGTTAGGCTACAGAAATGAATAAAACATGAATGGAAGTCATCGCAAAATCTCCATTAACACGGGAAGATGTGATGTGTGTGTGTGTGTGTGTGTGTGTGTGTGTGTGGTGTGTGTGTGGTGTGTGTTGTGTGTGTGTGTGTGTGTGTGTGTGTGTATGTGTACCTGGATGAGGTAGTTTGAGCAGAGGCTGAGGAGCTCCAGTAGCTGAAGGTGACTTCCCGCAGACAGGACGTCCTGGATAACAGCCGGTTCCAACAGAATCTGGACCAAAACAAAAATGCCATTATATGTTCAGACACTCAAGAGTAAAATCTTGTTGCTACTATTTGCTCCAATTTATTATTTATTCACAATGTCAAGGCATGATTCAAGTTAAACTATCCATCAAACTAATGCTGACTTTTCTTCCTGTTTGAGCTGAATGACCAGAAGCTAAGCTAGGCTAATCTGATGAAAGTCTGCCATGCCACTCTCTCTTTCCTGGCATGACACCCCGTAAATCCGCCAAGTCATGCTCATAAGCTGCTGAGAGCAGAGCCAGGTAGAGCTGTTGGGAGAAAACAAGGTCTGACAAATTTAACGTTTCTTTAACAACCCAATAAACCTGTCACACAGAGGACTAATCTGAAATGCTTTTTCTGAACTGAGAGGAAATCTTTGATAATCCATTCAGCAGCGATGCCCTGCATAGCAGCTTAACTGTGACTGCATCAGGGGTGGAAACGAGAAAAATTACTTCATCGTTGTGTTTTTCAAAGTTGCTGACACAGTAGACAGGTAAGCGTTATTCAGCGGCGCTCTTGGCTATCATGTCTTTCCTGAATCCTGCTCATTATTTATTCATCCTGAGGCAGAGGGGGAAAAAAAACTGAACAAACGTTCTGTCTCCCCTCCTTGCATGTTGTCCAAGTAATGCGCAAAGTTAGTTTTTGCTTCATAACTCACTATTTAACCACTTTAAGACTTACTTAAGCCCCACAAATTCATTCAATTACTTGTTGAAAGTGTTTTTTATAAGTATACGTGCATCCAAAGGGAGGAAAAGAAATCCCACAAAGCTTCTCTCATAGCCGTATCATTTTCCCTCTGCTTGCAATTAGATGCATCTGCACATTTCCATTCATCACAGCATGGCTTCCTGGCAGGGCTGGGCTGCAGGCCAGTTAACCACACGCACCATCTATGAGCTCCAGAAGCTAACGCATTCAGACAAGAGGGCAATAAAAAGGGGTTATTCGCTCCGCTTAAACGGCAGGCTGTGCACCGATTTGGAGAGAACGGAAATGCGCTAATCACCGGTCATAAGCGGTATTCTGGAGAAACATCCTGATTTAGGAAGATAAGCTCGAGACTCAAGTAGGTTATTTATTTATTTATTTATTTTCAACAGAAACATGAAACTAAATGCTTCCTGTTAGGAGAAAGCAGGAGTGGCCGCGAGGTGGTTGGAGAACATCCAGCCAGCTGGAGAAAGAGCTGTGGTCAGACGATACCACATTTGTTCTTTTGAGCCTAAATACAAAAACACTGGACCCAGTAAGTACGGTGCTGGCAGCGTCATGATGAAGGAGCAGTGAAATCAGAGTTAGTCTGCAGAAACAAACTCGCGTTGGGTGTTTTTGTTGTTGTTTTTGAGGAGTAAGTTCTCTTTTTCTCAAGGCTTTAGAAGTTATCCTAAAGTGAAACAAAAACTTCGAGATTAAATATTTTAATTCTTTTTTTTTAAGCTTTTGTATTTTTTCTTAAAGGGGAGTAAAAAAAAAAAAAAAAAAGGTGATGTACGGAATTGACCAGAGCAAAGTGCAAAATATTTTTGTCTTTTAGAGTCAGATTTATAGTAATATATTCAGCCTCTAACTTCACTTTCATCGTCGCTATTGCGTCACTTATCCTTCTTGACTTAAAGGGGAAGTATAACATAAAATTGACTTTTTTGAGCTTCACATCATGTTATAATGTTATTATCTCATCAAAAACATACCCGGAGTGTTGATGTGATTCTTCTATGAATGTTTGGCGACCACTGAGCTGTGCAAAACGCCTGAGTGGACCCAGCGTCGCCTTTGAGATGCACCTCGTCATTAGTGTAATGTAGTGAGGCAGGTAGAGGTGAGGCCAAAAAGGACTTTGGTAACTGAAAAACTGAAGACTTATAAAAACTGAAATATAGCGGGGAAAAACTCAAGAGGGACAGGGAGTGTGGGAAAATAGAAATTGAAGAAACGCAGCTACTGAAGACTTGACCTTAGCCGAGATTCAAACCAAGCATCTTTTCACCTGAAGGCAACAGGGCTGACACCTGCACCGCTGTGTCAGTAATGACTCCAAGTGACTGGAAGTGAATGTTCTTCATATCCTGCTGGCAAACTCCTCACTCCTGCCGCCCAATATGGTTAGAAAACTTCAGCCTCACTCAGCAGAAGTCAGTTTTGTAACATTGTGCCTACTTTAGTGTGGGAGTCTAGGGAGCTCTTCTGTCATGAACTTTCACCTGGAGAAGAAGATAAAGCAAGGGCTGAATTCCCTGGATTTCAGATCAGCATCTTCTGTACGGCTTGTCTGCACCCACACTCATGGATTTTTTAGTAGGTTGCCACTTACAATGTGAGGAAACGTCTCGTGCACATCATCTCCTTTAGGCAGAGAGGATCAGAGTCAAACAAAACGGGGCGGCTTGCGAGCCTGCAGTTGACCTACTTACTGGCACACTCTTGCTCGTTTTTGTGGGAAAAATTAGGAGTATTTAATAAGTTCACAGCTTTTCAGGACACAAAATAAGGCACAGCGCTGGTTGCTGGAGGCTCAGCCATAGTGACGAAAAGGTTACACTGCTAACAATTCCCGGTGAGAAGGTGAGAAAGCAAGGACAGACGACAATGTCCTTGTCCTAAAGATTCACAATGAAAATCTAATGCTGTGTTGTTTCTTAAATGTACATTTTATGTCCGAAACATGTTTTTCTGTATTTTTGGCTGCCGCTTGCCAATGATGGACAGACCTTATACACTTTTGCATGGCTTTTAAATCCTGCTGTGGGAGCTTATGGTGCTGAGATTAAAACTGTAATCTGCAAAACCCGCATTTTGAATTATTTATGTGACATGTGTGACGGTGGTCAACAACTACAAATTGCAAGTCAGAATTTCTTTCCGGGCTGAAAGGCTTCATTTACTCCAGGGAAAATAAAGATGAAGTAGAACCCTGTTTCAGTTCCCGGGGTTAATGTACCAGAATTTATTACACAGTGATATTATCTTTACTCATTCAGAAATGTTGGTATTTACATCTCGGGTTTGTGCTTATTCAATATGTAAAACTCAAAATCATGAGCTTTTTTTATTTTTATAAAAAGTACCTCCAGTGAGCGTTAAAACTTGCTTTTTTGTGAAATTGAGGAAGTTGTATTCAAATGTTGCCATTTCCATCAATCTTGTCTAATGTGATACTTCAAAATGCGCATAAAACACAGTTAACAAGTCTCCCCACCACTGGAGTTGGCTTTCAGTACACTGTTTGATATGAGGAAATTTTACTTAAAGGCCCTATTTCAAAAATATAATCTGAAATTGTATCATAAATTATTTACGTTTTCATAAATTTTACCCCAAATATCCCTACCTTTTAGTTAGTAGTGTAGCAGTCAACACACATAGAGCTAAACATCTTGACATCATGGGCCAATAATACACTGATTCCTTTGTTTTCAGTGAGTGGTAATAAATCCCTTTTGTAGACCTATTCCTTTTTTGGGGGATATTCATCCCGTTGCATGACGATTGTAACTTCAGCTACGGGGAAGCTTCACATTTATCTCTAGAAATTTTAATATACCGAAACATTGAAGGTGAAGTCAGTGACTTTCAAGCTACTCAGATTCCGTGACTGTAAACCAAATTCCTTACACCGCGTATTAAATTAAGAGATATTCACCCTTTGCATTAATTTAGGCATCAATAAGTGCTAAACAAAAGAGGGAGCTGGTGAGAGGCACATCTGGTTAGATAAGTAGTAGTAATAGTTGCTGCAAAATTTGAAAGGTCAACATCTCGTGTGACGTGGGAAACCATGCACATTGTTGTAAGTTTCAAACAACTTTTTAATAAAAAATAAGTTACAAAAAACACTTCTTTTTTTTTTTTTTTTTTTGCTTTATAATGGTTTGTAAAAAGCAAAGGAGGGAGCACTAACGTGTCTTTAAGTGCATTTTAGTGCAGAGCAGCTCGATTGTAGCAGCTCACCTGTCCGGTGTAAGCGAAATCTAAAGCATGCTTTAGTCCGACACTGGTGACTCCTTGCAGGGTTACTTCATCTGCTTCGCTCTCCACCATACACAAGCTGAACATGGCCTGATGAGACAAAATCAAAACGATCAGTCAAAGGAGAGCTACATGAAGGATCACACTTTTTCAGTCATAGTAAATAAAACACGTGTTATGTTCACAAAGTTTATTCTTCCTATGGATGTACAGAGATAGAGATGCATATAGAGCAGCATTTACAGATAAAATACACTTACTATCTGTTTCATGTCACTTGTGACTTTGATAAATAGACAATTTAAGCCTGACAGGCACTACATTCAGGATTTATCAAGCATCGATTTTCCGGCCTGGGGCCTGGAGACCAGCAGAAACAAACAGCACAATCGGTACTCTCTGCTGCGCCTTGCCGTCTTCCTCCCATCCATGAACACAGACACACCGTCACATGAGCCCACGCTGGGCGCCATGTGAAATCAAAAGCAGCCAACGCAGGATCTGCCACTGCTGAGCATGAGTCCAGCTCGCCACTCGCTAATCAAAGCTATATTGACTGATGTAACCCCACGGAGGAAGAGGAGGAGGAGGATGAGGCAGAGTCAATTGATCAGCGCCAACCAGCAGAGAGCAGCACCACGGAGGGGCGGAAAAAAACAGACGAGCTTATCACAAGTAATCGGTAATTTATGTTTTCCGTCTGGGTTTCAAACCAGTAGCAAAAAAACACACAAAAAAAACATTAATTCTCCATAAAGGGGATTTTTTTTTTTTGCTACAATTGACATTATGTTTCTCTTCTTCAGTTTCATTACTTCAGGATAGCAATCTTGCTAGCTCTTGATTTTTAAGTATCTGTTCTCATAGCATGCACACGACTGTCACAAAATCAGCAATAACTCATCTAATTTTCTCTAATTTATAACACACATGAACTTAAACCAGTGTAAGACACATCCCCATCTCATGCAAGTCATTCTGTAGTGATTTAAATGACACATTGTGATGATTAAACTGTGCATCTTCCAGCCACATAGGGCCATTTTATGGAATAATCAAGTAACTATGTTGGCAGAACCAGCCACCCGCAAAGTCACCGCCACCATCCTTGGCGGAGACGACCAGGTAGGCGCTGATGATGAAAGATGGCGCCTGTGATTTGGGGATACGGACCAATCTCAGAGACACAGCATGCAACAGAGACCTGCCCGCTCTGGGCCTTTCGCACAAAACTGCAGCTCTGCAGACAAACTGGCCTGCTGGCAAAATGTATGTGTCTGTGTGTTGTGATAACAAGACTTAGAGTGAAATATTAGCTTTCAGAGAGGTTGTTTTCCTGTAGGGGAGAAATATTGGGTCATTTCTTGAGGGCTGAAGCTATTTTTACAAGTAAGTTTGTCAAAAAGTGTCACAGTCTTACTTTACAACAATTTTTAGCTGTGTTTTACTATAAAACACTTATAACTGTCCTTAAATACAGTTCACATTACAAACAACTCAGTCTAAAAAGAGCAATGATGAATTTCACCTATGGTGCCTTGCAAAAGTTTTCATACCCATTAAAATTTTCCACACACTGTTCAATTTCAGGCTTAAAAACATAAATGTGTTCCATTGGGATTTTATGCCATAGCAAGACCAACAAAAAGTAAAACATAATAAGGAAATTAAAGGAAACAATAAGTTTTTGGAGAATTCTCTACAATTAAAAATCTCATACGTGTATCATGCAGTCACATTTAACGCCTTTTGATTCTAAGCCTTTCTCTTTTCTTTCATGTTTATTTGAACCCCAATTAAAATTTTGTTTAAAAGAGACAGAATAGAAGAGACAACATCTTGGAGGTCAGCTCATACCCTCCCCTCACTCTGCTGATTGTCAATCCGCTTCACTATTGGAAAAGAAATAACTTTACCAAAAACTATCCATATTAGAAAACATCACTACGTTTTCAACCACGTTGGCCCTAACAAAAATAGCCTTTTGGGTGTTGTATTGAATAGTTCATACTGCTCTTAATAATTTAAGCAAACCCTTTTCAAGAAACTTGTGCTATATAATAAGAAGTTCCCAACAATAAGTAGATGAAACAAAACTGTGGTAATATTTCAACGGTTACACACATCTACAGTTAGCTAATTAGGAATCAATTGCAGTAGTGTACACAGACTGTTTGTCGCCACCTCATAAACCCCCTGGATATTAATTTTTGTGCCAGCTGAAGGATTTTATTGCCATTACTCTCACTATAAACATCAGCCTGTCATGTTTATATGTAAAGCAACAGTATTAAAACGATGTAAAAAAAAAATATCAAAGTTATGGATATGTCGTATTACTAGGAACTTTGATTAACAGGTCAAAATGATCACTTTAAAACAAATATATCTCAAGTCCTCAGCTTTGGTCACATGTTGTTTTAATATTTTCAAGTAATATGTTGGTAATGGTATTATTGTGCAGGTTCGCCCTCTCAAACGCCAATAAACTTACATTTTTTTTACAGATGTAAAAAATGTAAAACTCAACACTGGAACTGGAAGATATTTTAAATATCCGAAATAAAATACAACGACCAAAAATAAAAAAGTAAATGCATTATGAGGTGTCTGTAAACAAAACTGTCCTTCAGAATGGAAATTATGGAGCTCATTTTAATTTAGCAAGCAATTAACTGAACAATTATTTATTGCGACAGGCTTAGTTAAAATTTCTAGATGGTGAGACATCACTAGTTTTGGGGAGGCTCTGGTTTTACAATTTTGTCTTTGTAATCGGCAACACTCGGGTAAAGATTTATAATCTACATTTTCACTTGAGTCCGGGAATTTAAGTTGTGTGCGGTGGCTAAAGGTGGAGAATGATGTGGGACGTGACTGACTTTTAGCCAAGCCTCCCGAAGCGGTCCAAACATCGTCACAATGGGACTGGGATGGAGACGGAGATGAGATATTCAGGACAAGTCGCCGAGTCACGCCTGTCCAGGTATTCCATTACTGTCGCTCTCATCTGCTGGACCACATAATGTGTTATAATCACTGCTACAAGTGCTGAACTTTCCCTGAGTGTGAGGGGGGAAAAAAAAGAAAAAAGAAAAAAAAAAACGAGGCAGGAAGAGAGAGCAGACACAGCTGCCATTTACCGCATGAGCCGCCCTCATCTCTTCAGCAAATGAACAAAATTAAACCCCGCGATGGAGTCAGATGACAAATTGAAGATAACATCGTTAGCCAACACAGAGAAAAAGGAGAGCTCTGCTTGCAAAGTCACTTTTTCTTGCTTACTGTTGCACAGTGATCTAATAATCTGGAAGATGGGAGACGCGGCGTAGCTTTTGCCGACACAAAACTTAAAAGGCAAATATTTACCGGTATGTACCTTTCTGGAGAACAAAGGAGGGGTAAAAAAAGAGACCAAAAGAAGACACACAAAAGGAGAAGACGAGTGTAACTCCCCCCGCCATCAGCGCTCTGTGGAGAGATGTAAAAATAACCTGGGCACACAGAGTAACACAGGGGAGGCATAATCCCCGGGCAACTTGGAAATATTTAATCTGCTTCTCATTTGGAAGAGGGATTAGTATCTACCTTCTAATCTTCTCAGAGTCCCCAAATTAAATCTCATCGCTGCAGTTCTCTATGTGCAATGGGAAATCTCCTGTTTGGATATCTGACAGGATGCGTCTGCCTGATGCTCCTCTGAGGCCTAAACAGAGCAACTGATGCTATGGTTCAGTCCAGGAGGACCTGGCCTGGGTGAGCAAAACTTTGTATTTCATTGTTTGCCGCCTCTTGCAAATGGGACCATTTCAGTCTCTTCAACACTTCTGGGCAAAATGAAATAGGTCAAACTATTTTAGGGAGGCCAATGAAGGTGATATATCTTGTCAGATAAGAGTGATCTCACAAAAAATGTTAATTGGAGCCTAAGTTGTCACAGGTGGCGTCACAGTCGTGAAGATTATTGGTGCGCCATTCTTTAAAAAGCCTGACCTGCCGATTGCAATTTTGACCGATGATGATTTTTATTTTTTTTATCTGGAAAGTTGCTGAGCACACAAACAAATACACCTGTCAAGATAACAAATGTTGCTTGACAATGTGTGGTCCAAGATATTATTGCAATAAATGACAATAGTGTCATTTTGAGACAATTTTCAAGTAATATAATAACAGCACGATAAGGCAAGTTCTCACTCTCAAAGCAGATCAACTTTAATTTCTATAAAACACTTAACACTGGAACGGGAAGACATTTTAAATATGTGTTGTGGAAAAAACTATTACCAAGCACTGTTCAGGTAAAATCACTCAATCAAGTTTATTTATGAACTGTGTACAACTCAGAGAGCTCATAGGACAATCAATAATGAAGCAATTCTGGATGAAAAGCTCTGACAGGCAGAGACTAGACATGAGTTCAAACCAAGGATAAAGGCTCCAAAACAGTCTGGTTCTGATGCAGCTATGGAAAATAACTCCCAACTTTGTACATGTAACTCAAATAGCTTTGTCTTGGTTGGACTACACAGGAACTTAGAATAAACCTATAGCAATACAACTAGCAGATGTGACCTTATTGTAATTTTCCACTTCAACGCTAAATAAATAAAGAAAAACGGCCGAAGTCTATATGAACAAAATTGCTCATAAAAAACTATAATTACGAGCTTCAGACAAAGAAAACAGACAAAAATAGCAACAAATACACTACCAATGCTTCTCTGGCTTGCTGGTCCTAATGCCACACTCTGTAGTAAGACGCCATGCGCCAGGCAAAGTAACTGACTCAAGAGTTCACGCCTCCTTTTCGCTAGAGTAACGACAACGTAGAGAAAGATGCACCAGAGTGAAAACTTTTATCATTCAGTTTTTGGTAGAAACAAGAAAAATAAACATGCAAATGGAAATTCAGGGTTTCCTCCTGTGTATTGTAAACCTGGCGGGCCACCAGGCTTAGCATTGTTGGTAATTTAAATGGGATTTTTTTGATACACCAGTAAAAAAAATCCTATTTAATAGTAATAGTAATAGTGAGTGTAATAACTACTTAAGCCAGATATACAGTTGACTATTGACCTGTGTGTGAGGGGGTCCATCCCGGCACCTGCCCGTTACGATGCCTGCTCATGCACCTCACAATTTTATAACTTTTAACAATGTTTAACTCAAAAACACGGTAGGCCACGGGTGGACTGTCCTGGCACCTCTAACGTCAGGTTTATCAGGGTTTCTGGGGGAAACCCTGGAAATTATTGAACGTATTTCATTTGATTTATTGCTTATTGTAACAGACTCAATGACAAAGTTGGTAAATTGTTAACCTTGCGCGTGCTGACATGCCCTGGTGGGAGGGTCTGTCAGTCAGACAACTCATACAGTTGAGGAGAAGGTTAACTTCCAGACCTTTGAGGAGGTATATGAAATTGGCCGATCACCAAAAGTTAATTAAGTACCGTGCGCTCCCTGATAAGAAGGTTTGTTGTGTGAAGTCTCCAGGTAACCATCAACACGAAGAATACCAACCCTGAAGTAGTCACTGCAGGCTGCCAGGACGGCCTTGTGAGCGTGGAACTTCTGCTCGCCGGCGACCAGGGTGACGTCACACAGCTGTCCATCCTTCCTCTGCTGGTTGAGGGCAGAGAGAACCGAGTCCTGGTGGGACTTTGAGTAGCAGAGCCTCTGACCTGTCAGCATCTCCTTACTGTTAGACGCACAGAAACAAACACGACATTCCTTCAATAAGCAGAAAGCAGTGATTGGTATAAAAACATAACAGCTGGAGAAATGTGCATCCACAATGTGCGCAATGTTTTTATGTGAACCTGGTAATTTAAGAGAAAATACACACTTTGGGATTTTTTAAGAAATCTAAACTTTTAGTGAAGAGTTTATATTTTTCATTTTGATTGAAATATATTGGGAAGTACCATATCACTTATCACATATCACAATTTTGCTTTTTTGTATTTTTTTCTCCCCCTTTAATTAGAATTATCTTGAATATATTGACAAAAAGATATTAATTCTGCTTTTAAAGAAGTATGCATATCTCATTGCGTAAGATATGTATCAATAAATGTCCAGCGTTTATTGGATTTTATATTTATTCCACAGTTTTATGACTTCTCAAGTATTATCGGGAGGTTTCATTTACTTATTATCAGATGTCTCCCTTTGCAGTTGTAATTCTCAAAGAACACCTTATTTGACTTTAAAACCATTAAGCTTTTATTAAAGCTTCCTTGGTATATTTCAATAAAATATCTCAGAAGTTATATTAGATCCATCCATCTATAGTGTCCACTTATTGTGTCAACTGGTGAAAAATAATGTTATCACTGTTCCTCCATTAATTTTCTCTACCAGCTTTTGCTCTGAATGAGTGGATCAGAGTGTAAGAGGTTTGGTAGAACATGGGTGCTCCAAATCATGATTAAGCGTCATTTGGAATCACCTATTAACCAAACCAGATTATTTTTTTGGACAGAGTCAGAAGACATAAAAAGCCAAATACGCTGGAGTATTTGGCTTGAAATCATGAGATCAGATGGTTTTCAGGACACAGATCCATTAGTATGAGCATAAATTCATAAACTAGGTTTGTTGTTGCAGAACATCATCATATCATTTAATGCACGGTCATGGATATAAGTTAATGCAGGACAAACCTACATCACAGGTTAAAAAAACTGAAGGTGAAGTGGTAGTGATGCATTCTAGGTCAGAATTTCCCACTAGGAAAACTTACCTAAAGCACCTAGAAAGTAAGTTTTTCGCCTTGAAAGTCACAGAGACATCATTAAAAACTGACCTCAACATGAACAAGGCTGACCTGAGACTGTAAAAAGCAGTGATGGAGGCAGCACCAAACTGTTCATTAGCAATTCTGTCAGTTTGTTCCTTATTAAATCATTTTCTAGTTTCATTCAACCTCAATCTGTAACCATGCAGCAGCAGCAGTTGCTTTCCTGAAACTTAGTAATGGGTAATATATATATATATATATATATATATATATATATATATATATATATATATATTATATATATATATATATATATATATATATATATATATATAGTCAAATACACAGCAGATGCAGCCTGTAGATCTTATATCCAGTTTTAGTCTTGCAAGCCTCCTCTCCAGGAGGCTTGCTCTGTCACCTTCACGGTGATAGAAATAGGAAATAGGTGTGTGGGGACTCTGGTCTGGAGGTAGGAGAGATAATAACTCATGCTGCTTGTCAGGTTCTCTGACAGAAAAAGACATCCAGCAGCACAGAAAAGCAGGAAACGGTTCAGAAGCAAAGCGATGTAACAATCAGAGAACTGAGAGGTAACATGAGAGAGAGGAAGAAGGGTGGAATCTGTTGATGTTCAGAGTAAATATGTCACTCCTGACATAAAAATGTTACAATACTGCCTGAACTTTTAGACGGTACCAGTTAAACCTCAGGTACTTGCTCACTTTTGTTCTTTTACAAAACTGGAGGACACTTCTGAGCAGATGCCACAATTTCCTTATGACCTTGTTGGTGCTCAGCTGCCAACAAGCTTTCCTTCTTCAAACCATTTGTGGATTCTTGACCACTTTAATATGAAAAAAAACAATTAAATTCATGATGGATATTCATACTCTTGTTTTCTTCATCTAACAAATCCATTTCAAGTGCAGAATATTGACTTCCTGTTTAATATGTCATGTCAGCTCCCCAAGTTAAGCACATCCTATGGTATCACTGACCAGTGTTTATATTTTAGATTAAAAGCATGTACACCATGTGTGAAGAGCAAAAGATTCTTTTAGATTGATTGGCCCAGACCCCTTAAGTACCTGGTAAAAAAAATTAAATATCCTCTCTTTTTCCAGTCAGTAAATGCACCAGATTTTGCATTCAGTAGAAGTAGACTTTAAGTCAGCTATCTTCAATCAGTCTTGTGGTTAACATTTTAAAGAAAGCATAGAGATGTAAGAAGCCCTTTAAAAGAAATTTAGCATTCATCAATGCTAGCCATGCTAACTATACTGATTACTAAATATCAGATGCAAAAGTCCGTTAAGATGCTAGCAAATATTGATTACTTATGGCAGGAAGGCTGGAATAATATCACCATCTCAATATCAGTGTATGCAATATTTATATTATAATGAACTGCTTTGAATGCAAATTGGTGTTGACAAACAAATTTCAAGTGTCACAACTTCAAATCTTTGGATGCTAGTGTGATATTTAGAAATTTGGGTGCTAAATATGGAGTCTCACTACCACACCTGGCTCAAAATCCCAAAGACTACAGAAAGTGTTGGAAGCTTCATTGGCAAAGGGAAGACATGGCTTTATCGCACCTCGTTGCAATATTCACCAAAAATCTGGATTTTGCTGTTATTTTTGCAATTTCTTTGCAGTCAAAATGTCTGATTTTGTTGTGCTACTCTAGAAATGTTTATGCAACGTTTTTTTCTTGTTAAACCCCTTCCAGGTAGAAGCTATCAGTCAATTAAACACAATTCTTTCCCACCATTTTTGTGAAAAATTTGCAAAAAACGGACAATTATGTTCTAGAAAGGCTCGAAATCTGTTGATTGTGTGTGGATTTCACGAAACTGCAAAAATAAAAACTGTAGGAACCAAATAACATTGCCAATGCCTAATAGTTTGCAGTCGTATTTTCAATACTGTTCTTTTATGCTCTCATAATGTAGCCCTTTAAGAGAATGTAGAGTCAATTCAAATCTGTCATAGTAAAAGGTAAAATTTTACAAAAACCATATATTGCAAATTGGTCAGTATATCTCTGACATACATACATCATTATATTGAAAAAATAGCTCATAAGTATACAGAAACACAAGTAAAACTACATAAAGGAGACTGATTTGGAAGTATTTTAACTGCTTTTGAGGAAACACAACAGTCTGCATTGTACTTCCTATCATTCAATAAACAACAGTGATTTTGACTCCATAGATCAAACTCATTCTTGGTCAATACATGGAGAAAAAGCCAAAAAAACAAACAAAACAAAGATGTAAGATATGTTGCGACTCACAGTGCAACCTACCTGAGGCCGGGTTCAGAAGGCATGCCCCTTCACAAAGCAAGAGA
This sequence comes from Poeciliopsis prolifica, assembly GCF_027474105.1. Taxonomy (NCBI): domain Eukaryota; kingdom Metazoa; phylum Chordata; class Actinopteri; order Cyprinodontiformes; family Poeciliidae; genus Poeciliopsis; species Poeciliopsis prolifica. The sequence goes on along the minus strand of NW_026562392.1, from coordinate 3,344,271 downwards.
TGAAGGAGGGGAAGGTGTGATGTGCCTCCTGAGGACTGTTGTCTCCACTCTGGGTGCAGACATCAACCTGATAGGACAGAACAGCATGTCAGCTTTATTCAGCGCATCCACTTGACCGAGCCGAACTGTCACAATCTCCCGTGCGACGTGCGAACACACGTTATCGAACGTCATGCCTAATGCCGACTTCCCCCGTCTACCGACTGCATAGCTGTTGACTTTGACGATTCTTGTAGCTGCTTTCGAAACACGGGGGACGCAGGACAGCCTCCAACAAAGAGTTCAGACAATAAAAAAAAACAATAAACAAACAAGCTCAGCAGTTCTCAGAACAATCGGAGAGTCCAAATTACACCCGGTTCCTTCTTGTGTAGCGACAACCTCGACATAATGTGCAACACGCCTGAATCTGATACACTGGGGAGGACAAACGGGAACCCAGGAGGTCAGTGCAGGTGCACTCTGAAATCCAAGCTGCACTGGGTACTTTGGTTGAAACATACCTACTTCCTGTACAACAATTAGTCTCACCAGATCCTCTCATAAACACTGCCTCATCATTGGCATTTTTCATATTTTGTCACTTGGTTCATTTAATTTGTTTGAATTTTATGTAGCGTGTCAACTCAAAATTGTTATTATATTTTTAAGTATAAAAGACTTCAACTGTGCATATACATAACAATGAGCTGGAGATGCACCAATCTGACATACATATCAGTACCAGTCCCGATATTGGAAAAAAATTCTACACCAGAAATCGGTGACAATGTGCGCATACCATAAGGGCAGATCTATTCATCCTAATTCTATGTTTTGTGTTGGACTGATTTATTATTTATTTGTCTACTTTCATATTTAGAATTTCTAGTTGGACTTTCTGAACCATTTGAAAAAAGGTCTGTCAAAGTTAATCTTTTACATGTTTGACCAAGGTAAGTCAGCTGTGTATTGTTTACATCGGTTTCAGTTTTTAGTGTTCATTTTGAATTGGCTGTCTTACGGCCAAAAGCATTGACTGAACAGATCAAAGTTGACAGCTGGACATTTTCGGGACGATAAGATGGATGAATCCTGGAAGAAAAACCCCTTAGAAGCTAGAGACTGGGGCAGAGGCTCCTTGCAGCATGATCCAAAGCTGAAATGAAACCCTTGAATCAAGACTTATTCATGAGTTAGAAAGGTCCAGTCAAAGTCCAGACCTGAATCCAATTGAAAATAAGTGGCAAGACTTGAAAATGAATGTTTACAGATGTCGTCCATACACTTTAACTGAGCGTCAGCTATTTCCAACAGAAGAAAAGGAAAAAAATTCCATCTTTAAATGCAAAAAGCTGGTTTCAAGACATACTGAGTCGTGTGGTACTTTGAGATTAAATCCTAGTAAAATTCACTGGCGTTAGAAGTTGTGACGTGACAAAATGGTAAAACGTTGTTGGGGTATGAGTACGTCTTCGCATCTACGCCAGAGGATAAATGAAATGCTTTTTCCTGTATGAAGCTGAGGGCTGAATGTACAGCTGGCTGCTCTGTGGTCCCCACTCAGATGTATTGATCGACCTGTTTGTGAATGACCTTCAGCCACATGGTCAGAGGCAGCTACTGACCGAGGAGGAACAGGGAGCACACCTCAGACAATCAAATAAAACCTTCTTCCATTGAGTTTTACAACGTGGTTAGATAATGTCAATTTTGGTTACATATGATAAAATTCATCTTTTTTTTTTTATCTAGATGTAAACCGTGGAGATTAAATATATTTCAACGTGGGTGTATTCGCAGTTAATAATCACAACAAGTAGGCCATTGTTCCCTGCAAAGCGCTCTAATCTCCTGACTAACAAAGAAAAAACAGACACAATGCCTGTGTAATGTTTTCCAAGCAGAGGAGACAGAAGGCTTTACAGATGAACAGGTAACAGGATTGAGGAGGAGGAAGAGGAGGAGGAAGAGGAGGAAGGTTTGGGTTTCCAAATAGCCAGACCCCATTAGCCCATTGACTGTCACTTCCCAAAAAGCTTCCAGCTGTCAAAAGGTCTCCTAGCAACAGGCCAGCGCCTCAGTCCACAAACTGTGAGGACAGAGACGGAGGACAAGTCCCCGCACTGACAAACACAAGGACCCTGTTGCATCCCACAGCCGCGCCGCGCGCGCATATTTCTGGAGCACCTTGCGTTCACGCGCAGATTTGACTGGTTTCGGCTCGCTTTTAATCCCAACGTAACACGGGCTTTACGTACCGCATATGAACGTGAAGTGAGTCGGTCCGCGTCCTCCGAGGTGGCGCCGACGTTACAAATGTCATTTGACGTCCGTAGTCGCTGGTCTCCTTGCCGTTCACAGCGGGGCGAAAACGGGAACACTGCCGCTAGCGGAGGCTCTCACTTACCGCCGACACTGTATTGGCTGTACCCGACTGTAGCCCGTCAGATATTACATTATAACCCCGCCCCTAAGTGGCGCTCAGTCACATGAACCCCGGTTGTTATATGGCCGAGAAAGCGCGCCCCCGCGTGGTTAATATCAGACAATGCATACTGAATGCTAAGATTTGTGACTTTTTATTTTTGTAGACAAAATAAAAATGTCAGAGATCTGCTTAAAAATGTTTAAGCAGTATTATTTTCTTCTATTGAAAATAATAAATCCCCAGGGCTGTGCAGCTCTGCAAAAAAAAAAAAAACATAAAAAAATATGCCTGAATTCACCTTTTATAGACCACAAAGTGTAAAATCTGTGAACTCATGGTTTCAGTTTAACTTAATTGACTGCACTGGGTTTTACTCCATCTCCATCTTGTCTCTAAACTGTATTTTCTCTCAGAGTTGAAAGAAATGTTTTTGCTAGTGCATGGGTTCCAAAATAGAACATGCACATGCAAGATTTTACGAAGGTCCTGGGACTTAGGAGTAAGATTTAAGAGCATTTTTAGATGTAACTGGCTTCACAATACACAAACACAAACAGATCTATAGACAAGTATTCATTCTTTTTCCCTACGCCTTTTAATTTTTCTTCCAATCAATCAGACTTTGATATAACGTTTCACAGTAGGTATGAAAAGAACGTTGCTGTTTAACACTCGTAGGATTTTCTTTGAAATGTGATGACATGTCCTGGGGCATGCGTCCCAGTAAAACATGTCTGGCAACGCCAATGGTTACCTCCAAATAATTACTGTGCTTGATGCATAGATCTATGTCTTCTGTGAGTGTTCAATGCTTAAATGTTTCTTCTGTGTCAGTGCTGTGCTATAGTATAGTCAAAACTGCAGTGTTATTATTATGGTTTTGAACAACTAGTTTGGTGAAATCAAACATTACATTCAAACAGTTCATAAAAAAAGCTCATTCTTATTTGATTGCTTTAGTTTTTTAAGCGTTTATGTAAATAGTCTTTTTTTTCTACAGGGAATCAAAGTTCAGCAGTTTTGTCACTAATTAGGGAAAGTGTTCAGTTCTCAGTTAATGACTCCACAAGTCACTGCTGCTTTGGTTCCTGGAATACGCTGGAGTTACAATCCCCATATCCTTCACAACACTTCCCAGGAGCCAGCCTTTCTTATAAATTCCCTCAGTTAGCGTTAATCTGGACATTTTTTTTTCAAATATTTTTGAGTTTAAATGTATGAATCATCTTCCCAGTTCTTGTACTTCACTATGACGACATATTTTGCTCTGGGGGGGAGAGGAAATCAGAAAAAAACAAATAATCATAAAAATACTACTTCCAGGAGATAAACAGTGTCTGAAAGAAATGCTTTTTAGAATGAGGGTAAATCAGGAGAGCAGCATCATCCTTCATTGCATGTCAAGTACTCAAGTGAGACCTCTTTGTGAATCACTATGTTCATACCAACCTCCTTACCTGTAGATCAAAGTAAGTAATATTTAAGATTTTCTATTGACCCATCTTAAAATGCGGGAATAAAATGTGTCGTGACAGGCTTCTATTGACAAAGCACCTAAAAGCATTGCAAAAGAGCAAACCGAATATGTTTCTCCAGCTCAAGGCCATGCAAAGGGAGAATTAACAAGACAAGAAGCCAAGGGTCCCATGGAAACTCGGGAAGAGCAGCAGAAATCCACAGCCCAGGTGAGAGAATCTGTTGGCAAGGCGACTGTCTGTCACGCTCTCCACAAATTCAGCCTTAATGGAAGAGAGCCAGGGTGAAAGCCAAAAAAAGTCTTGCATAAAGTTTAGCTACAAGACAAATAGGAATTCACGCCTCAAAGTAAGATTTTTTATTTCGTTATATAGTTAGAAAACTATATATTATTTTCATTTGCACAACTGCATCCTAATAAAATGTAGTTATGGTTGTACACACTGTGAAAATGTTCAAGATATATAATGAAAATCAAAATGCATCTATATATGAATTGAAAAAGGAAGAAAGGAAAAAAATCTCAAGTATTAAACAGAAAAATTTCATCCAATATACAAAGAAAAACAACAAAGGACAACTGAAGAATTTCAGGAAAATCCTTCATTCAAAATATAAAAATTAGAGCTGTTTTGGACGTCAGGTTGTGAGGGCATGTTATGAGCTAAATTCCAATGCTGCAAGTCATGCTTTCATCACTAACAACGACTAACAAACTAAATCAAGTGTTATGCGACAAGGTTTATACCATTTACCAATGTTGACTTTGGGAAGTGCAGGAAACTTGCTTCATGAAGAAAGTGGTATCAAAAAACGTCAGCTCAAATAAGCATAACGGTTTGCCGAGGACTTATTGATGTTTTTGCTCTTTTCAATCTGTCTTTTTCAGACAGAAATTAAACAGAACCCTTTGTTTAGGAGGATCATAAGCCAATCTAATTTTGAAACATCTATATGACAATGCCAGGTACTTATTGTATCATCTTATGGTGGCTCAAACTGGAAGACCATCATTTATTACTTTTATTTAACATGTTTTAGAGTTTGAAGCAAGCAAGCGAGTTGTTACTATGACATACCCATTGCTTCAAGTTTGTTGCAGCCTCACGAAAAAGTGTCTACTCAAACAGTCAGTGTGACAAAATGCTGTCAGTTGTTCTTTACTTGATTTGTGTGTGTTTGATAAATAATGAGTTGGCGTTCAATACATATATTTTTAATGACAAAAGTTAATAAATTCATAATTATTTAGAAAGTTCCTTGATAACTATCATAGTTAAGTTCAATTGCGTTCAATTCATTTCGGATATAAGCAACAACGTTACGCTTTACATTGTGGCACCTTTGGCACTCCATACTACACACACAGGCACATTCGTTGCTCCTCTCTCCGCTTTCAGAGCGGGCTGGAGGCCACAGCGCCCCCTGGCGTCGACGCTATTCGATGGGAACGCCGGACGAAAACAGAGGCGGAGGAAGTCGGTCCTCGCATTCCTTTAAAGAAAACCCCTCTCCCGAGTGTTTCTATGTGAACTGCTGCTACAAAAGCACGTTGACGGCACAGGGGTAAGTCATTTGAATCCGCGTCTTTGACGTTTTTGTGCTCTTTCTCCCCGATGTTCCGCCGAAGTTTCCCCGGAGCCCGCGGTCCCGCGACGGCCGCGGCCGAGGCACGGAGCTCGGCCGAACTTTCTGCTCGCGCTCGGTTGTCCGTCGTCGTGGCTCGAAAGTCGATTCTGCCTCGAGAATGTTGTCAAAGTTCAGAAGTTATAAAGCGACTGTTACGATGTTTCTTATTCACCAATAGGTGGGGACGCGTCAGTGTTTACTGTGCCAGCTCTTAATGTGAAAGTTCAATCAGCCTACTTATGTTAATGGGTGATATTCAAATGCACCCATTCAAATGGGTGATATTAGTGCAGGTCGGTGAGCTTTGAGGTCAGTCTGAAGGTTTGTTAGGAAACACATCCAATCTGTGGACTAATAATTACCCCAAGTTTTGTTATCTGTAAAGAAAAACATGACAAATCATCTGACGGGTCTTCTTGGCATAAACTAAAACATGTGCATGGTGTCTTCAAGTGTTTAGAACTCCACAGGGGCCCCACATGAAATGACCAAGCTTTACCTGGTGAGACACACAGGACATCAATGGGAAAGCATTGCAGTCGGCTTCGCATTCATAACTCTAAGCTCCTAATATGCTACTGCGCATTTGGAGTTCTGACGTTTTAATGTGAAGTTTTAATGGGCTCCAACAAGCCGAGACTGATTCTTCTGAATCACCTATGATCCTGTTGCATTTCCCTCCCACCATCCCTCACGCCCCCCCAGCCTGTGCAGATGCTTGCACACAAAAGTTTGTGCCGGAATTTATGGCTCCCAAAATCCGCCTGAGTTATGTTTCTTAGGAGAGTTTCTCAAGCTGGGTCTTATAAGTACCTCAAGAGACATGAGGAAAGTCACTGAACGAGGGCGTGTAATACATTTCTCTTTGCTGTACACAAGTACAGACACACGCTCAAAAAATAAGTAAATAAATGCCAGAGTAGGGCTCCTAAAAGGGACAAATTTCATGTTAATCATCAATTTATTTACAGGGACCTGGGACCTGCTGCTCTGGCCTCTGAAATGTCTCCAGGAAAAGTGATCTGTGGATGATACTGTGAGTCATAAGGGAAAAAAGAAAAAAAACCAATAAATTCAAGGCAAATATATCCCAAAGAGCAACCTCTTCCAGTTGACATAGAAGCCCAGACTTTCACTACCATGTCAGCTGCTGCCATGTTGATGCCAGGGCCGCTGTGGTTGTGGCTGTCGCTGGCGTGGGTTGGAAGCTGCGGCTCTCACAGCCTGTTCACCTGTGAGCCCATCAAAGTGCATCGGTGCCTCGGGATGCCCTACAACATGACGTACTTTCCTAACATGATGGATCACTACGACCAGGAAATCGCAGCGAGCAAAATGGAGGTAAGCCTAAACGACGTAAGACCTAACGTTCCTCCTCTTTTGTGCCCGCCTCCATAGAAAGTAAAGCTTCCTTTGAATTTCCGTAGCTTCTCTGCTTCTTCTGAAAACACATTACTATTTCTGAAAACAACCAACATTCGCGGTATGGTTAGGATGAGGTGGTTTTTTTGGCCATATCGAAATTGGCTTACTTGACAAAACTGATTATCAGGTGAACAGACTTATTCATGATGTCTGAAGTGTAGGAAACGTGAATGGTGTATAAAATATCTATGCTGATAGTGGCCCAAATTTTCATATCGGTGCAACCCTGGCAACAATCAAGTAGTGACCCTCCCGCTCCACCCGATGGAAACATGTGGCCCCAGATTGTAATGTGGTTGAAAATACTTGGAAACAGTTCAGGGCTGCAGGTGTTTGGAGCAGCCAGTCACGACATGATGGAAATGTGAGCCAGAACCATAATTCTGACTTGTCAGTGGAAAGCAGTTTGCAGGTCAAAAGAGAGAACAAAACTCTGAAGGATTTATCACGCACTTGTTGGTAAACTCTTTAAAACAGTTGCACACCAGCCACATTGCTTCACACTCACTGTTCTGGTTTTTACAAGACGGCGGGTTAAAAAAAAAAAAAACACATCTCAGCAATGATTTCTTTATGCAGAAATCTCTGAAAATGCATCTTTAATCGTCTTATTGGTTCACTTTTTGCGGCGTTACGCTCCTATAAACTAGTCCGGGTGTGTGTTCCTCTGCAGAAAACCCTGTTGTTGTTGTTTTTTTTGTGTTTCGTTCTTCTTGGTAGAGCATCTTGTCTCCAGGCATTCCTTTGGGCCCAGGGTTCTGGTTCCTTTTACACTCAGTGTCAGAATTTGTGAATATGAGCAGTGATCTGTTGAAGGAGTCTTTTGTGCGGCGTCTGGCAAAGGTGCAGGTGTTCGATTTCACAGCAAGCTTGGCCACCGGCAACTCTATCGACTTTGTTGCGTAGAGCCTTTGATTTTTGGAGGAAGGGGAGGGACACGCCTGGTCCCACACAAAGCTGACTGCGCATACCACACCAAGTATCTTCTGTCTGTTAATGACTCACTCATTTGCCCCAACCCTCACCCCCCCACCCCACTGTACGCTTAGCTGTCTCCCATGTTACGGCCTAACACTCTGGCTTCAGTCCTGTCTGAAATGTGTAGCTGTTTATCACTAAGCCCCGGTGCTGGAATCCAACAGACTGCCTCACTCTCAGCAGGTCGGCTTATCAGTCCAGTACTCTAGACGGAAGGCATTTGCTCCAAATTCCAGAAGATTCTAGAGCTGAGGTTGTTTAGTTGTTAGAATACCTAAAAAAATTAAAAATAAAAATGTAAGTACTCGGTGACAAACCTCATGTATCTTTTTCTTCTAGATGAAGAAGAGTTGACCTTTTCAAAGCAGCAGTATTACGTAAAGTTGACCCTTTTTTTTTTAGCTTTACAACATTTTATAATGTTATTCTCTCATTAAAAAAAGGGGCCTGGAGTTTTGCTTTGATTCTTTCGTGCATGTTTGAGAAATCCTTTTATCTCCCATGGCAACCATTCAGCTGTAAAAAACCTTCTGGGTGGACCTAGCCCCGCCTTCGAGGACGAAGCTCTTCCTCTTAGCTTCCAAGCTTCTGCTTCACAGAGCACCCTCCCCCACAACTCCCTGTCAGCTCCTTCAGACTAGCCGTCAGCAATTAGCATTTTGCTAATTGCTGACGGCTAGTGCAACGCTGGTGAAAAAGTTGTTAAAAGGTTAATGGAGGGGCGATGTTATGTTATGACTTCCTGAAGACAGAAGTTTCAGAAAGAACGGGAGTTTTGAAAGAATCTGAGGCTGAATTTCAAGATGTTAATTACAAATTACAAAGTCAAATTTTTCACTTCTAACAACTTTTGGCAACTTAGAAACTTTGCTGCAGTATGTAGTCACTTTTCAGAAAAAAAAGGTATCAACCAAAGACAGAATCAACAGGTCAGGCTTTTTAAAGGTCGACTAGAAAACTGTAATTGTTACATCTCTTCTGTCAAACTGCAGACATGTTTGATATATACATAACGTTTATAACAAGTAGTTATGTGATTGTGCTGCAAAATGCAAAAATACTGTACATAACACTGCACCTTTAAGGCAAAAAAGGTCTGACTTTATCGCACTGACGCACGTTGACGGTTTGTGAAACGTGAGCAGTTTTTACTGTAAGCGCTGCAAAGCAAGTAAAGGTCAGATTGTTGAGCCCAGGAGGCGCTCTGAGTCAGGGACCTCCAAAGGAGAGAAACAAGGGTGCTCACTGTCAGAGAGAGAGAGAGAAGGGGGGGGCGATCCTTGGCCTCACAGATATGGGATGTCTGCCAGAAAGGATTTAGGAAAAAGAAGCAAAACACTGAATAGTGGTCTGTGCTTTAGAGTATGAGCCATTTGTTTTTGGGGGGCAAAAACACAAACTCCTTCATGCGGCTTGACTGCAGCTCCAAAAAATCTTAAAACTTCTCAGCAGACAAAGTTTCTCCAGTTAAAAGGTGGCTTTAATGTCTAGTTGCTTGTTTCAGAAATGTATTTCCTTTCATTTCCTGCCAGAGATATTGCATTCCCCCCATAACCACCTGACTCCTGCCGCCGCTCCCTCGTTCGCCCCTCTCCAGGAAGTTCTTGACCAGCGTGTTGAAACAGAAGAATACTCTTCCTTTCCAGCCGGTGAATGGGCAGCTTTGTGCAGCTTATCACAACAAAGTTCAGATGGAGATCAGTTCACGGTCTAATTTTATTAAGCAGAAATGACCCATGATCTCTCTGGATCTCTTTGCCTTTGTTATTTTAGATTATTGTTAATTCATGATATCTTTGGAGGAGACAGGAAAAATTGGGTCCTTCTTATTTTTATGATTTTCTGCCTGAAAAATTGTTTTAAGTTTTATCTAATCATCGATCTTCTCGTAACCTGATTAATTCCCTTCACAGTCGCTTGACATAAGCAAAGTGTTGTTTTCCATAGACTTCATTTGAGAAAAGTAGCCTCTGTAAACAAAAGTCTCTGTTTTTCTTCTTTTTTTCTTTTTTTTTGTCCTCTCCCTTTGCAGCCATTTATGCCCCTAGCGAGTCTACAATGCTCACCGGACGTCCACCACTTCCTGTGCCAAGCCTTTATCCCAGCGTGCAGCGAGGAGAACAGGGAGATCCGCCCATGCAGGGAAAAATGTGAGGCCGTCCTGAATGACTGCCAGGAGAATATTCGCATTTTTGACATCACCTGGCCTCCCGAACTGGAGTGCAACAAGTAAGAGGACACCCACCAATAACATACGACAACTTTGTCACATTCAGTCACATTACAACCGCAGCCTTCGCTGTACTTCATAAAGATTTTGTGTAAAAGACTGGTTCTGCGCATTTCTAGGTTTGCAATATTGCAATAACCATGTCGGGCTTCACTTCTGTCATTTACCAATTGCCAATTTATTAGCTGAGCGATTTATTGGCCATCCAATTTATCAGTGATGCCCTATTTTTCACCAAGTATGGAGTTTTGCATGTAGACCAAAAAGTTCAGTTGTGACCTCATCCAACCAGAGCATCTTCGTCCACATCCTTTGGTCTTTAATATCCCCCAAAAATTCCCAAAGGCTTTCACAAAACCTTTGGGATTTCTGATGAATTTGAATTACAGTAACTTATGAAGGAAAATGTTTTTTCCAGGATTTTATTTCGGAGCATCAGGGTAAAGTCCCAAATACAAATGAAGCATTTTTTTTCCCTATAAAATATTTTGATGCATCTTTTTTCCTTCACGTCTTAGTTGTTGTGTACTTTGCATTGTCCTGTCAGCTATTATTGAAATTAAACACATTCAGGTTTACAGTTAGGGAATCCGAAGAAAGAAAGCGTAAAACGTTCAACAGGTGTGAATACGACTGCGATTCCCTGTCAGGCTCATCTTGTCACTGCTCCTGTCCTCTAGATTGAAACCTTGCGGGTCGGACGGTTCCGCCCTTCCCTCCACCACCCCGGTGACCTCCTCGTCCCTGAAGAGAGACCTCGGCTTCTGGTGCCCGTTGCAGCTGAAGACCAAGCCGGGCCACGGCTCCTCATTCCTCGGCGCCCAGGACTGCGCTCCGCCCTGCTCCAACATGTACTTCAGACCTCACGACATCGAGTTCGCAAAGAGCTTCATCGGCGTGTGCTCCATCATCTGCCTGGGCGCCACCCTCTTCACCTTCCTGACGTTCCTCATCGACGTCAAGCGCTTTCGCTACCCAGAGCGTCCCATCATCTTCTACGCGGTCTGCTACAGCTTCGTCTCGCTCATATACTTCCTCGGCTTCCTGATCGGAAACAACGCCGCCTGCACCAAGGCGGATCATCACGGAGCGGTGGAAACCGTGGTGGTGGGCTCGCATAGCAAAGGCTGCACTCTGCTTTTTATGCTGCTTTACTTCTTCACAATGGCGGGGATTGTCTGGTGGGTCATACTCACCATCACCTGGTTCCTGGCAGCTGGACCCAAATGGAGCTGCGAGGCTATCGAGAAGAAAGCGGTATGGTTCCTACTTGTAAACTCCTAAAACAGCAGTGCCAAACGTTGAAGTTCATAGTTTTCCAGACACGCTGCATGTTGTTTATGTCCGTACATTTGCCCGATTTGCCCTCCAGCGACAACGCTGGAGGGCAAAAAGACGATTGTTTCACTTGCCTATCATGGCCTCACTGCAGCGGTAGAGCAATTAAGACAACAGCTCCACTACCGCATCAACATTCAACACCAATAAACACACAAACATTTCCCACAGAATGTAACATTCAGCGCATTACAGTGTTATGTTGTCAGGCTTCGTGTTTATTCGTGATTATTAATAAGCGATCATCTGAACACAGTCTTTAAACCCCTGCTCTCAAGATGGTCTGTCAGAGATCAGATGTGTGAGTCACGTTACTTTTTTCAGCTGAACCGAAACACATCTACATGTTAAGGTTGTCAAAGCGAGCACAACTGACCCACTTCCCTCTACCTCCCTACTTTTTAATTCTCTTTGTACTCAAAACTTTTCACTGACCTGAGAAATGAGAACCTTGGACCTTCCGATTTGGTTCTCATAGTGTTGACAATTGGTACCAAAGCACTGCGTTCCTTTTTCCATTGAATATCATGTGTACATTTAAGATTTGCCACGTTCTGATGACAACTGAACAGATAAATCCAATGGTGGTCTTCCTCGGAGAGCAGTTTTCTGGCAGGATCTTGCACACGTTACTTTGCAACGTTTCTATAGCGAAACGTGAGAACCTTCATACGGGTGATAATGTGGTGCATCTAGGAAAATGTGGCAATTATCCTCCAAAGCAACAGCTCTCTCTGTGTTCTGTGTTTCTAGGTGTGGTTCCACACCGCCGCCTGGGGAATCCCCGGCGCATTAACCGTCATGCTGCTGGCCCTGAACAAGGTCGAAGGAGACAACATCAGCGGCGTTTGCTTCGTGGGGCTCTACGACCTCGACGCGCTGCGGTACTTCGTGCTCGCCCCTCTGTGCGTGGGTGTCGTTGTGGGCCTCTTCCTCATCCTGGCAGGCATCGTCTCTCTCAACCACGTCAGGCAGGTGATCCAGCACGACGAGCGCAACCAAGAGAAGCTCAAGAAGTTCATGATCCGGATCGGCGTGTTCAGCTGCCTCTACCTGGTCCCGCTGGTCACCCTGTTAGCCTGCTACACCTACGAGCAGAGTCACCGCAGCTCCTGGGAGAACACCTGGGTCAATGACAGGTGTCAAGAGTACAGCATCCCCTGCTCCTACAAGGTATCTGTGGCTGCTTCCATCATTCACTGTCAAACAGGGGCCCTGATCTTATCTACCTGTGTATAGATCGGAAAATCAGAGAGTGGCTGTGTTTCCATTATAAATGCCCGCAAAACCTTTTCAATATTCAATTAATTTTTCACAAAAACACAATTTGAGAATTGTGGTGTTTCCATTAAATAAGAAGTGCAGTTGAAATCACACATGAAAAAGTCTGTGGACACAGTAAGTCATTAAAAATTAGAGATCATTTATGTTTGAATGCAGTTTTTGGGGAACTGGTCAGCTATTTTTACAGAAGAACTGTAGATTCAACACTTCGGAAAGCAAACTCAACTTTTGATGAACTGTGTGATGACCTCTTGATGAGTCAGCTGTACATTGTCCAAGGAGACCAGTTTCTACACATAAGTTTAAACTATTTGGACTTTGTCTATTGGAATTACATCATGATGGCTTAGTCGAATAAAAAAAAAGTGGCACAATAATGCTTTCTTTACCCGCACCAGTTTGTCAAAATCAACTTAGTCTCTTGACAAATGCCAGTTTTAGCCTCAAATTGGATTTCATAATGAACATAATTTGCCCAGATCACAAGGATCTCGTTAGCATTCGTGTTTTTCTGTGTTTCAGGTCACGGAGCTCAGCCGTCCCGACCTCTCTTTGTTTCTTGTGAAATACTTGATGACGCTGGTGGTCGGGATATCTGCCGTGTTCTGGGTCAGCAGCAAAAAGACCTGCTCTGAGTGGGCCTACTTTTTCAAACGAAATCGCAAAAGAGAGTAAGGCTCTTGCAATCTCTGACGTAGCGACCGCACCAGAAGCAGCGCTGCCGTGTCACGCGCTAACGGGTCTCATCTTTGATCCACAGCCCCATCAGCGAGAGCCGCCGGGTCCTCCAGGAGTCCTGCGAGTTCTTCCTGAAGCACAACAGCCGCGTCCAGCACAAGAAGAAGCACTACAAACCCACGTCCCACAAGCTCAAAGTCATCTCCAAGTCTATGGGCACGAGCACCGCCGTCTCTCCCGCGAGCGCCACGCATCAAGGCTCCTCTGCGTTTGGCAACCACGAGCCGCACATGAGGAGCTCCCTGTCTGAGACCTCCGCCAGGGAGCACCTGGAGCGCGGCGCCTCCGGCCGAAGCTCCAGGAGGGAGCGAGAGAGGGAGCGAGAGGGCGGGGAGAGGCGCAGCAAAGGTGGGAGCTCCAGCAAGGTCAGCAGCCGCTCGGAGAGCATGAACAGAGGAGCAGACGGCAGGTAAGAGGTTTTTTTCTTTCTTTTATTTAAGACTAAACACTTTTTACAAACTCATAGTTTCTTGAGATCTTTTTTATTTCACCACAGTATTTAAATTTTAACCCTTTAACTAGTTATGTAGAGGTAAAGTGCAGACTCTTAGCTTTGTTCATAGGTTTTTCTGCAGGCAAATGTGACAAAAGTTCATAAAACAACTACTGGCCCTTTTTAGGTCCAACATGTATCAACTAAATGATTGCATTTTCATATGAATTAAAATATACAATGAAAGTAAATTGTAAATGTTCTTGTTTAGAAAAAAAAAATGATTCAAACCTAAATTGGTTTTTTTTCAGGTTTAGAATTTATATCTCTTGAATCTTAAGCTACTGGTGCACTAATAAATCACCACGATTTCCTTAGTTTTGAGGGACTAGTGATCGGTCGTTACAAGCTGATTTTATCCACTGATCTTATCTACCTCGGTAGAAGTCTGGCATACGGACAAGTGCGTTTAAGACAAGTTATCGCACTGTTCCTTGATGTACTTAGCGACTTTTCAGACCAAAAAAATATCAGTACGGGTGAAAATGAGAATTTGCAGGCCAGGCTTTTTATAGATCAGAAAAGTGCAGTCAGTGCTGCCTTACCTTAAGCAGCAGTAGAACTTGCTTCAAAAATTGATTGAGCTCTTTAGTTAGCATTGCCTGCTCCCGAGCCTGTATTCAGTCCAGGTTGACGTGGATTTGGATGTGAAATCCAGTTTGACAGTCGGTGTGGTCGCCGCTGCTTCCATTGCGACCAGGGCCGCGTCAGAACGCAGGCATTGTTTTGATATCCGAGTTGTAGGTTGTCACAGAGAAGCTTTTGTGTTTCTCTGTCATAGACCTTGAACCTCTTATCTCCGATCTGCCATTGGCCACATGGAAAACCTTAAATCAGTTAAATACCTTTTTTTTTCCTTTTCTTTTTATCGTCATAATTGGCCCATTTCTGAAGGTCGTTTTCTCCTGCGCAGTTTTTGGACTGTCTCGCTTATAAGCAGGATCTCGTTTCACAGCGTGTCAAATTCACATGCCGCACTCGGAATCAGCCTTCTGTCGGCCTAACTAATGAGGAGACGATGAAGGAATAGCTGCACCTGTTTATGGAACAGGCTTCATTAAAAATGTAAATCCTTTCAATGCTTACGTTGATTACACCTCAGCCCTGAAAAAAAAAAAAAAAGCTGCCACAGATTAAGCACACACTGGAGGTTTCATTCCCACAGTAAAAAAAATGTGTATTTGAGCAGAGAATCGGTCAATTTGACTATGTTAAGGAACAAAAACGACATATAAGCAGCTATAATTTATGCGTCTAAAAAACATCATCAAGCTGTATTGTGCCGTTGTGTTTAGAATGACTCCAAGAAGCGAGCTGTCAGACACCAGACAAGCTACGAGTGGACAACAGCAGCAGCAGCCGACTTTGAACCAATCGCACAGCAGCATTCTGGACTCCGCCCACCAGAAGGTGGACAAGGCGTCAGAGGAGAGTAAGGACCCAAAAGAAATCTAAGCTAAAAAATGTTTTCTGTTCAATCTTAAAGATGGCTTAAAGGTATTTTAAGTTGTATCCAGTGAATGTTCAGGACCCTAAACATGCAGCAGACATCAGGGGGTTTGTTGGACCAGAATAATGTGGGATTTAGACTGCGGCTGCTCAAGGTGACGACTGCGTGTTGCAGGTTTACCGATCTTTTAGTCCGAACGTTGAAGAACATGGCTGAACCAGGCTTCTACCAGTGGACTTTTAGGAACATCGCATACATCACAAACACTTTTTAAAGGTTTCAGTTAAACGACGTTTGATTCTTTCAGCAACAACAAAAAAACTACATCATGACCTGTGTAAAATATTCTTTTCATTGTAGAATTCAAGCTTTTTTACTGTACTAGTCCACACACTGAATCTTCATGAAGTGATTTATGATATTGCCAAACATTCAACCCATGAAAGTTGTGCTGTTTTTGGAAGTCTTATTGTTACTTTTGGATACATTGTTTGTTATAAGACCAAGTATGTGCTACTCTTAAAAGATGCTCTTAAACTTGAAATAGTTGAATGTGCAAATTTATTGTTGAAAAGCTTTTCCTCTTTTTTTTTCCTATCCTGAACTTTTGTTTTTACATTTTTGTACACTGTTGTCTTTAAAAACATATCAACTGGACTGGGTTAAATCACTTTTGGGAAATAATCCAAACATAATCAAGCAGGCCTTTTTGCACTACGTGGTATTAGAAAAACAAACCACAAATTACTGAATAACAAATAAATACAAGCAGTAATGTGTCGATATAAGTGTGAGCAGGCCTGGCTTTTCTTCAAAATGTGACTCTGTTATTGTAATCTTCAAATTGTGAAGGTTTTCCTTAATATCTATACAACTGGTGCATTGGGCTCTTTGCACCTCAAGAGGAAAAAAGAGAGCCGCATTTTGCGCATGAGATTGTGACGTCAGCGCGGCAGGTGCGAAGAGCCCTGTGACCTGTCCTGTGTTAATTCTCTTGGGACCTCCAGGCCAGCAGGGGGCGATATGTTGCCTCGAATTCTGCTTAACCTTTGGGCTGGCTCGAGCTGTGAGGAGTATTCATAACATTTAAAACACGTTTAAATGATCTAAAGTTGTTTTTGCACGCTTTAAGTGAATTATATGGCAATGCATTGCGTCTTTAATGCTGCATGATCTTTTGAGTCGATTTTTATTTTATTTTATTTTTTTTAACTGTGGGAGTTAAGACATTTCCAGAGTCACAAATTAAAAGGGAAACCGTGTAAATGAATGTGTTGTTTTGTATTTCTGTCGCCTTATTATCAGTTTAGTTAATGATGTGCCTTGTGTAGTCTGTCAAATATTCTTTTTTCTTTTTTTGCTGTTTCCTCAGTCAATTTTTGTACCTTTTGTAGTTTGTAAGCTCGGATTACTGTGATGTTTTGAATAAAAACACGTACAATTGTTTTCCATATTGTGTGATTCACTGTGTTTTATTGAGACTTTTTTTGCTTTGTTTTTTTTTAAATAAAAATATGTACTTCAGCCAATAATTGGAAATCGGAAGGAAAAGAATGTCATAATATGGAATGTGGTGTTCAGCTATTTTTACTCTGATACCTTCAAGTAAGAGTCTGTGCAACCAATTTATGTTAGAAGTCACCTGATTATTTATTTATTTATTGCAAAGAATAGAAAAACTTAAGATATGCAAATCAGATATAAATACCCTACTAAGATTTGAACTCATTTCTAAAAATAAATAAGAAAAAGATTCCAAAAGCATGTTTTTATCTCTTTTTGCTTACACTTTACTGGGGCTCTCTTGTGAGCTCTGATTTTTTTTTTTTTTTTTTTCCCCCACCAACACTCACTCAAGATTTTGACATAGTGCCCCCTCCACCTCACCCGGGAATGTTTTCTTTAGCTCCGTCTCTGCGCGGTGACTGGTTCCTTCCCCCCCCAGACCCCCCCGGTCGAGGAGTCCCTGCCCTCCTCCGGCCTCCCCCGCTCAGGGACAGACCGTCGCCTTCGCGTCGCTCCCTCGCGCAGCGGCACACGGACTCAGCCGTCCCCACCGGCAGGATGTCTCCTCTGGCGAGCCGCCTGCTCGTCCTCCTGTGTCTGGCTCTGCCTCTCTGCGGGCTGGAGAAGGTGAAGAGTCGAGGATACAGAAAGGAGCCGGACGTTGACAAGGTGGGACGCGTCTCGTGGGACTGTCATTGATTTTGGTTTTGCATGTTCACATGAGTCTCACTCCTGCCTTTTATTATTATTATTGTTGTTATTGTGCTGCTTAACGCTGGTTTAGATGCCTTTTGATCAACTCGGGATGATTCGGTATTTTATTAGTTAATTCACTTGTTGGAAGGCGAGGCGCGTTAAACCGACCCAAGACCGAGTGGGCTGTTAAAAAAAAAAAAAAAAAAAAAACAGGAAATTGGGGTCTGGCTCATGCTGTCTGGCTTTGTTGTTTGTGTTCCCATTTTTTTTTTCCGGTTGAAAATAACTTTTTATAGGTATGAGCTGTTTTTTCTGGGTTTTTTTTTTCAAAGTTAACAGTTCTCCAGTTGATTAATTTTAATGATCGTCATCCACAGGATATTTGAGTACATTTACTGCCTATGGGTTTCATAAATAAAACTTGTGTTTATTTTAGGTAGGCTTCCTTAGAACTAGCGGGGCCCCCACACTCCTGTCCCTTTGCTCCCAGGAGTGAACATACTGAGCCTCCAAGTGGTTAATGTAGTTTAAGCCTCCAGCAAACTGTTAAAAGTCCTGTATGCATGACTTTTTGATGGATAGATTTTCAGATTTTTTTAATTTTTTTTTTGAACAGGGGCAGATCCAGAAATTCTTCTAGGGGCTTGTGAAAAGGGGGCCATTAAAAAAATCATAAAAAAGGCAAGAAAAAGAGGATGCGGTGGGAACCCCACTGAAATTAAAAGACAGCCGAGTTTCAGTATTTTTAATTAGGTGTGTTCGCAAGTGAGACACTTCGAAATGAAGCGGCTTGACCCGACCTTAGTTTTAGCATTAGCATTGGATTCAGCTTTAGCGCTGTTGCTAAAAATTGAAGACAAACTCATTTTGATCCCTTGTCTCACGCCACTTCCTTGTATTAGTAATTTGATATATTCATTCATAATCCAAACACATCAGTTACACCACAGACGATAAACCACCAGTCGAAATGTTTAGGCACCGAAATCAGAAATGTTACAGTTTAACCAATACTGAGCGTCACCTTCACAAATGAACATGCTTCAGTCCGATGTTTACGTCCCTATGACTAATATTTAAGATTCGCTCAAGATTCTTTTTTTCGCACTGTAGCAAAGTCCTTATTTTGTGACGCTCTGTATCTAGTGCACAGGAAACGATGCAGACAACCCCAACTGCACTAGACTCTCCTCGGACGAGGGACGATCTCCTTGTCAGAGCAGCATGGTAATCTTTAAATCCAGCTCTTTGCGCCTGAGCCCCCGTCGAATCAGAAACCTCCCGAACCAAATGCTGCATGTTCCTGAAAAGCTTTTGCTTGTGCTTTGGTGTGAACTAACGCATGAAATGCAGGCAGTACCTCCAATGTTTCCGAATTAATGCACATAGCATGCACCCAGGTACAGGAACAGTCTATCCTATGTACAATATGGCCCTAGTGTAAATAGGCAGGCGGGCTGCAGGCAGCTAATATAAAAGTCAGCTGTACTGCAGGGCGGACAGAGTTTCCATTCATTTGTCTGCTTTTGAAAGCCCTCCAGAAAAGGAACCTCTAATAAACTCCGCAGACATTTCCACCCTGTGAATACGCCGCTTTTCTCTGATCACTCCCAGACGCCGTCACCAATAACCCCAGGATGCCTGGAAGTATCTGGTCCCGTTTTTCCTGAAAGGACTCCAGCGTTCTTTCGGCACACGCAGTGCCAACGAGAACCTTCTAATTTCATCGTTTCCCCCTCGTTCCTCTGGAGATGACGTAAAGTCTCGTATCTCCTGGGAGCCAAAGCCTTTCGCAGCTTAATGGCAGGAACAGACTTATAGGAAATCTGCATTTTCTCCTAGTTTTAGTTTTGTTTTTTTTTTCTAGATTAGGAAGTCTGAAACACTTTTTTCTTTTTGGTTGAGAATTTACCTCTGAGACCCAAGTCAGGGCAAGATGTTGAAACCGAAGTAAAAGCTCTTTGTTCTCCACCCCTACGTCTTGATTTACCCCTCCTCCATCCCCCCAACTTAATGTCTTTTGGCTCCATTGCTGTTCCACAGCTGCATGCTGAGTAAAAAGGGCAGCAAACCCAGCTGCTGCAGTCCACTGATTGCCTGAGGTCAAGGATGCACGTCCCACATGTCAGTTCATCCTGCCTGAGAGAGAGCACCTACAAATAACCTAAATGTAAACCCTTCTGCTGCCTCCCCCATCGCCCCCGCAACCTCCCCCCGCAAAAACAAACCAATTTTCAAAACCTTTGCGCCGCAATCTCTTGCTATTTCTGTTGGAGGAGCGTGTGCCGTCTCGCTCGTTTGGCTCCTCCATTGTGTCGGTGTTTGTGTGCGGTCGCTGTTTTGGCGAGCTCTTTGCTGACTTTGAGTGAGCCTGAGTCAGCCTGAGTGTGTTGCAGCATCTGCCTAAAGATAGCAGACAAAAACCGAGCAGGACAATGAATCACACGCCTACTGATTTAGAACAACCTCCCAAGGCCCGCAGTTCCTGATTTACGCACGATATATCATTCATTAGCTCGGTGGCTTGATGTCTGTCGGTTCCAGACATCTGTTTTATTTTATTTTTTTTCACCGCACCCCGACTGGCATCGGATTTTGTTTACGTGACTTGTAAATGAGGTATAATCTTGCCTCATTTACGTGCATGTTTCCTAAACATGGATTCAGCTCGCGCGAAGGCAGCAGTAAAGGGAAGACTGAATCAGGAACTCCATTTGCCCGAGATTCAGCTGTCCTTCTTGGCACTTGTGGCTGCTCTCTCCCTGACTGTTGTTTTTTGGTTGTTTTTTTTCTCTTTTCTCCAGTATGGCAGCTGCATGCAAGGCCCAGCAGGAACCCCCGGAAGAGACGGTAATCCCGGAGCCAACGGCATTCCAGGCACGCCAGGTATCCCGGGCCGTGACGGGCTCAAAGGTGAAAAAGGGGAATGCGTGAGTGAGATTTTTGAGGAGCCCTGGAGGCCCAACTACAAGCAGTGCGCCTGGAACGCACTGAATTATGGGATCGACCTGGGTAAAGTGGCGGTGAGTATTGCCGCCGGAGCAGAATCTGTGTTATGAATTCGCACAGCACTTCTGGACTTGTGCGAAATTCTGCTCGCCTGTGAAAATCGGGAGCGCGCCTTGCAGCCAGAGAGGCGGATCTGACCATTTTCACAGCAACTCCGATCGATTCCTCGGTAAAAGCAACTCACACAATCATGTCCAGGTTGTAACATTGACTTTAATCAGCTGCTGTTGTGCACAGAATTGTGAAATAATTAAATAAACGAGGTCTTCTTCCATTATTTCAAACACCAAGAGAATCTGTCTTTTTCCAACTTTTATCACTTAAGCCTGACAAAAAAAAAAAAAAAGTCAGTCACCAAGCAGTTTTCCAACATGTAGTGTGTATTTATAATTTTTCATTTCTGGTATGTAAGGATGTAAGCTGGCTGATCGAAGGGCACAAACTTGACCTCCTGAAAAGATGAGAGTGCAGACTTTCTGGTAAATCTCATTCTTATGTAAAATATGACAGATTACTGGATTCAGGAAATTTCTAGCATATTACATGTTTCCACACATAACATTTTTTGAGAATTCAGAAACAGTTTCTGCTTCTTTCCCAAAGTTCTGGGGAGAGGAGAGTATGGATATTTCAGCTGCCTGAAATAATCCGTACCCCCTCCATAAAATGGGAACAAATTACCTAAAAGTCTTTGGAAACAAATAGATACACGCGCACACACCTTGACATGATTGTGTGAGTTGCTTTAAAGAAGGAATCGATCAGAGGAGCCGTGAAAACGGTCAGATCCGCCTCTGATTGCCAGGCGCGCTCCCGACGCAGTAGGAGCAGATTTTCACAGGCGAGCAGAATTTCGCACAAGACCTCAAAGGGCTCGCAGTTTCACCTCAAGGAACCGCAAGCTTTAATGTAGTTTATTGGTGTTTTATGAGACACATGAAATGCAGCTCCAGGCTTTTCTGGGATTTGTCTTCACCGGCTTCACGCAATCTGGAAACTCCCATTTCTTCTCGTAAAAAAAAATTAACTCAAGCTCGGTCAGGTTCGGATCGAGATCGTGTGTTGATGTCGCTTTCTGAATCTGTACGCAGAAAATGCGGGTTTATGTGTGGGCTTTGGGAAATTGCAGCGCGTCGATGCGCTTTGATCCGAATCCTTCCAGCTCCAGTTGGAAGGTGACCTCTCTGCTGACCTCTCCGCTGCCGTCTCCACGTCGACGCAGTCGGGTTTTCTCGCAGGATCGTGCTGCATTTACCTCCATCCGCCTTCCCATCAACCCCAACCGGATTCTCTGTCCCCGTTGACAAAAATATATTTATATATATTCACTCAGAATCTGTTTGTCGCCGTGTCTAAGGACTGCACGTTCACCAAGCTGCGCTCGGACAGCGCTCTCAGAGTCCTCTTCAGCGGCTCCCTGCGACTCAAGTGCAAGAACGCCTGCTGCCAGCGGTGGTACTTCACCTTCAACGGGGCCGAGTGCACGGGGCCCCTGCCGGTGGAGTCAATCATCTACTTGGACCAGGGGAGTCCGGAGCTCAACTCCACCATCAACATCCACAGAACATCCTCAGGTAAGGGAGAACTCTGAAGTGAACTCTGAAAAGAAAAAAAAAACCCTGAACAAATACAAAAAGGACTAAAATATTGTTTCTGAATCGGATCCGGCGGATCGCACCGCAGAGTGAGTTCGGAAGCCTCACCACGCCGGGATTGTCTGTTCCTATTATTCAGACAGACACGACACATTTTATCAACCATGACAATTCCTCTTCCCGGTGTTTTTGGCAAACAGACCAGACGTACCTGTGTGTCAGTGTTTTTGCTCGGCCCAAACCAGCAACAGAAAACAACAGAGGCGTGTTTTTAGCTTTTTGATCTGGCTGAGGCTCGCTGAGAAGCACGCCCCAGGTAATCCCCCGTGTGCCCAGCTGCTGCTGAGCAGGCTTCCTCTCAGCTTCACAAGGAAACAAATTCAGGATTTCAGACGTGAAACAACTGAAGCCATGTGCTTTTGCTAAAGACAAAAGAACCGAGTTCCTCACCTCTGACCTCTGCTCTTGTTTTCCTTTTGCAGTGGAGGGGCTGTGCGAGGGCGTCAAGGCGGGGTTGGTGGACGTGGCGGTGTGGGTGGGGACCTGCGCCGATTATCCCCGGGGGGACGCTTCCACGGGGTGGAATTCCGTGTCCAGGATTATCATAGAGGAACTGCCTAAATGAGAAGACAGAGATATGAAAGGGAGGACCCGGTCTTTGTAGTGTAGGAATCAGTCGCCTGACACGCCGGAAATAACCGGATACGACCGGTTGAGGCGTGACAGAGTCTCTGATGGTACCTTGAATGTTTTTTTTTGTTTGTTTTTGCTGTTCTGTTTAATTACATGTACAAAAAATTCTGACGCTCTGCCTCCTTGGAGTAAATTCTGTATTGTGGTTTGTTTTGAATTTTTTTTTTGGTCTGCTGGTGGCCTGGTAATTGATTACAGTAACCATTCAAATGTACTGTGTGACGTGTGTGTGAATCGTTTCTGTCAATAAAGTCATCTTTTTCTAAAGACTCGACTTCTTTTCCTGGAGGAAGTAAGTGGAAAAGACGTGGGATTTCCAGGTTTTGATATTTGTGTTTTACAGAAAATGTCCCGTGTCCATTCGTTTTTCAATTCATCCCTAAATTTTTTTTCCTTTTCTCCAACACTTCATCCAACGTCGCGTCTTTCGATTTATGCATAAATCAACATCGTTCATCTGTCAGTTCGTCTATTATTAACCCACCCATCTGTTTATCCATTGTTTTTAGCGGCCATCTTTTTTCTTTTTTATGACATAGGCCAGAACTTTCCAGCTGAAAACTTAAAAAAATTTAGATTTATTCTCAAATTTCACAATTTTGCTAAATGTTTTCTTGTTCCTTGTTCAATAATCAACCTCTTGCAGTAAATATGTATCTCATTCTGTCACTCCTTGTTGGCTTCTCTCATTATTCTCTTCCTTGTTTCCCTGTTGGTCAGTGATTCCTGAGGTTTTTTTTTTGTCCTCCCCAGGCTCCCTGTGCGCCTGTTTTCTTAATTTTTTTTTTCTTCAATCTTCAGCTTTACTTACTTCCTCAGCGTTTCTGTCTTCAAGTCTTCATCAACGTCTCATGACGATGGCTGCACTAAAAAAATGCTGCAGCATGAAGGTTTGTGAACCAAACACGCATAAAATTAAATTCAACAAGGGAAAAACATGGTTGCTTAAAAAAATGATGACTTTATTTTGTGCCTTCCACTTTTAGAGGATTGTAATTCTTAGCTTTTTTTTTGGAAAGGCAGTGAAAATTTTACTGTGACATTTATACGTTGTATATTATAAACCATATAGAAGCAGATTGGCACAAAAGCGTGTGCCATTCTTGAATAGTGGTCTAAAGCTGCACAAAAATCACTTATTTTTACAGGTTTCAAATGCAATGCCTGATAAAATGCACTGTAATATTAAACATTTAACAGTCTTCATAGAGGTTGGGGAGTCAGAAAAATGGCAGCC
Organism: Poeciliopsis prolifica; assembly: GCF_027474105.1. Taxonomy (NCBI): domain Eukaryota; kingdom Metazoa; phylum Chordata; class Actinopteri; order Cyprinodontiformes; family Poeciliidae; genus Poeciliopsis; species Poeciliopsis prolifica. The sequence continues at coordinate 3,320,084 of NW_026562392.1, read as the reverse complement.
TGGAAAAGTGTGGAATTACCCATTGGAACCAAAGAACACACCCTGCAATTAAATAGGTCAAAAATAAAACATTTATTGTGTTCACACGCTAATAAAGCGCTTCACATTTCATAGCAAAATGTCATAAAACAATACACTTAGTTTGTGTAATGAGGGGGGAAAAAAAAAGCATAATCAATGCTGCAGTTCACACATTGATAATTAATAATAAAGATAAAACTGCAGTCCTGAGATTTTGATGCTGATCATCAAGTTTTAAATAGACTGTTTTTCATCTTTCTGTTGCCAGAAAACGTAAACAAACCTTCCTCTGTGGGAGAATGCTGAATTCACCACAGATCGTTACAACACGCCGCCCACGTTTGACAAAGTAGTCGCCATGTCACATTTATACCGTTTCCAAAGGGACAAACTGAAACAAGTCATCCCCACGAGCCAACTGTGCGCTTAAATCAGACACGTGTTCCCATCATGCTTTTAGGATTGAGGCCACTGAAAAAAAATTTACGTGTTTTTTTTTCTCCTCAGAATTCAGGATTCAATCTCAGGATTTTGACTTTTCTCTAAAAAAATCTGAACTTTTTTTTTTAGAATTCTGGCTTTAATCTTCTGAGATCAAAAGTCTAAATTTTCACTTTGTTCTCACAATTCAGATTTCTTTTCCTCAGAATTTTGACTTCAATCTTCTAAAATCAAAAGTCAGAAATTAGAGAAAAAAAGTCAAAATTCTGGGAAAGAATAAATAAATAAATAAATAAAAATCCAAATTCCAAGAAAACTCCCCCCCCCCCCCCCCAACATTCTAAGAAAAAAAAGCCAAAGTTATGAGATTAAAGTCAGAATCTTTTTACTTCAGTGGCCCCAATGCGCCTCTATATGTTTGACCGGAAAGGAGTTAGTTGTTTTGCTGCTTTGACTTTTTTCTCACTTCTACACATCTTCACGTACTTAAGGAAAGCCTCTGGGGAAACACGCTCCCCTCTTCGCCTCCAACGGTTCAGCCGGAGCTTGGTGCCCCGTGTGGCTGTCCATGCTGGGTTCTCACTGTCTCTCTCATTTTGTCCCCAGAAGGAAGCGGGACACGTTCTCATAAACCACAAAAGTGATGCAGCAGGCCGGCGTGACGCGGATCAAATTTGGGACGATGCCTTTGTAGAAGCCCGAAGCTCCTTCGTTTCTGCAGAGGGAAGAGCGAGCGTGAAAAGGGAGCCGGGTCCAATCGACCGGTCCCAGCAGGTCGGCGTCCGTACCTCCACGTCCGTCCGATGACATCTACGACCCCGCCGTATCTGTTGTGCTGGTCTTGGAGCCGCGCTCTCACCACCTGATACGGGTACGTCGTGGCGACGGCGAATACTTTGGACAGCGCTGCCATTGTGATGTATTCCAGAGCATTCTGCTCATAAGAGAACCACAGAGAGGAGGGTGAGCAGGAAGAAGGGAGTGATGACTTCATCCAGCGTAGCCCCGAGTTTGAAACTCACCAACTTTGCGTCTGAAGGCACCTTCTTGTATTTGTTGTAGTCTCTCTTGAGCTCTTCGTAGGCCATGAACTGCAGGGCTCCGTGAGACGTACCGAACAGACCCGGAACGTAACCCTGCAGGGCACAACTGCACTTTACTTCAGCTGGAAGCATGATGAAGAGCAACGACGCCCCCTAGTGGGGGATGACTGTTTTCTGCTGAAGTGACGGCAGGAAAGCATGGAAGCTAAAAGCTCAACAGGAAGTTACAATTCCGATTTTTAAAGGCCGACTTGTTATGAGATATAAAGTCAGCACTTTTTTCAGATAAAAACAAAGTCGTAATTTTGACTGTCTAGTTTATAGTCATGATTATGAGACGCCGAATAAAATTGAGTGTATTACGATTTGGAAAGTTAAAATTGTGGACTGCATCTCATAATTATTACTTTTAAAGTCAAAATTATTACTTTTGTCCTCAAAATTACGACTAAAACCAAAACTATGACTTCGAAAGTTAAAATTAAGATTCATAATTTTGACTGGATCTAATAATTATGACTGAAACGTGAAATTATGGCTTTTACTCCAATAACAATGACTCACCCTCAAATGTTGACGTTAAAACTCATAATTACACCTTTAAACCTCATAATTATGACTACAAACCTCGCAATTATAACTTTCCTGTTGGGCTTTTACTTTTTTCTTTCATGGCACAAAAATCTAGCATCTATAATCATCAGACACACTTATTATGTCTCGCATGGAAGTCCACAAAAGACGTCTCACTTTGTAAAGTCCTGGCAGGCCCTCGTGGCGGTAGATCTTCACCAGGGCGTCCACCATCCCCTTGTACTGCTTACTGCTGGGGTCGGCGCTGTACTGCAGAACCAGTCGGGTCTTGGTGACCCAGATCGGGTTGGTTATGGTGAGAGTGAGGATGCCTGAGAAGAAGAAGCGGGGGAAAAAAAAGACTCTAAAGGTCAGCTAGAGCTTCTCAAGTTCTCACACACACACACACACACACACACACACACCGTTTTAATGTTCTGCCAGGTCTGGCTGCAACTGATCAGTACCTTGTTCTCAATGCTATTTTTTATTCTGTTTATAGTAATCAACTTGAACTGTCTTGCAAAAAAAAATTAAATAAATCAAATGAAGTAATAACATCTGGAATAAGTACAGCATTTTGTCGCAATTTTTTCCCATTTTGATTGATTGTTTTGCAGATGCGGGTGGATTTGCATTCAGTTTCTTAGCATCATATGTTACTGGAGTGATTCGGAGCTCGTATTGATGTCCTTATCCTACCTGGATCTTAAACAGAAATATTGTGTCGCAGCTTCGATTTTATGAGCCGGTCTAAATTTATCAAGAAAACGACAAACAAACCGATGTGACCTCCTTAGTAAATATAACGGGGGTGAGGTCATTTCCACATGCCCCGTGTCAGCTGCATCCAGCTCTGAGCTGTGAGGTCGGTTCTGACCTGCTTCAGCCGCCGAAAGCAGGTGCTCTGCTGGGCTCAGCTCAGCCTCACGGCCCTCCTTAGTGGAGCCTTTGATTGCATTGTAGCTGCAAAGAAACAGGGAGAACTCACATCAACTGATTTCTGAATGCCACTGTTGCTGGTGAAATCGACCTGATGCAGGGTTTTATTTATTTATTTTTTACATACAAGAAGAAGTAGAGACCCCAGGACAAGCCTGCGCCCCAGATGTTGGGCGTCACCCCTTGGTACAGACCCCTCACTCCCTCCTGATGCCACACGCTCTTCATGCAGTGAAGAATGCCGCTGTACTTGGGCCTCAACTCCAGTCCATCACTCACTGCATTGGAAGAGACGTTCACAACTTAGCGAAGGCATTCAAAAAAAAAAAAATCCATATACATATATACACCCAGAAAAGCCGATCCTCACGCTGTACCTGCAAACCTGATCTTCACCAGGTCCAGTGGGTGAAGCACCAGAGTGGACACCACGCCGCCGCTCAGTCCCGCCACCAGGTTTTCCACTTTCACGTGGCTGAAGACCTGCTGAACGTGTCCGGCGACGGAGACCGCGGAGACGTGTCTTCTGGGCAGCGCCGGCGTCTCTGTGGGGTCACGGTGATCCGGCGCGGAGCCCATCCTCAGCAGGTGACCGAACTCGGCTGGCTGAGCTCCGAACAAGACCCAAAACTAACTCTGTGGAAGCGAGGCGGCTGGCTGACTCCGCGACAACATTTAGGTTATGGCACAGACACGAGGAAACCGACCGGAAATTCACGGCACGTCGGCGGCCGAACACGCGGCGAAACTCATTGCTACCGATAAACGTCAAGTCTCGCTCTCCTCCGCCTCGACCTTGTTTGCGAGGAACCGATTAGATAAATGTCAAGTCGTATTCCTCAGAGTTGCACTTCCGGGACGCGACCTTTCAAAATAATTCGAATCAAGGCCTCACTCCTCATAACGCGGCCGTCACAGGTTCGAGTCCCAGCCTTCACCCTCCCATCTATCTATCTATCTATCTATCTATCTATCTATCTATCTATCTATCTATCTATCTATCTATCTATCTATCTATCTATCTATCTATCTATCTATCTATCTATCTATCTATCTACTCTCTCAGTCTCGTGTGCTCCTACTTGGCACTAAATTCTGTAAAAGTACAACTTTTCGGTATTATTTCCGGTTCGTCCTCTTTCTAAAATATCTAACTTGACTATTGTTTCTTTCAGTGACGCGATCAACAGGCGCGGATGTCCCACAATGCAACGCGAGCGGACCAAGCCACTTCTTCACTATCAACACATGTCGATTAGTCTTTTTTTTTTTTGCACGAACATTAGGATATTATTATTAAACACTCTTTTGTGCTGGCGTTGCTCTTGGCTCTGAACCCAAATGAAGGTCAAGATCCTTTCAAGAAACCCGGATGATTACGTCCGGGAAACTAAACACGACATTCAGCGAGGTGAGCGTGTGACTGCTAGCTTCCATAGGCTAATGGCTAGCATAAACATTGGAATTAAATGAGTAGACAAAACGAGTACAAAACACATGACATCCATTTTCTTTATTATTGTTATATATATATATTTAAATGTAAATAGTTTAAGGTTGTGAGTTCTTCTGCGAGGCGACTTGCAGTAACAGCCTTTGACTCAGTCCCCAGGAACTACGACCCCTCCCTGCATCCCTTCGAGGTGAGCCGAGAGTACACGCGGGCCCTGAACGCCACAAAGTTGGAGCGCGTGTTCGCCAAGCCTTTCCTGGCCTCCCTGGACGGACACAGAGACGGGGTGAACTGCCTGGCCAAGCACCCCCGGAGTCTCTCCACCCTGCTCTCTGGCTCCTGCGATGGAGAGGTCAGCCGTCCTTTGAGCTAACAGCTAACGGGTTTTAATCTCTGTATATTTAAGAAAATGTTGTGTTTGTAGGTCAAAGTGTGGAATCTTACCAAACACGAGTGCGTACGCACTCTCCAGGCCCACGAAGGGTTCGTCCGGGGAATGGTCGTCAGACACTGCGGTACCTCCTTCTTCACGGTAAGCGGTCGACTTAATCGTCTTCACGTTTTGTTTGTTTTTTTCAGTCATCTCACAGAGAACTCTGTGTGGCCTGGCCTGTCACAATAACCCAATTAATCGCATAATTAATCAAAATCGGCTCAATAATTTCCATTTGCATGAGTTTATCAGATTTATCTTTTTTCTTCTTCTCTCTTCACACCAAAAATTGGATGACTAAAGTCTAGAGTCTGACAACTAACCTCTCCTTTTTTTTTTTTTTGAAGGATCATTTTGTTGGCAGAGACTTCATGACTAATTTCATTTGTCGTTTCGGTGGCTTTATTCATTTTTGGACTTTTAAAATGTCATCCAGTGTAAAATGCTCGTAAGAATTGAATGATCTCTGAGAATGTGCTCTTGCACTGTTGGGCTACTGCCATAGTAATACTTGAAAATGGTTTCAAAACAACGACGTTGTCGTTTGTAAAAGATTCTACGGCAATTTATCATGCAGCAAAATCTGTGACTTTTCCAGGCTTAGTTGCACCAATAAATCGGCCCCAAGCGACTGACGCTAGCATGAGTCAATCGCTTGGTACATGTTCTCATCCACTGACCTTATCTCAAACGCAAATGTCTGAAAATCAGCCACTGTCATCTTTTGCTTTGTCGTGAGAGAGAGGTCTGACTGACTTACTATATTTTGCGTTTTTTTATTGTTTGTTTTGTTTTCCAAGACAAAAAAAAATCTGTATTTGCCAAAATTGAAATGAACAAATGAGTCTTTTTCAAAAGATGGATGATCGACCAGTGAACTGCAACTTTAACTCCCCTTTATATTCAAACCTATCCTTGATTGTAACAGATCGGAGATGACAAAACCATAAAACAGTGGAAAATGGAAGCGCCGGGCTACGGAGAGGAGGAGGAGCCTCTCAACACCGTCCTTGGCAAGGTAACGCCTCTTTGATTTTATTCATCAGGACTCATTTGTCGTGCTTCACGGTTTTTTGCTCAAAGAGACGCATCCGTCCTTAGACCGTGTTCACGGGACTGGACCATCACCAGAAGAACGCTGTGTTTGCAACATGCGGCCACCAGGTGGACATCTGGGACGAGCAGAGGAGCACCCCCATCCGCTCCTTCAGCTGGGGTGTCGACAGCTTCAGCTCCGTCCGTTTTAACCCTGTGGAGGTGAGACGTAAATGACAACATTTTGGAACCGCACCTGTTGTATATGAAACCTGCTGATTTAGTCCAGTTGGATCATTTTCCTCTTCACAGACAGATCTCCTTGGAAGCTGTGCCTCTGACAGAAGTATAGTTTTATATGACATGAGGGAATCAACACCTCTTAAAAAGGTGGGTCTTTATTCTTCTGTCTTCTCCTTCTTCTTTGAAGTTCACATTGAAAAATTCTGCTTCTCCTTCAGGTGATCATGACAATGAGGACCAACACGATCAGCTGGAACCCAATGGAAGCTTATTACTTCACTTGTGCAAATGAAGACTACAAGTGAGTCTAAGAGCGAAACGCATTTCGTTTATTCTTTCAACAGCTTCTGGTTTGTGTAATTGTTGAAAAATATTGAAAAAAATAGTGAATTTAAAAGGATGCAGATCCTTTTAAATCATTTCCTATCCTTTAATTTGAGATAAAAAGTCTGATTCAATGGAAATGAATGGCTCTGTTAAGGCAGGATTGTAAGAAAGATGCAGGAATTTTTCAGGTTGGTGCTGGTTTTGTTGAAAAGTTCTCAAAAATGTGGTGAACATAGTTAACAATCATTGCTCCACTGCTGCTAACTTAGCAGCTTTGTAGCTATATTTATTGACTTTTCAGCCAGAAGGTTACTTAGTTCACTGCCACGCTTTGCAAGGTCTTGTACTGCGGTCAGCAGTGCAGAGTTGCAAACGCGAGTGAAAAGATGAGCGAGGTTCAAAAAACCAATATAGTTTGTATTTTATGCCTTGATGAATTACCCTTCCAACGATGTACAACCAGTTCACAGCTGACATTTCTGAATTACGTTTGAAACAAAATTACTTTACTTGGAAAACCGAGATATCTGTTTGTAGGCAGTAAACGATTTTAGGACAGTGTGAATTTTTACATTTCAAGCTTGCAGAGATAAGCATGGTGATTAATCTCATTCTACTTTTCAAATTGATTGCCAGCTCTCATCATCAAACAAGTAGTTTAAATGTAGCTTCACATCCTGGTTCGTACCAGAGACGCTAACGTTAGCATTGCTTCCTGTTGACTCACTAGTCTGTACACATACGACATGAGGCATCTGGAGAATCCCGTCAAAGTGCACGTGGACCACGTCTCCGCCGTGCTGGACGTCGACTACTCTCCCACCGGACGGGAGTTTGTCTCCGCCAGCTTCGACAAGACCATCCGCATCTTCCCCAAAAACTCGGCAAGCAGCAGGTCGGTTCTCGTCGCGCACGCCGCTTTCAAACCTGGCCCGTCCGGCTTTTAGAAGCTTACGGTGCAGCATGTCTCTGGTCGTGTTTGCAGAGAAGTCTACCACACCAGGCGCATGCAACACGTCATCTGCGTGAAGTGGTCAGCGGACAGCAAGTACGTCCTGAGCGGCTCGGACGAAATGAACATCCGGCTGTGGAAGGCGAACGCGGCGGAGAAACTGGGAGTGGTGAGTTTATTTATTTTTGCTTAGTTTCCTGTTGGCGTGCAGCCCGGGTCATTACTAATGGTTATGTCTACATGCTGATCAGCAGCTGCATTTTCCTCAGCTGTCTTAATATCTCGTATCTCCGTCAGGTTTTATTACTCGAGCTAGTTTTATGAATTGGCTGCATTCTTTTTGGCCCTGCGCCCGCCTCCGCACTGTGACAGTGGGCCACTCTGCCAGCAGCTACGCTACCGGGGACGACCGTTGCCAAATGCACTGATGGATGCTGACTTAGGGTTCAATCACTCTCAATAAGTGCTATATTCCTGTTGGCACAGTGTGTCCTGATGAAAGGAAAGCCTGAAAAGAAAAGATCCAATTGGAAACATTTGACATCAACTGGATTCTGTCAATAATATCTGCTTTTACGTTAATAATATTGAATCCTCAGCTGTCGCACGGGACTTCAGACTTCCATAGAGGTGCTGAGTTGCCTCAAACAGCAGTTTACCGCCAGATTATTAAGATGATCTCTAGCGGCCATCTTTCACTCCTAATCAGATTCGCTCCTGCTTATTTTTTTAATGCAGCTCGCCGGGGGAAGCGGCCGATTTTGGCACTTGTTTTACTGTCACTGTGCACGGGGAGATTTACTCGCAGGCTCTGCACTTAAACAGATCAGACAAGCGCTGCTCCTATCAGCACTTTGAAACGGACCAATCACTTAAACGGAGGCCACTTTGAACGTAACAAAGCATTAACGGCGAGGTTCTACCGAGAGCGTCTTTAATTATCAAGAAACGCCGAGATGCTGAATCAAAGCTTAGTCGGGGGACTGAAGACATTTCTCTGGACGAACAGAGACTCTCCTGACTGCTGCGACTCACTTTTTAGAAGTTTCCTCCAAAAAGTCGGATCTTTTGGACTCTGTTTGTTCTCTGTTGTAGAAGAACTGTTGTGGTAACTTATTTCATGCTACCATTTTGGAATATTATTTAGTGAAGCACTTGCACAAAACATTCTCTGACCTGAAACTTAAATATTTTGTTTTAAAATTTTTATTTATTTTTTTAATAAATGCTAAAGTGGGGCGATTTTGGGAGGCAGACTGGCAGTCCGGTAGCGATCCCGGTTTGTGACGTGTGCTACGCCTCATTCAGACACTGAAACAATGCTGCTGTTTGGTTATTTGTCAAAGGAAATGGAAGAAGAATTGTTTTTCATGTATATGAAGAAATGGAGGAAAACTTCAGGGGCGTAAATTCAAAATAATCCTATCCGTCTGAAACTGAACCAACATCAGTCTTCAGATTTGGATTCCAGTGATCAGGACCGTCACAGCTGCCGACGAGCGAAAGCACCGAATTTCAGAAAATGTAGCCGACACATGAGCGTTTTTGTGTTTTTTTTTCTTTCAATCTTTGGTGTTTTAAAATAATGGTGAAAGTGAGGTTTTGACTTCTTTAGGAGAACGTCTTTATCAGCCCACGATTCTATAGACTTGTTGGACTTCCTGAATCCCTCTCCATCTGTACTGAACTTCTGCTTGATGCTGTTGATGATCCAGAAACTGTCAATAATCTCAAATACTTCCTCCTCTAGCAGTTTTCCTGATCCTGATTGGTCTTTGATCAGTTTGGGGTGATACGAACCGTCTGTCGATCAGACAGCCATTAAGATCTTTCTGGAAATCTCCTAATTTTACTTATTATTATTTTATTTTAGGGGGATTGGTTTAGTGCAACAGGATCAGCTTGAACCAACTGTATCCCCTCGAATTGAATCCCAGACAAATTGTTGCTTCTAATTAGAATAAAAGCCTCGGACGAGGGCAGTCGCCAGACGGTGGCTTTCGCGAGTCAAGCAGAGGTGGGAATGTTGTGGAGCTGGTGGTTTTACGTTTTTAACAGACATCGATTCGTTTTTAAATGAGTTTGTCCTTCGGAAGTTATTTCAGCTGTATGGATCAGTATTTTACGATCAAGTGAGTCGGCCTGTCGCGATACCCGATTTCCTCTGAGCGATTAATTTTCTCAGAAATGATTGCAATAAACGATAATATTGTTTTGAAGACCGTTTTGAACTGATGTAATGGTAATGAGGAAATGATGCAAGCACGTTCTGCCAAGAGAAAATGCACTTTATTTTCAAAGGAACACTAAACACTGGAACAAAACAAAACAAGCAAAAGCAAAAATGAAATGGACTCCCGGTCTCCGTGAACAAAAATTCACTTGAATCAAAACTAAACGCAACATAAAACCAAAGCGGAAATAAAAACTGTGTTCAACCAAAAGAGTGCAGATTATGAAGTTTGTTTTTTATGTCAACTTTCAATAATCATTAGATTTAGATAAAGATGGAAAAATTCAACAACCTGATGCAGTAGTTCATTCCCCCCATAGGAAACGAAGAAGGGTGGAGTTGAGTCTTTTTTCATCCTGTGTCATCAATAGAAAGAGAAAACGGCGACAAATTGAAATGAGGTCGATAATTTTCATTTCACATGCGGTTTATTGATTTATCGTTTACTGCAACAGGCCTACAACTGAGTTGAACTTTGTTAATGTAAAATTGATTCGACTTGTGTAACGACACACAAATTTGTCAGTTTCAGCCGAGCTCATTTTAAACGCTTTGTTTGAAGCTCTACAAAGTTTTATCCCGGTTTCATACAGGAAGATTATTGGCGGCGCACCGCCTCCAACCTCAGTTTCTTGTGTTGCTCTTTATTTTCTGTGTGAACAAAATGTTGTTTTAATCATGGCTTTCTTATCGTGATCAGAGAATTTTGACAAAATGAAAATATCGACCCACTGAGAATTGTTTGTGAAAACCTCGGAGTATTAATGGACATTTCAATCATTTTTGATGAACAAACTGGGCTCATGTGTATTTGTGTTCTCCATCTCCCTGTTTTTTTTTTGTTTTTTTTTTTACACAGCTGTCTCCCAGAGAGAAGCAGGCCATTCACTACAGCCAGAAGCTGAAGGAGAAGTTCCAGCACCACCCACAGATCAAGCGCATCGCTCGCCACCGACACCTGCCCAAGGTCATCTACCACCAGAGGAACGAGCTGAGGGTCATGAAGGAGGCCCGCCGGCGAAAGTGCGTACCCACTTTCTTTTTCTTCTGCTTCTTCTTCCTTTTTTTCCCCCTAGCAGCACAGGAAAGAAACGATGGGAATCCCCCCGCTGCCTCCGTTTAAGGGAGAGGTAGCGATTTGGGCTGGCGCCAGGGAGAAGGTGTGACCTACGCAGTTTCACCAGCCTGATGGAAAATTTCACAGATGGGACCGGGCCGCTCTGACGTAGCCGCGACAGGCATTACATACTCATTTACAGCTCGAACGGCGGATCGATTGTCCCGGTTTGCCCTTCCCTCCTGTGAATCGCAGCTTATTCTGATTTGCATCAGTGCTTTAATATAACATATCAGACATAAGACTTTGCAAATTTATTTCACACATTTACAGTTTGAAGTGAACAAGCCATGTTGTGAATGAAAAAGACTCGTATACAGTCGACCTCTTCTGTCAATTCGCTGTAGCATAAGCAACTGAACATCTTACCCATATAGACCCATCTTTAAACAAAACAGTCTGCATTTAAAGATGGAAAAACACGTATTATCTTTGTATCTTGATGGAATATTATATTTTATTTTCTCACAAGTAAAACTAGATCTTACTGTCTTTGGTTTCTTTAGACAGATTCGTTCCATAAACAGAAATACGTCGTTCCATGTGTTTCCTTCTGCTTTTTAACATTTTGTTTATTTTTTAAATCTCCGATCCTCTCATATTATAAATGAAATCTTATGTTATTTTTTACAAACTTTCTGGTAGCGTACTGTTCTGCATGAAAGACTTTAAATCTGCACTTTTATGCATTAGTTTTCAAAAGCGCCAGCGTGTGACGCAACTGTTAGCCCAACAGTCACATATTCAATCTGTTCCTCATCTTTGTTTGCTTTCCTCTCCCTCCCTTTCTCCCTCCATCCCTTCCTCTCTCTCTCTCTCTCCTCTGCCTGTTCCTGATTCGTTTCACCGGCAGTTTGAGTAATTCATGACTCCTCTGTTGTTTTTCAGGGAGATGAACGTCCGTAAGCACAGCAAACCAGGAAGCGTGCCTGTGGTGTCTGAGAAGGAGAAGCATGTCGTCAGTGTGGTGAAATAGATCCAGCTCGCGCGGCAGAAGGACTTCCTGTTTAGTGGCGAGGCGGAGACACCACGGACTCGTACTTGGAATCTAAAACTGCGCAGATTCACGCGTGGATGGAAAACAAGCCCCAGTGGCTGCATTGTGGATGTCAGTCAGCTGCACTGTAAATACACAACATGAGTCAGTCAGACTGTTGTTACAGACTCCATGGTACATGAGGTCCTCACTTTGGAGCCGTGGAAAATGAAAGACTTCAGTGGAGTTCTTTGTATTGGAAATAAATAAAAAAATGATAAAGCTGGTTTAAATAAATCTGGTTCTAAGATTCTCTTATGTCGCTTCATTTCTACAGTTTGATTCCATATTTAAATAAATGTCCTACATGGTGTCAGTGAAGTCTTATCACATCAAAATGTTATAATTGATTTTTATTGCTTTTCTTTTATGTTGGACTGTGTTTAACTTTGATCCGAAATCAGATTTAAACAGTCTGATTGTGTTTAAGTCAATCATACAGGTTCATATTTTCATCTGAACTTGAATTTTTTAAATATATATAAATATATAATTTTATTAGCTTAAAGTGTTAACTCAAAGTTTAAGAGTTTAGTGGAGATTCATCAGAAGCAGTGAAGTTGTAAAAAAAATAAAAAGTTCACCTGAATTCATTCAATTTGTCTGTGATAAGTGACAAAGATGTCGCCCTGTGCAATTCTGCTTGATTCAAATCTCACTTCTCAATTCAGTCTGGACTTTCTCCTATTCACTCGGATTCCCTCCGGCAGAATTCTCTACCCGGAACAGTGGCGTTGATTTTCTGCGCCGTTTTGGAATTGTAGTCTACATTTTTCGCGATGGCAGAGGAGGAAGTGAATGAAGCCTTTCAGACGCCGTCAATCAGGCTTCCAAAACACTGAATCAACATTAGCACTTCTCTCTCCACGGTGGGAAATGGTTGTCTGCCATGTCTTATTCATTTGAGTGCGTGCGGGTGCACCTGAGGAGGACCTGGATTTTCTGTGAGAAATTTCCTGTTGACTTTTTTATCATCTCTGTTGGAAACCATTACATGATCAACCAACTAAGTAATTGTCAAAACTGTGAAGTAGAAAACTCAAGTTCACAGTAAGATATTTAAAATTTTATACACCACAATAGCTGAAATATTTCTTTGATTTTTACAAAGTGCCTCAAGATGATGTATTGTGAATTGGTGTATATATATATATATATATATATATATATATATATATATATATATATATATATATATATATATATATATATACATATATACATATATACACACACACACACACACACACACACAACAACAGCTGTCCTTCCGTGTGTAATCTCTTTGAGTTGTATTTCTTTTCATGCAACGTCACAGAAATTGTCACATCAGCTGACAACAAAACCCCCGCGGGTTGCCGCGCGAGCGCGTCTGAAAGCACCGAGCGGAACCGCCGCCGCACCTGCAGCCGCAGCCGCCCGTCACTGGTCGCACTCCGCGCGTTCGTCGCCTCTGTCAGCGCTCCTGATCTGCTCATGAAACATGCATCATCTCTCTCCCAGCTGCTGCTGCTGCTGCTGCCGCTGCTCCTCCTCCAGCTTCGCCTCCACTCCGTGTTTTCTCGCCCACCGTCGCGCCCGCTGTCAATGAACATCCAGCGCGTCCTCTCTGGCTCCTACGTTTCCACCGCTCCTCCTCCTCCCCATCATCATCCTCTACTCTCTCTCTCTCTCTCTTTCTGTCTCTCTCAAACCTTCCTCCTCTCCCCCTCCCCACCCCGCTCTCTCTGTCATTGCATCCATTTTTGTGCATTTAAGAAATCTCCAAGAATCACCAACCTGGAGGAAAGCGAGCTGAGCAGAGAGGCAGCGGGGGGTCCGGGGCTCCAGAGGGAGAGAAAGCAAACAAGGACGCCGCGCGGGTATCTGTCATCCCAACATGCGAGCGAGAGCCCTCTGAAGCATGGCAGCGATGGGTTAGACGGGATTTACCATGTCTGCTGAGTAAAAGGCAAGAGTTATTGTTTTCACACTCTGTATTTCCTGCCTTTCTCTCCTCTCTCCCCCCCGGATTGAGGGTTATAACCTACAACCTGGGTTTCTTTCCAGAGAAATCTAGTTTCTTCTTCTTCTTCTCCTAGAAATGTTGATGAGTAGTAGCAGGCGCGTTTGGCTCTGCAATCCTCACCAGCTCGACTCTTTTCATTAAATGACACTGTGGCGGCCGTAACAGCTGCAAGGAGGAACATTTTAAAGGCTTGTTTTCTGCACCACAGCGAGCCCAAAAAAACAAACAAAAAACGTGCACGACTCCTGACCACCAGCTTACAACACCGACCAGACGAATAAACACTGATGTGCTATTTATTCATCATGGTTATTTGATGTTCTTTCAGCGACCGCTTGGTAAAAGATGTCCGCTCCACACGGGCCCCGGGGCGCCCCTGGCCCTGCCGCCGCCGCTCCCTCAGCGGCCGGCGCCTTGCCGGAGATGCCGGACCTGAGCCACCTGACCGAGGAGGAGAGGAAGATCATCCTCGGTGTCATGGACCGACAGAAGAAGGAGGAGGCGAAGGAGCAGTCCATGTTAAAGTAAGAACAACAACAAGAGAAAAAACAGAAAAAGGCGGAAATGAAGAGAGATTGCGGCTGCTTTTTATTTATTTATTTTTTTTGTGGGGGGGGGGGGGGGGGGGGGGTTGTTTAGCTACCGTGATCCTTCCTGTCCCGCAGTGTGGACACTGGAGGGTCATGTTGCCCCCCTGACATCCAGCAGGAGACCTTCAACTTTCCGCCCCCCCCCCTCATCCCAATGTCTCTGTCTCTGACGGCAGGGTGGTGTCGCTCATGACGCGCCGCTCGTTTGTAGTTTCCGCCCGCACTTTTTGCTGTGACCGTGTTCCGAGTCCGCACGCGCCACGGCGGGCTGGGCGAGCAGCGACGGCCGCCATTTTCACGTCAAACAGCACGCAAAAAAGCGCCTCGCCTTTGCCCCTTCCTCCCCCCCTCACACTCACACTCCCCCCCACCACCACCACCAACGTCACCGACGATTACACAATGTGACGCCGGAAATATCGCTCCAGGTGTCCTCTGCGGCGTCGCGCCCGCTTTCCAGCGCTGAAGTGTGGGACAGGGAGCCCGCTGTGCCCCGCTGTGCCCCGCCGAGCCGCCCCGCTCCGCTCCGCCGCTGTACAGATGTCGCTCGGAGCGGTTTCAGCACCGCGGCGCTGTCCAGCTCCCAGCCTCCACTTTTTAAGGTGGAGCGGAGCGCGCGTGTCTTTTTCCTTCTTTTTTTTTTCCTTCCTCCATCATTACTCGCGAATACGTCGGATCCGTTGACCGAGTATTTCGCCCTCGACCTGGCTGTGAAATGATCGGCTGCGTGCTTTTCCGTCTCTTCTAGCGGGACTTCAGGTTTTCCGACGCGAACTGGCTTAGCAACGAGGCGATTCAGAGGTGGTGACCTTAAATGCGTCCGTCCGGTTGTTTTCTCTTTAAATCTGCGCCTCGTTTGACGACACGGCGCACGTGCTCGTGTACTCACTGCCTTGAACTGAACATGTCGCCTTATTGTTTTTCCTCAGCGCATCATCGTTGACTTCATAGTGAGAGTTGATTGGAGAATCGTGAGCCAGGTTAGCATGAGGTCAGTTAGCCTCACCAAAAGCAGCAGGATGCAACTACATTGTTTGAGGCCCAGCTGTTGGGAAACATTCTGTCCAGCATCTTTTGTTTTTCACTTTTGATTTACTCTGCAGCTCAAATTCAGTCGTGTTTCGATCACACCTTTCAACTCGATGTTCTTATTGTGTTTTCGTCTTTGAGACGGGCCAACAAATGCACATGCATGACAATTTGACTGAGCGTGACTAAGTCAAATCACGCTTTGTTCATAAGGCCCCTTTCTAACATTAGCTTCCATTGACCAAAGTTCCTCACAAAGTAAAAAACAACAACAAAAAACCCCCCAAGATATCAGTCCTCTGGCTGTAATTGTGAAGCTGCGGGGCAAGAATAGTATCGAGAAAGTCTCCTTTATGATCTACTGCAGAATCTGTGGACTTGCGAAGTGTTTGCTTCTGCACTCCACAAACCCGGTCTGGTCGGAAGCGTGGCAAGAGGAAAGCCGTGGCAAGCCCCGACGCAGAAAGAAACGTCTCGAGGGAGGTCAAAGGCCAAATGAGAGAAAAACCAAACGTTCCGGCCGACAGGCAAAAATGTGTGCATGGATGAAAACCGACGCCGCTCTAATGCCAGGCCGACCGGTGGGTCGGCCTGGCATTCAGCAACAAGCCAGTACACAGTGCTTGACATCATAGAAACCTGGTAGCATCAAACATTACATTTAGTCAAACACCGATCATCAAAACCATCATCACTCATCGAACATATTGATCAGTTTTCCATTTACGCCGAATGATGCTTCTCCCCGTTTGTTTCTGGTTTTATGTGATTCCTATATTCTTTTATAAACTTCAATAAAACTTACAAGGATCATATTCACAAGAGAAGCACAAAAACTATTTATGAAAAAGAACACAGATGAGGGTCTTTTTTAGCTCTAGGCTATTTAAACGGATGATAAATAACTCCGTGTTTGTTCTCCAACCACTAGAAGAATTATCTTTTTTCTTCCTTTTCTTAAAACGATGTAATTAAGACGAGATCCTGTGGAAGAATAAACTCCACCAACCAGTGATCGAAAAATTGAAGAAGCAAACACCGGCGCCTGAAAGTGCCACACACACACCTACGACGCTAATCCGGCTCCTCGTTTCCAGCAATGGCTGTCGAGCTTCTAGACTAAGGCGGCTACCACCAAATCTGTGCCACTCAGTGAAGTGTGAGAGATTCCTGCCACTATCCAGCGAAGACTGTTTGTGATGCCGCCCTTCCCGAGCTGCGCTCCGGAAGGAGGGAAAGTTGTGCAATCCCCTGCCTCGTGCAGCTGCACGCTAACCATGACTCATGTACTCTAAGACGCAGCTCCAGCCTCAGCCGCTGCAGTATACGGTGCCGTGTGATTCACCGAGGCCTTTTCCGCCCGCTTTCTCTTTCCGTTTCTCCCTCCTCAAGGGGAAGAGAAAAAAAAATTAAATAACAGCTGCACGTTTTCTAACCCATTTCTGTTTCTCTTAGAGGTGAAAGTTGGTTGTCTGTTTTTAGGGTGATATTCCATAGCGGACCGATCGTTTGGAAGCAGTGAGCGGCTCCGGAGAATTTGACTTTGTTGGGAATTTTACTCGGCTGCGCAGTGGTGCAGTTGGTTGCACTGTTACAGCCAGAAGTTCCTGGGTTCGATTCCCGGCCCAGAATTTTTCTGCACGGAGTTTGCATGTTCTCCCTGTGCATGCGTGGGTTCTCTCCGGGTACTCCGGCTTCCTCCCACAGTCCAAAAACATGACTGTCAGGTTAATTGGTCTCACTAAATTCTGCCTAGATGTGTGTGTGTTTGTGTGTGTGTGTGTGTGCATGGTTGTTTTCCTGTCTGTTTCTGTGTTGCCCTGCGACAGACTGGCGACCTGTCCATCGTGACCCCCGCCTCTGACCCAGAGTGTCAGCTGGAGATAGACACCAGCAACTCCCGACCCCACTGGGGACAAGGATGTACAGAAAATGTATGGATGGAGAATTTTACTCCATTCGTTTTTAAGAGTTCTCGACACACACAGAAGCACAAACGGAGAACAACTGAGAACTCAGACGCCAACAAAACGGATGTGGCATACGTGGTATGACGTTTTCTGTTTTGTCCAAAAGTTTCATCTGGAGCTGATGATTCTGCTACTCTTGGAGAACACAAGTCTGTTTTTGTGTCACGCGCTCCGTTCAACTGCTTACCGGAAGTAAAAATAGATGC
Source organism: Poeciliopsis prolifica (assembly GCF_027474105.1). Lineage (NCBI taxonomy): Eukaryota > Metazoa > Chordata > Actinopteri > Cyprinodontiformes > Poeciliidae > Poeciliopsis > Poeciliopsis prolifica. The sequence goes on along the minus strand of NW_026562392.1, from coordinate 3,302,432 downwards.
AAAAGTTCATATCCTGTTGCGAAATGGGACAAATGAGATATCGTATCGTCACTTTTCTAAAATGATAACGGCTTGTCAATGATTCAAGTAATTTTTTTCCTCCCTTGGTTTTTTGCAAACAGTATCACCACCTATTTCTTTCCAAAAGACGGTTTAAGCAAAAAAAAACAAAAAAACAAAAAACAAAACAAACTTATTTTGGGAAGGTGGCAATACTAAAGAACATTAACTCATACTAGAAACAAAATAATCAGATATTTTCTTCGTGCCTTTTCAGGCTCAGCGGCTGCATGGCGGCACCATGCAGCAGAGATCAAATATTTTCGGTTTGGATTTTCCAGAAGATTTTCTTTCCTGAAACAACGTGCTTATATCTCAGAAGCAAAGTGATATATATGTATATATTTTTTGCACGTTTTAATTTACAATTGCCACAGTGGTCTGACATCCACTGTCTTTACATAATTGGTGACTCATCCTGACTCATCAAACAGTAAATCCCCACTTTTTTTTTTTTTTTTGTTTGAAAGTATGAATCACGCAAGCATAACATGTCCTGGAGGAGCTTTAATACGCTCAGCAATAAGGTGCGACCGCGGCAGATTAAGTTGTCATCGGATCGTTCGCGGCGTTTCCAGCAGTGTCAGAAACAAACTCCCACGTCTCGTTCAGCTCACGCAAAGTGCGACAACCCGGTCTCTCCAGAAAACAAACAAACAAACAAAAAACCCCAGAGAGAAACAAAGCACATTTTTTTGGTTTGGTGCTGCAAAAAAAAAGAAAAAAGAAGAAGAAGTGAAAAGTCCGAACGTTGAAGCGCGTAGACTAACCGAGGGAATCCTGAGAGGGTGGCGGGATGGAGGACGAGAGGAGCCTCCAGCATGCAGGGCTTGCCAACTTACTGTCATCTCTTTGGAGGTGCTACAGAGAGCGTGGACGGAAATCCAGCAATGCTGACTTGCATTGTAATTAGCCGCTCTCCTCCTGAGTCGACTCATTCTTGCTGCAGTGTGTGTGTGTGTGTGTGTGTGTGAAGGCACTCAACACGTCAGCACAACATTGCAACCAACCCAACAATGCAGTCGGCATTTATCGTATCGTTTATCATTTATCGTGATACATTTTGTAGAAGAATTTTCATTTCTCCTTGCGATTAATGTTTAGTAACCTGTGGGATTGTTGGTCCCACTATCTTCTCCGCTGTTTGTTCAATGACATTATCGATATAATTGCAAATACGAGTAGTGAGTGCACGATCTCTCTTTTTCGTTGGCCAAAAACCTCAAGCCATTTCCGCCGCTGGCGTGAGACACTGCATTTACCCAGAATGCCCCGCGCTACGGTTCACCTCCAGTCCGCCTCGTGTTCACATATGCGTCCAAACAGAGTTCGCTTCAACCGAACAGAGGCCGATGCTTTTAGGTGGACCAGAGTTCGCTTCAGAGTTTTGATGGCGCATTCATGTACTCCTCAAGCAAACCGGACTTTCGACCAAAGTGGACTGAACAGGGCCGGTGTGAATGCGCCCTAAAGCTCCACCGACTAGGAGCGTAAGGATTATTCCTGTAATTCAGCTTTGCTCATGCATAATTTTCGACCGTGTAATATACACATAAAAAAGGCTGGAAAATGACTATAAATATTTAATCGACAGAGGCATCCTAAATTGAAGTCAGAAATATTGCTGAAGCGCCACAACGTTAAATCTTTATTACTTTGTTTCCTCTTTGTGGTTCAAGAAAGCCACAACCCTGAGCGTTTTGAGTCCATTGAGTCAGACGGGGTTTAGTTCAACATGCAGGGCAAGATGTTCTGCGGACCAGAATAGACCAACGCTACCAGACTGCAGCTTGTTTCCGTTCGATTCCCACGACGTGGCGCGCGGCCGCGTCTTTAAGTCGCCATGAGCCGTTTATCTTGTGAGATTTGTTGCCGAAACAGGAAAAAAAAAACCAAAACCCACAGAACTTCACAGAGCGAAACACGGCAGCGTCGTGCTTAGGCCATTCTTTTCTTTTCCGAGTTGACGATGAATTTAGCCGGATGCAGGAAAATCCTGGAAGAAAACAAACTCAGGGTTGCAGCTGATTATTTTAGCAACTGATTATTCTCTAGATTATTGAGATGATAAAAAAATAAATTGAGTAATTGTCACGTTCTAGCAGATTTACCAATTTGTTTTGCAAGCCCCCTCTTCCCCCCCCCCCCACACACAAAATTAAAACTCTGTGCTATTATACACACAATCACAATTATGCACTGCTGTAATGAAGTGTGTGTCTGTAAAGTGACAGAGTGGAAAGGCGCAAGGGTGCATGAATACGTTCCGTTGCCACAGAGTGCATTGAGCTTTGTGACGCTGTTATCTATAGCCGAACGTTGGCAACCTGATTTCAGAGTCATTTTAAATCTGTATTTTTTGTCATTCCAACTGCAAACTGTGATTCGTTTGCTATTTTTATCCTTCGTTTCAGGCAGTTGGTAGAAGAGTGGATGCTATTTAAAGTACGGCTGCAGAATTGCAACTTTAGCACGACGTTCAACATGAAGTGAACTGACCTAAAATGAGCCGTGATTGATCACATCCCATTTCTTTTTCTTTTTTTTTTTCCATTCACCCTAGTCGTCCCTCACCACACACACACACACACACACACACACACACACACACACACACACACACACACACACACACACTCCCCCCCTCTCCTCTGCCTGCTGGTCGTTTATCTGATTGTGTTACAGTGTGCTTGGTGTACCAGCTGGGTCAGTGCTCCTGAGAGGCCCTGTGTCCCTGGAGGCTATAAGAGAGGGGAGCACACACACACACACGTCACACCAGCCTGCACCTCGGATATTTTTTCTGCTACTGTACACTTTTTTTGCGAACCGACAACAAGTGACGGAAATCTTGAGTCCCATAAGCGTACGCGTTATGGCAAGCCTTTTTAACACAAATTCGGTTTCGTGTGACGATCCCTGATTACATTCCAGACGTCTAAAAATGCATTTTGACTAGACAAGACTACATTTTTACTATCCCGAATGGTAAACTTAAAATATCTGCATTTACATTCTGACCAGTAAGAATGATAACCCAAGATTTGACTCGTCAATAACATTTTGACGAGTCAAAATTCCTTCCAAGATGTCTAACATGACGCCACCGGATCTGTCGTTTGACAGAATTTATGTTAAAAGGGCTTGCCATATGGGCCGATGGAGTTTCAGCGGCTGGCGACTCAAACGTGGTGTTAGCTTAGCTTAAATTAAAAGCCACATTTAAGGACACGATGAGGGTGCAAAACTCTACAGCGTTCCACTGCACAGTGTAGTAGAGTAGGCTCTCACTCCTGCCGTCCCAGGCAGAGAGCACAGTCAGTCATAAATACCCCTCTCCATCCCCCATCACTTTCCCTTAGGGATGGAGAGAGAGACGGAGAGTGGAGGAGAGGATGTATCGTCTTGACTCTATATAGCAGAGCGCGCTGCGAATGAATGCATCATCACGCTAATTAAAGTAACAATGTGTAATAGTCACTTGACGGGTCTCAGATCGGATGTCTTTACAGTAAAATGCAGCGTGTGAAGTGTTGGGCAGTGTGTTCAGAAATAGTTGCCTAGTTTTGCACCGTTGGAAGAAAAGCGAAAGGTTCGTGGTTCAATTTCAGTGAATCAAAAAAAAAAAAATCATACAGTGACAGTTTAGAGTAGGGCAGCAGCCAATGATGATTTTACTAATCGGTTATTATTGGTTATTCTGACGATTAATTGGATTAAAAGTAAATTGGCACATCTTGCAGATTTTTCTTTTAACCACTTTGGCTATTTTTTGTACAATGTTGGAAATACGCTAAAAGACGCAAGTAAATAAATAATTTGGTTCCCTTTTTAAAATCCGTAAATAAACATTTTATTTCTTTAGTGACAGTTTGGTCATCTGCATCTGCAGCTGAATGAATCCTTCCAGCTGCTCGGCCCTTTCTGCTGGACTTCTCAAGCTTACCGAGTTCTGATTTGTCGACTGTTTTTCTTTTTCAAGAAAACAATTAATAAATTAATAGCAAAAAGTACTTGGTATGAGATTTTGGCAGAACCTGATGGAGCCAAAACCACTTGAGGAGTTCTGGATAAAACATAGTTGGACACAAAGATGTTTTTTTTTGTCTTATATGCAAAATATTTATATTTATTTTTTTGTGCTGTTTTGGCTTGATTAATTCTCCGAAGGTGTCGTTCTTTCACCTTCGTCTGAGTCAGTATGGTTCACTTTACGATTAGCGAACGCTTGTGCTGCAGAAATTTGATCTCCAGTTTCCCAGAGAACAATATTAAACTCTCAACTCATTGTCATGAACTCAGCACTGTGTCTCGTCTCATCTTGCAAGTGTAATGCGTGGTAACACCCCTGATGCTGCCATTTTTTTTGGATGATAGAGCGATGGAGCGGTGAAGGTCTTAGGGTAGTTCAGCTGCAGGGATATCAGAGTAGAGATGATTGAAAACCAGTTTTTTATAGCTCACTAAAATGAACAAAATCTTGTGAACTGAACTGAATAAATATAGTTATCAACTGGGGGAAAAAAAAAAAAGCATGCATCTATAATGCTGACTAAAACACACTAAAATTCAAGACATAATAGTTGATGGTCCTTTCAATTTCGTTATCGAATGGCCTGACATCTGGAGCGACGGGTACCGCAGAGTTCAGGTTGGGAAAAGAGAAGAAGTGAGGAGGGACAGGAGAGGAGCAGAGAGGAGAGGAAAAGGAGGACAGGACATCAGAGAACAAATGAGAGGAGAGACACTGACGTCTTTGATCCTATCTGCTCTCGCTGCCGATACGACCGCCTCAAAATCCCATTGACACAGCCGCACTTCAGCAGCTTCCATTGTCTCCTCTGGTTTTATTTTAAATAACATCTGCATTCGTCAGCATGTGGCTTCATTGGCTGTCCGGGTTTCATCCCTCCAATAAAGCTGGGAAGGTTTTCTTCTTTTTTTCCTTCCTTCCTTTCCTTCCCTCTGGCTGTGGAGTTGGAAATGCCCTTGGCAAAACATAGAGGTGGAGTTTATAAGAGCCAGCCCGCCTGCGATTTCCAATAAAATATACAGTTTTCTTAGTTAAGACTTGTGAACGGTGGAGGTAAAAAAAAAAAAAAAAGCAACAAAAAAAAAAAACAAGCATTTCCTGCAAACGTTTGTGCAGACCTGGTGTGAGAGGCAGGCGGTGAAGGCGGGAAACACGCGGCTTCTTGATCAGGCTACGTTGTCTCATGCTTGCTCCATTCATAGAAATCTCACGCTTCCATTGCGACTATTAATAGCGGACACACTCAGCTTCCTGCTGCAGCCAATACACTGCCAGGCATCCGGAAAAGGCAGAAAACCTGTGGGGACGCACTCGTCCAGAAAACCTAGGCAACAGACGCCAGCTGCCACCTACCGAAAAGTAAAGAGGAACTGCTGTTGAAGGCTGGATGCAATTTGTCGAAACAGATGAACAAATGGAATCAAATTTTTACATGAAACTTATACAAAGGAAGATGTTTTTGTTTTTTTACATATTTGTTAAGATTATCACTTTGACGTGACGATTTAATATCAGATAGATAATATACAGGCGTTTCAGCACAATGTAGCCTGCCACAAATGCTAAGGCTGGTTAGCGTAGCTACAGATGAAGGCAGAAAAACTGTCTTCCTGTAATGGTGAATAGTTTTTTCACCCGTAGCACAGTTAGGAGCATACATGAGGTTGATTGACAACACTAAGACCCGCCTCCTGGCTCTGATTGGTTGTTTTCGGTCTGCATTTTTGCAGGCTCCAATACTAGCACTGGGAGGAGATGGAGGAGTTTATTTGTTTGTTTTTTTTTCCTTTCAAAGGTTATACGTCTCAGAAAGATGACTGGTTTAATAAATGTGTAAAAAACATACTTTTCTCAAAGTTACAAATGGCAGCTTTAAACAAAACTATTATGGTGCTGGTGCAAAAATGTTTTGACAAACATTTCTTGAAACTGAATCAGCGCTGAATGGGGAAGAGTGCTATATTCAGCCAATACCTTATATTTATTTTTCTCTTCTTTACCGCCTGCCTCTGAGATAGATATATACCGAACTAAAAGACTTCCAGTCTATAAGTTTCAATTTTGTGACTTCTCTCGATTTCACAACTTTTTCTTTAACTCTGAGGTGCGGCTCAACTGAGATTCAGAGAATAAACTGAAATTCATGGGATTCAATCTCAAAACGAGGAAGCAAAACTTGAAATTTATGTAAAAAAAAAGTCTGACGATCCAATTCAATGACATTATTTAGACAAAATTTGGACAGCATTATGTGAGTTTTCATGTTGCCGACCAGCTGTATGATACACGCCTGATACCACAAAATCAAATTGTCATTTCAGCGATGAAATCCACATTTAACCCAAACGAAGGGTCGATGTAAACAAAGAAGTTAAAGCAAACCCTTTAGAATGGAATAAAACATGTCCTCAACGCAGGCGCTTTTTGTCAGGGAGCTGATATATTTACTAGCGGTAGTTTACACAGGGCGCTGTAATCTCTCCCTCCCTGGCGTGTTTGTCCAAGGTTTACTCATTCAGGTTTCAGCTGGCCGAGGCAGGTGCAAGCCGGTGACTCAACAACGTTTGTGCCGCTGCCGACCGGGCCCTTCAAACACGCCTTTGTTTGGCCTAAATCTCAAACCGTCCAGTGCTTTTTTTGCTTTCTTTTTTTTAACAAGCACCCGCCGCCGTGCACACAGACATGTAGCAAATCCACACACGCATGAACACGCGCACACACACAGTTGCTCCGCGGAGGCCTCCCAACAAGGGAATTGTGATGTTTCATTATGTAATAAGTGGTGCAGTCGTACTGTAATATAACTTTACATTTGCTTGAGCGAGCTTCACAGGAAGCGATAAGCACAGCAGCCTCAGCGGTGGAAACATTCTAGCGGATGCTGTTTGTATCGATTGCTGCTCGCCTGGCGCTGATCAGGAGGTGGAATGTTTCGGAGCGTTATGCTGCTGCACATGTGCTGCGGATGAGGACGCTGCTGTAGGTGTAGATTGCCAAGGCGACCCGCTGAGACCAACACAAAGAGCGATCACTGTTGTGACATTTAAGGCATTGCACTAGAATCAGCCTAAAAGCAGAGGAGGCTGTTATTTAAAAAAAATTAATAAAATTCATGTGAGGATGTTGCTGAGGGTTGAAGCACAAAAAAGCACATTTACCATCCTGGGATTGCAATTTTAGTAGAGGATCTCCAACTAATTCCTTAATACCACTTCCATCCATCTGTCTGTCCATCTATTTTCTGACCACTCCTGTCCCGGGCGAGAGGCTGGGGACTGTCGCAGACAAACAGGACAAACAACCACGCGCTGACACACACACCTGGGGAGAATTTAGAGACCAATTAACCTGACAGTCATGTTTGTGGACCGTGGGAGGAAGCCGGAGTACCTGGAGAGAACCCACGCATGCACAGGGAGAACATGCAGACTCCGTGCAGAAAGACTCCGGGCCGGGAATCGAACCTTCTTGCTGCAATGCAACAGCGCTCCCAACTGAACCACTGCGCAGCCCACTACTTACCCTGGTAAAACACTGCTGCCATCACAACAATAATGCATTGATTGATTTGATTTAAATTGAACAATGCATATAAAAGCTGCAATATGTAACTTCTACAAAAATATGTTTTTTTTCATATCTGTTATGAACAGATATGAAACAGATATGTTTCTGACTGAGGGATGTATGTCTGCAGTTTGTACTGGGAGCACTGGGAGAAGGCAGAGGAGCTCTACTTTTTTTTTGTCACAGATTATCTGTCTGATATCATACTGTGATGACATCATCATAGTTTTTATTTTTTTAAAACATTTTTAAAAAGTAGTTCCATACTGCAGATTTAATGAACACACATTATTGTCGTAAATGTACTGGATTCAGCAAAAAAACTAATTTACAACCATAGTCCCATAAAACAAACACAAAATACAAACATTCATCCAATTTCATGCATAAAGATAAGAACAACGGTAAAAACAAATAAAAACTATATATAAGGAGCCATGAAAATGGAGCAGCTGACCTGTGATTTTTTAGGGGACCGACACGTAACAAGTTTATTTTCAGTGAAGATGCAAAAACTTGACAAGAAGTTGGGAGTGCTGGAGTTGACGGACAGCAGGAGCCGTTCACCTTATCCTCAGGGGCCCAGCTGCTTGGATGGTTGTTTGTGTGGTTGGCTTTAAATCTGCACAGAGAGGCGAGAAAATCCTTTCATTAGGGATTGTACAGAAAGCGAAGTTAAACAGCTCTGCTCCGCCATCAGACAAATGTTTGGAGTCGTCAAGTCCAACTTAACTGAAGTCATATAGTGTGTGGCAGCTACGCATCTGTCCGTTTGATGACTGTGCTGACCTTTGAACTGTGCGTAGCCAGGATGTGGTGGGATAAAGTACACGTGGGAGCCGCTAATTCCTCAAAGGGAAACCTAAAAAAACCCCAAAAAATCTTTTATTTTCACTACAGAGAACAAGAAAAAAGATGTACCTTCACTCTAATAGCTAATCCACGCTGTTTTCTTCTTCTGCTTCTTTGAGTTTTCCCAGCAGCGCCCCCTTCTGTAGCTGGCGCTCTTGGCAACCGTTTGGCCCTGCCTGTAGGGATGAATTGGTTAAAAAAGGAATGGAGTGAGACGGGTCGACAATAGCCCAGGTATCAAATACCCCTCTATTGTTAGCTACGCCTGGGCTATTATAACCCTCAGTGTGAGACATTTTTAGAACAGTCCACCCTTTGCTTCTACCTGGAACCGTTCCAGCACGTGTGTCTGGTTCAGCATCGGACTGAGGAGCGTTAGAGAGAATGTTTATAAAAGCAGAATATTAGTAAGAAAACGTGTTTTTGTAATACTACAAACGGTTACGAGATTTTCTTCAACTTGTGAGGTTTTGTTTTCGTGTTCAGTCTGAAGAACATTACTGATTGTACTGGTTCACCAGAAACATCTATGACAGAGACAGAGACTTGTAATCAAAAGTATGCAAATACTTGTAATAGGACACTTTTAACTGCTATATATGCTATTCAAGATGTTTTCTTATTTCAATTTCTGGACAGCATCTCAGCAGCTACAGTCGATCTTTTGTAATCCACGGCGCGATATGAACCCTATTCTGTTTCATCACAGACCTGCTCTGTAATTGTTTTGAAGGAAACCAAGAGTTGGATCATGCGGTGGGATATCAAGGCCACTGAAGCTAAGGGGAAAAAAAGAAGGAGCAAATTTAAAATTCTCTGAATTTTCTATGAAAAATAAAGGACATTTCTGAGTTTGAAAAGTTTCAAATTTACTAGAAAAACATAGACATTCTTTGTCAAGCTTTCAACTCTTCAAACTTAAAAATGTCCTTCTGTGTTTTGTTTTTTTTTCTAGAAAATTACCGACATCTTTTGGCCAAACTTTCAAACTCTGAAAATTTCCAAAGGTCAACCTTTCAAGCAAAGACACGGCCTCGCTTCTTCTAGAAAATGTCTGAGATTAATCTCAAAATTTGTGAGTTTTTGTGAAACTCTGAAATTGCCTCCTCTTTTCTTTTTCACCTACAATGGCCGCCGTGGGATCACATGATCTGCAAGAAAACGCTGGTCGGACAGTGCTGGTGTGGGCCAAGCGGCTCTGATGTTTCTGTGTCTCTGGCATGGATGAAGAGAAGGAAACGACTGGGATTCACCCGGCCAGATTGATGCGCAGAAAAAGGCAGCGGACCTGAGCTGAAGCACGTCTGAGCCTCTGAAATGTTCCCAGAGAATCTGCAGAGGCGTTTTACGGGAGTCTCAAAGACAGGACATTGTCAACCGCCAAGAAAGTGCTGATGACGGATCTGATGAAAATGCGTCTGCGTCCGGAAGAATAGCTTAGGCTGACAGGAGAAGCAGCCAGCTGATGGGACAAGCACAATTATTAAAGACAACAGGGACATACAGCCTGGGAAATGTATTCAAATGTTAAGATTTCTGGTGAGAGATACAGATTCAATTGAAGACTTTGCCAACAATTGTTGTCCAGTCACAGATTTTAAACATCAACTTTAAACATTGCTGTGAAACAATCTAAGATGAATGCTTAATGTAGTAATCTGATCTCCTTGTTGTGAATCAAATTCTGTTGTGGTGGGTGAAAATTTGCAACCCTACCGGGGACAGTCCTCCATATAACCCGTATAAACGCCCCAATTCTTCAGACCCAATAAACAACAAACACAAACAGTCAGTAGATATAAAGTTTCTACCATCTAAGAAAAAAAAAACAATGAATCCCTTAGACAAAACAATTGGAAGTTGCAAATATGGGATAGGGGAGCAAAGTGATACGACACGAAGCAAAGACAGCAGCAGCAGCAGTGTGTGGGTGTGGACGGTACAGGGCCACCGCATAATCCCCCGGTGTGAGTTTGATCTAACAAATACTTTCATCAGCAGAATTCGATGCAGATAATGCCACGCTGAACACGATGCACGACGGCTTTCGCTTGTAGAGCACCACGTGCGTTTGGAGAGCCTGCGCTGGGGGCCGCGATGCAGACCTCAACCACACAGCAAGAAAATCCCTGACAAGCTAGCATATCACAGAGGCAAATGCGTGGCGTTTGTCCCGCCCCTGCTCCACGCAGCTTAGCGCAGCAGATTGACTTGTATGATGTGAGAGGAGAAAGGGATTCAGAACTGGGGCTGCCTTGGCTGTGTGTTTGCGGCAGAATGCAAGTAAAACCAGTGACAGCTAAGCCTCCAACTGGGTCTGGTGTGTCATACAGTATGAATATGATGCAGTGGAAAGAAAAAGTATTTGCCATCTTATTCTTATTTTCACTTTTGGTCACAATCGAATGTTTCATATCCCACAAAGCATGTTTTGGAACTGAAAGCAGGCTAATGCAGTGCAATCTGGGATTTTTAGTGCCTTTGTTCCCCGGTTGGGTTCTAACACCGTGAAATATTTCCTGAAAATCTTGGAGACGTTTCCAGTGGCTTTTTGTCCTCGGTTTGTTTCTTTCGTTTGACAATCATTGGTACTGAGCATCGCTGATGGATGTGAGGTCTGTAGGGTTTTGAAAGTTGCTCTGGTTTTGTCTGGTGTCCCTCCCGGTCTAGTTGTCGAACTCCTTTCGATCGGTGCGTGATGTGTTACGTTCTGAGGTCCTCGCCCACTGTGTGCCGTCAGACGTGCTCATGTTAAGTGATTTCTTTGATTCGCTAAAAAAAAACGTCGGTAATCAGGGCTAACTAATGTTCCATAAAGAGATCGATTACATTTCCACATAGAGCTACGAGGATCAGAAAGTGCTTCTCCATTACGCTGGTAATTTTGTTAAAATGAAGTTGTTGTTTTTTAGCTCAAGATTTTAAACCCACTGAGTAAAACTCAAATATTATTCCAAAAATATTATGCTGCTGTTAAAAATATGTTATGACTTTGAACCCTACTTTATCCAGAGAGACAAATGTTTCTTCATCTGCATGTTCAAGAACATAGGCTCTGTGAATTTCCTCTACCTGCTATGCTACACTGTGTGATAAAGTGGCTGCAAAAATGAATATTGTACATATGTTTCTTGTGAGCACGAAGAAGGTTTCCTTGTGAACGTGTCGGCTGCGTGGCGACTCGCTGACTCGTTGCCACTTGGATATCTCTCGGGGACGGGAGATATGAGGCAGCTCAATTGAATCCTGGCAGGTAATCTAAGGAAACAGATGGACTTTTAGTTATATTTGGCTGCAAGATTAGCCATTTCCCGTCGCTTCCTCCCTCCCCCCCAAAGAAATCTGCTCTTGCCAACTCCTGTTTGACAATCTGAATATTAGTTCTCGGTCAGGAGGCCCGGCTTGCATGCTGTTTGATTGCCTGTTCTGATGAGGCGGGGGCGTGTGCGTTCAATCGTATCTTTACTTTCTAAGGCCCAGCCGCTGTAGCCGGCCAACCCGTCTACGCCGGGGCCGTCTCGTCGTCCCCTTTTGCCCTGCCTATCTCACCGTGCCAGTGCCCCATACCTGAGGACGTTCTCAGCGCCCTATCCACCGCTCCTAATCCTCTTTGATGACGGAGAGGAAGCGTTCAGCGGCGGTTCTCCTGGCCTTTACGGAGAGGCTGAGCGAACAGGTGTCTCACCGCCTCATGGACTGACAGAAATTGACCTGCTATATTTAGTGCGTTCTACCTTTCTTTAAGATTTGCAGGTTTGTACACTAGATTTGTGTGTGTGTGTGGGGGGGAGTGAGGGGGGAGTAAAGGGGGGATTCTGACTTGCATAACTTTGCTGTAAAAAGACTGAGCATCACACACAGCATGTTGATTTGCTTAGGATGCAGTGGACTCACTCTGGATGAAGCTGTTTAGGAATATTTTTCTCAGCTTTTTTTTCTTCTCTTGGTTAATAGGGTAGTTTTACCACTGATGATATTTTGACATATTTCAGAAACTGATAAAACTCTATTAAGAGTGTCTTTGATTGCATAAGCTTCAGGTCACCTGTGTCTGGTAGCTGCTCTGAGCATGTTGATGTTTTTGCTGCGTTATGACAGCAGGAGCAGCGAAAACGAAACTTTACCTTGACTTACCTCGTACAGACACTGCATCTGCTGGCATTCCTGACCAGCTTTAATGATGTATGTGCAGTGGTTGGTATTTACTCACTGAGCCGCATCACTTCCTTACGATCCAGTTATCAGTCCGCCTGCGGTGGCCTTCAGAATCACTGCCCCGGTTCACATCTTTGACATGGATAATCCCTCGATAAACGCCTTTATGTTGTTTTGTAAAAATTTCTAATGAACGTTTTCCTGTCGTGGTGAGCAATTAATGAATTAATCACATAATAAATTAGCTCATTTCTGATTAACGATTCTTAAAGAACAAGATTTTATTTGCGGTTTCAGTTGTGTGTGTGTGTTTCTGTTTCTATTTTGATTTATTGCTTTTGGTTTGTCATGTTTTACTTCGGACATTTCAAGTATCTTCCAGTTTCAGTGCTAAATGCTTTTTGCAAAAGTTTCCTGGTCTATCAGAGGGCAAACTTGCATTATTACACCATTATAAACACAGAACTTGAAAATGGCTCCGTAACAACAATGTTATTGTTTATTGCAGCGGTTACTGGGACAATTTATCCAAATTGTCCAGCAAAACAGTGTGAATTTGGATTTTGCCACTAAAATCAAAAACAATTAGCAACTTGCACATTTTCAAAGAGGTCATTTAAAGTTAAAGAACATTTAACTTTACATTAATTGTTAATTAAATCAATTTTATTAATTTAATTATCAACTAAATAAAAAATATTTATTTATTTTAATAAATAAATGATAAAGTTCTGAACAGTTCCCAACTGTTGCTTGAAAATAGTTTCCATTCATTTTTATTTGTGACCATCCCTAATTTGAACCACAAATGAGACACTTCCTGTGTTCAGTCTTTCTCTTGAAACATGTGTCCACTAGGGGGCACTGTAGCATTAGTCTTTGTTGGAAACTCGGTTCAAAGTCACACAAACCCAATAATGGAGAAAAATAGGAAGAAAAAAAACCAAAACTAAAGCTGATTCTGTTGTGATCTGAAAAGTGGAGAAAGAGCAAACGAGCCAAATAGCTAAACTGCAACAGGTTGGCGTGGTGCATTTGATTCTCCTCCTTGTGTCGCGGGGAGTTCAGGGGACGCAGGCTGCGGGTTAAAGCGACGGAAAACTGAGACCGGATCGGCCCTGCGGGCCTCCTCGGCTGCCAGGATACTGAATACGTCACCTGTGACATTTTACACTCTCTCATTTTACTGCCCCATGTCAAATAATACACAGCAGCAGGTTCACTCACCCCTTGCCGCTCTCCTCTCACTCGCTCGGATGAAGACGCACGCGGACGCCTCTGCGTAGAGGACGTCGGCTCGTGCACACAAACTGCTCAGTGCCCAGGTGGCAGGCAGCTGTCCAGGCAGGCAGGCAGGCAGGCAGGCAGGCAGCGGGCTCCATCAGATAAATATGAGGCTTGTAATGCGACCACAGAGACCGGGCTGATGGGATCAATAAAGAACGGCGCTGCAGGTCATCGGGAGAACACAGCGAGAGGATAAATATGGACTGGCTCATCGGGAAACAGAGCGGCGACACTGACGGGTACGCGGGACCGGATCTTTTCTCCGCAGAGCGCACCGGCTGCTCCCCTCTGTGCCACCGCTTTTTCTGCTTTTCGCCAAAAAAAAAAAAAAAAAAAAAAAAAAAAAGCTGAGGCCCAGACCTCCTCGGTCTCAGTTTATTCTTCTTGCTGTTTATTTATTTATTTATTTATTTTATTTTTAATTGTTTGTTTGGGTCAAAACAAAGCGCAACCTTTAATGTGCAAACATCATCAGAATGACTCCTGTTTTGAATGCAAGTGTTTCACTCAGATATTCACATTTGCGTCGACTGAAGGGAGTTGCCTCTCCATTCAACCTCTTTCCAGGAAGTGCTTAAATATTCTGAAAGCTTTCTCAGAAGACTCACGTTAGCATCACCTGTTTTTTTTTCTTTTCTGTTCTTAATTGTTTTTGAACTGGAAGCCACTTCCGGCTTTGGTTTTATGTCACACAGTTTTAAACAGTTCCAATTAAGTGCAGTTGATCTAATTGGAGGCAGTTTTCGCAGTGGAAGTTAAGTGTCACAGTGAACCCAGGTCACCGACTTCATCAGATGGGGTCAAAGTTTAAAACAACAGCTGCTTGTTTCTGATTAGCTTTGGTTTGTTCCCAAAGCAGGAGCGAAAGCGGCTGAAGCCGCAGCCTCATGTGTCGGATGGCGTACAGATTTCTGAGACATGTGAGATGGTCATGTAGCGGCCGCTGTGTGTGTGTGTGTGTGTGTGTGTTTGTCTGACCTCTGCTTTACTCAAGGGGAGTGGAGGGAGGAAGCATTTTAAATACCAGCGCATGTTGATGCTGTGCTGACATATGAGCACATAAACAAAGATATTTATTGTTTTTCATCTGTTATTATAGGTCATTGAGCCATCAGACTGATGTAAAGTAGTATTATACTTATTAAGCCATAATAATTCATGTAACATATTTGAAAAAATACTGCCTTATGTCTGTGGACGCTGACATCAGCGTTGGGAACGTCTGTGCTTGTTGCTTCATGTTTAGCACTGAGGTGCTATTTGACAGGCTAACTCCTTTCAGCGGAACTTGAACTCAACAATAGTCTTTTCCGTTGTCTCATAAGAAAAAACCCATCAAGTTAAAATTACGGTTGTCTTCGCGCAGCGATTTAAATTTGAGTTGATTTACTTTTACTCTTCCATCCTTAAAGCGACATTGACATGTGTACATATATTTGTTCACTGTCCCACCGTTCTGTTCCTTCCATTGCTGTTTGAGTCTTTATATCGATTGCTCTACATATCGCATGTCTTCTGTTAACATCCTCGTTGTACCATTGTTGTGTCTTCGCCTCATTTTTCTCATCTATTTCTGTTTTCGTATGCAATGAGATCTCCATACCCTTTTGATTTGATTTATTTATTTATTTTATGTTTTAGGCTCAAAGAAGAACCAAAACCTCAGCAAGCACAGTAAGTAAACTGCATTACCCAGAGTGCTCTAGGCTTTGGCAGTTTGTTTTGTTTTTTTCCTGGCAGTTTGTGCTGTGCGCTTCTTGTGGCTTTTTTTTCTCGTCTTCCGGGGGCCAAACAAAAGAAATGACATCAACGTCACGCGATGGCAGCTGGATGACTCCACATTTATAGTAATCGAGCTACATGTGGTCACATGTCGGCCGCACTGCGAGCTGAAATTGACCGGACAGGTGAATTGTATTGATAATCAAACAGCTGACATCCGTGGCGTTAATGGCAGTTGCTTTTTCTTCTTCTTCTTCTTCTTTTTTTTTCCTGGTGCTTTTTTTCAATTTCTTCACCAGACTTCTAGCACACTTTCCTCTTGTCCCTGGTTTCTACTTGGCTGTCCGTCTTCATCCAGTGTATCGGCTGCACTCTGGCTGACCTGTGAAAAACCCTGTAGTCCGACTACAAACACGGACTCGATGCTCCTCTGCTGTGCTGTTGCTTCATTTGATCCAATCTCTCTTTAAGACTGGTCATTTGGAAAACCTGACCTCTGCTGCCCCTGTAAACTAGAAGAAGTGATACTTCTCTTAGCCTTGTCTGTAGCACTCATTTCCATTGGCTGTAGAGCTCACATCTTTTTTTTCCCCACCATCCTTATTTCTAATTTACCTCTGGTAGCCTCACACTTCTACCCTCTGACTTTTCCATTGTATTTCGGACCGTATCTGGATGTCGGTGGCCCCCACTGTTGGCGTTCTGCCGGTGTCCTGGCCCTCTCCTTTATCTGCTGTGGTTGTAGTGAATGCTCCTGCTACTTCTCACCCCTCGAAACTGCTCTGCGATCCAAAAACCCCTCTTAACAGTCAACATGTTTTCTCCTATGATAACCGATTGCCATGTTTCAGCCATGCTTTGCTTGTCTGAACAGGTGGTTTCCCTTTAGTGGGATCACTGACCTGGTAAATAATGTTCTTCAGCCCCAGCAAAAGCCCCAAAATGACAAGAAGCCCGAACCAGACGCGTAAGTAAGAACTCAGACCCGTCATGATCTGCTTTGAGCAAGAAAACAGAAATATAGTGACCACCAAAGGAGCTCAGTAGGCTGGTTTTAGAGAAAGTTTCTAAGATGTTTTTAAAGCTGCAGTATGTAACTTTTCTATGTGTATTTAAACTGTAACAATGTTGCAACAGCATGATGTGAGACAGATAATGGGCGAAAAAAAAATCAGTCCTCCTGGTGCAAAAATGCATCGCTCCTACTCAAAAACAACCAATCAGAGCCAGGAGGAGGGACTTGGCGCTGTCAATCAATCTCCAGTACGCTGCTCAATGCGCCAATGGTGAAAAAAAATCTCACTGCTGCAGGAAAACACTTTATCCGCCCTCATTGGTGGTCACGTTAACTAGCCTTAGCATTGGTAGCATGCTGTGCTTTGGTGAAATAGCTGTAGCTTAGCAAAGAGCAAGCAGGCGGGGATGACAACGAGATGGATTGGCAGCACTAAGCCCCTCCTCCCGGCTCTGATTGGTTGTTTGTGACTGCGTGTGGTGTTTCCTGCAGTTAGACTGGGAGCACTGGGAGAAGACAGAGAAACTCAATATTTATTTATTTATTTTTGCTTTTTTGTTTTGTTTTCACAAATTGTCTGACTCACTCAACACAATGATAATTTGAACAAATATTTTAAGAAGCATCTATTTTTTGAAAATGTTACATACTGCAGCTTGGAGAGTGGTTATTGGTGTTAGATTAGAGGCGTATCAAATTCTTGTTTGATAAAGTGAGTATCGGCGTCACACCTTGCTGACACAAACCTCTCGTTTGATGCATCCCTTTTTGTTACAGTGGTTGGGTAAGAAACTGTAATGTTCCGAAACAACAGACTTAAAAAAAAAATCTCTTTGTTTTCCATTCTGCTTTGTTTTGGCGTCGACTCACGTGCTGCGCTGTTTTTTTTTTTTTTCATTTAGCTCCTTTTTTTTTCTGTATTTTTCCGCCACTTTTTAAAAGATGTACGGCAGAACATCGGGTTCCACACTTTCGCTCTGCAAATAAATGCTCTGCATGTCATATGGCTAGGAACTGGAAGGTGAGTATGGCATGCAGAGGAGAGGTGATCAATGGAGCAGGAGCCAGGTGGAGACCAAATAACCAGAATGTGAGTGATGAGAAGACCAGAGAGCTGGAGAGCAGAGAGAATCAAATCAAAGGGAAAGAAACACAAACTCACAGACCAGTGTTCAGAGAACAGCATGCAAACAGAACGTAACACAAGAAAGACCCCAAAAACCAACAGGAGATAACAAAACTCAAACAACGGAGGTAAAAAAAATTAAATGCATGAAATGAAGGCAACAGAACCACGGAAAATCAGAAAGAGTCTCTAAAACTGAAGAGTGAAACTAAATGCAAGAAACATGTCTAGATTATAAAATAGACATGTGTAATCACCCAACTGGAATAATCAGAGCAATATCAGGAATGAAATAAAAACCTTATTGCAAACGCTATGCTAGAAAGAGTCACATGAAGAAATAATAATAATAATGCTAATGATAGTTTTGCTGTACAGGCGACATTCTTGGCATAAAATTACGGCCCCTATCATTTACAAATATCAGTGATGACAATTTGTTTCTGCCCCAGAGTTTCTAAATGAATCTTACGTAGCGCCCTCCGCTACATAAGAGAACAAGAAGTGTTACAGCAAAAACAAAGTTACAGCCAAAAACCGTTAACGCGGCAGGTTCAGGAAACCGGCCAAAGGTTTACCAGTGGAGTGTTCAATTGTTACATCAGGGCATCAGAGAGAGTATGTTTAGCTTTTTCCAGCTCCTTTTTGTTATGTTCAATTGAGAAAACGGAGGCCGTGTCACTCCGAGTGGGCGTTCTTCCTCCTGTTTTTCACCAGCGAAAAAAAAGAAAGAAGAGAAAAGAAAAAGACAGAAACCTCCAGATGCTAGCCAAACGTAGCATCAAGTTCCATTCCTCAGCAGCTAGCAGGATGAATCAATAATCTCAAACTGCAGCGATCAGCCAGAGAGGACGGAGGACTGGACGAACCTCAACGACTGGGGGAAATAAAATGAGGGCTTTTAAATTGATTCTGATATATTAGCTGAACCAATGTAATTAGGCAAAAAAAAAAAAAGGAAAAAAGTGAGACTTCGTTAACGATATTAGCTATACCTACAGTTTAGAGGTCAGAGGCTACGTGTGTCTTTAAAGATATTATGCCATATTACAGTGTAGCAAAAGACTGCGGGCTAAACCATTCCAAAAACATTTGACCTGTTTGTAAGCAGTTATTATCTCAGCAAATCATATTTGTTAATGTATCTTCTTTAGCTCCTTTGTGTTAGCCTCACCTGGCTAGTCGTATGCTGTGTTCCTTCATGAGGTTGAGTTCATTGCCATTTGTTTTCGGATAAGCCGAAAACATCCAAAGGTTTTGGTAAGCTAAGGCTAGATAGCAAGGTGGGAAGAAGACAGGGAGATGAGCAGCACCCCTCTGAGAGTAGTTCACAGCGCTAAGACCCGCCTCCTGGCTCTAATTGGTTAGGATTAGCATTAGGAGCACTGGGAGAAGGCAGAAGAGCTCAATTTGTTTTCACGCACATTATCTCACACCATTTTAACAAATATGTAAAAAAAAAACAACCCCAAAATAAAACAATTTTTATCCGCAGCTCTAAAGCCTTTGCTGCCTACTCCAGGGATAAACGGATTTCCTTATTATAATGTTAAATAATTACAAAAAATGTTTGCTGAAGATTCCCAGAAAGTTACAAACGAGTCAAACAATGGAATGAGTCAAATCCAGCTGCTGTAAAGACGTCACGTAGTTCACCCCGCCGTCGAGAAGCTGAATCTGTCTGCCGTCCAGGAGGACGGCTCAGGTTTCAGGCCGAGTAGCTGCTGTCTCATAGGTAAGAGAGCTCCGATACACAAGCACTGAGCTGGACAATGAGCAGTGTATGATTACTCATCAGCAGTCTCACCTGCAATTGACCATGTTTTTTTTTTTTTTTTTTTTTTACACAATAAGCACCCAGCTCCAAATGGCTAACGCGCATCAGCCGCCGCGGCGACCCGCGCCGCGTTTGTGCCGCTTTGCTGCGTGCCGTCGACAATGTGACCTGACCTGCCTGATGTTCCACTTGATGTTCTCTAAAGTGTTTGGTGGTTCTTTTAATCTCAGTCTGAACAGACTGATATATATATATATATATTTTTTTTTTTTGATGAGCTCGCTGTTGGAGGCCAAAACCTCCAACTGCTCTTTGAGTAGAGATGGAAGTTAGTGCTTCTCGGCATGCTGCCTGTAGAAACAAACAAAAAAAAAAATCATTTTGTACCGACGTGTGAGACAGGATGGAGTCAAAACGCTGCGGTTGCTTTTTGACCTTTGGCCTTCCCACGATCCTTGGCATCAGCGGCTTTGACTCAGCTGGTCATCAGCCGCTCTGTGAGTAAATGTGATTTAGTTCGAATCTCTTAAACAAAGCGCCAACACAAGTCGAATCACTGCTCGGTAAATACACAAAGGCTGATATAATTATCTCTTTAATCCTTTTGTGGATACAACGTGGAGCATGTCAGTGGCTCTTTGTCTAATGTTCTGATGGCACAGAGAGTCAGACGCGACAACACACACACACACACACCACACACACACACACACACACACACACACACACCCACACACACACGCACGCACGCACGCGCACGCACACACACACACACACGCACGCACACACACACGCGCGCACACACACACACACACACACACGCGCGGCGTCTTAAGGTGTGTGCGCCCGCTGGATTTGGGCTTTAAAGTGCCGGTTGTGGGAAAAGGAAGCGTGTTTATCTCAAATGCAGAACCTGTATGTGGTAAAAGGATCGCACTGCTCAATAATTCACAAGAGCTAATGAATGTTGCAGGGGATATGTGGGGCGAAACCACTTCTAATCGCCATATTATGAAGTCAGCCCAGTGTTTAGTTTCCAAGGAGACACTCAATTGACATGTGTCATGCAAAATGCATGTTAGGAGGCGCGTTTTCTGTTGTTGTTTTTATTTTTAGGGTGGAAGTTGAGTTTTTTTTTTTTCCTGTGCGATCAGGTGAAGTATATGACACAAAGACACACAGGAAGGCGGCGTTGATTCCTGCAAAGCGAGATGTGAACTTTTCGGCTTATGACCACTGACGACTGCCTGCAGGCAACGTCAACAAATAAATAAATAAATAATGTTGATTTTGATAACCAGCGGTTCATATCGACGGCGTTCCTCGCCTCGCATCACGACCGCCTCGATACAGACAGACGGCTGCAAATTATTCATCTAATACAGAGGAACCCGAGTAACCAGAATGAAGCGATGTCCTCAAACTTGGAAAGCAAGAACTGATACCCAAACGGCCCGGTTTGAAGAGATGCTGTGTCAGAGGGGGAGGTGGAGAGGTGGAGCTCGACTTATAAACCTCTGATGTAACGTGATGGGCTTCTGCTTTCAGGAATTCACTTCTCACCTTGGGTCACATCACTTTGTCGGCTCATTGTAGAGGTTTATGGGAGGAGTGTAAGTTTGAGCAAAAAACCCCAAAACCAACAAAAAACCAAAACCGATTTTCACTGTGTTGGTTGTTCACCTTGTTGTTAGGCAGTGAACCATGTCGTTATTTACATCGTTCATGCTCGGGATCCTTGAAAATGCTTGGATTCCAGCTGGGCGTTTTGAAGGTTGGGCCTGTGCTTGATTTCTGATTCACATGTAGTAACCTCTGTTTTATGTGTCTGCTGTATGAAAAATTGGCAAGAACAACTTGACTTGTTGTGTTTTCTCCAAAACAATCCCATTATTTTAAGTACATATGTAATACTCAATGTAATTAAAGAAATGAAAATGGTTACAAGATTCTCATTTTGTCCTGCGGTGTGGTTGTCCTGATAGGTGCATGTGTCATCCAGTTTTCCGCCTTTCCAATTTGATTTCCTAACCAGTTTTTTGTGTTTTACTTTCCGTGCACCGGCAGGAAGTTACACCAGCAGTTTGAATCGTACAAGGACCAGGTTAAGAAGATGGGGGAGGAGACTAAGCCAGCTCAGGACCAAAAGAGCGAAGCCCCGACCTGTGGAATTTGCCACAAGACGAAATTTGCCGACGGCTGCGGTCACATCTGTTCATATTGCCAAACGAAATTCTGTGCTAGGTGCGGAGGACGAGTGTCTCTGCGGTCAAACAAGGTAACACACACACATGCACACACACACGCCTCCAGCCTCATCACCAATACATCTCTACCACACATTAATGTCTTCAACTCTGCAGTTGAATCATGTTTTGAGAACTTAGCCAGCAGCATTTCTAATGACATCTTTACATTCAATCTGCTCTGAGACATTAGGCGATCTGATTCTTTACTTCTGATGAGGGATTCATAAAGTCTTTCTGTATTTTATAAAATTTCCCTCAACTTTTTTTTTCTTTTTCTTTTTTACATATGTTTTGTCACGTTACAAACACAAACTCTGTATTTCACTGAGGTTTTATGTGGCACAAAGGTGAGACTTAATTATGAAGTGGGAGAAAAAGCCCCCAAACAAACATAATTTTATTTTATTCTGAGAAATAAAAGACTGAAAAGTGTTGCATGTATTTGCATTTGCATTCAGCTCCCCTTAGTTTGTACTTTATAGCGCCACCTATTGTCATAATTACAGCTGGGATTTTTCTTCACCCGTTCTTCCATTTCTGGAAACTCGCACTTTTGTGCATTTTGTCTTTGCAAAATAGTCAAAGGTCAGTCAGATGTGTCGGATGTGAGCTGTGAGCATGGACTTTTACACCTGACCACTGACTGTCAAGTCTGAACTTTGACGGATAAACTACTCCGTCGCAAGCTCTTGCTGCGTCGTCATGGCAACGTCCCGACTGGAGTTCACAGCTCCGCTCCGTTATGAACTCTTTTGCCAGCATCAGCAGGTTTTTTTTCCAGGATTGGCCTGAATTTAGCCCCACCTGTTTTCCAGCGAACTCTTAACCGTCCCCATTAAGGAGCGCATCCCCTCAGCATGATGCTGCTGCTGCTGCCATTTTTCACGCTGGGAATGGTGAGTTTCTGTTTTCCTCCTCAGACGTTGAGGAGGAACCCCCAACTTGGTTTGATAGCTTGTGGAGCGAATTACTAATAGTTACTGTCTCCTGCCTTGAAACGCAATTGTTATCACTGAATTTTATTTTGGGATATCAGAGTAAGCGCGCAGAAAACACATGCATGCCACACTTTTCAGAGTTCTATTTATAAAAAAACAAAACAAAAAAACAAGTGAAAATCATAAACATTTGTGTCTATTGCATAAAACCACAAAAGAAATACACAGAAGTTTGCTCTTGGAATGTCACAAAATATGAAAACTTTCACAGACTATGAATAGTTGTGATAGAAACTGAATGGCTTGTGTTAAAGCTGTTTCACCACTAGAGGGAGCTCACTCTCCACCGCTGTTCTGATCACAGAACATTATATGATGCTTTCTTTTTAAATGCAACACTCTGTGTAGCTTACTGATGCAAAAATCTTTTCCACAGACTAACCGAGACATTTTAGTTTTGCACTAATTAAATGTAAACAAAACAAGTGTTATTTTGTTCCATGCGACTATCTGCTTTTTGCAATGTGTGACAGCGCCCCCAGGACCTGGTGACGCTCACGGTCTGTTGTTTCTCCCCGTCTTTTCCACTCCTGCCCTCCCAAAAACCCCCCTCCTCCCCGTCTGTATCCCCGCTCCTTCTCTCTGCTGCATTCCTGCGCTCATGGAATTGCAACAGGAGGACAAAGTGGTTAGCCAACATTTCTCTGTTTGCTTGGACTTCATCTGAAAACAAGCACTGTGATATGGCGTGGTGTGACCAAATACACATTCAGCAGCCATGATCGATTCGAATCAAAGTACTAGTCTCATCTGTGAGTCTATTCCACCCAAAAGATTATTTTGCAGTGTGAGCACACAAAGTTGAAATGAGTCTTTCTGTCCTGACTGTCGGCGGTTTGCGGAAGACAACCAAAAGCTACCGGAGGGGTTTGAATAGTTGCTCAACAAAGTGATTATGTTGTTAAGTTGGCAGCAGTGCCGTCCCTTGTGTTTTCAGTTGTTTATTTCCTGAAGCTAACCGAGGCCAGATGACTGTCATAACCATCGTTTGACATATGGAGCCGCTACAGATTCTGATTTGGTAACATAATGCAACAGTTTGATTATCGTGACACTTCCATCAATTTCTGTATGCTTTACCATCTTTATTTCTGTCATTTGGCTAGTGAATGTTCATCTGGATATGTAATGGTAAGATTCACTCTTACTTTCTGTGAAGGCTAACTTTTGAGTTCTTTTTTTTGCGATACATTTAAACACACATGATTAGGGTCCTCTGAAATGTCAGAGCTGTAGAAAGACAGAGACAGAACCCTGTCCTCCTCGTCCCCCTGATGCCAAACCTCCGGCTGTATGGCTGTCCATCATCCTCTGGATTATAATAGCAGGGAGATCGGTTACTGTTCTGTGCAGATGGTGTTGAGTAATGACAGCGACAGCAGGCTGACGATGGACTTCATAGGCTGTACCTGATAGGTCAGGACATGAGGTACCTGTTGTTGCCCTGCCTCCCTGTCACATCTGTCACCTCACAATGCAAACCGTTTCAGTTGACATTTTTGAGCTTTAGCTCATACTATAATGTTATTCCCTTGTCAAAAACATACCTGGAGTCTTGCCTTGATTCTTTCATGCATGTTTGGGAAAATCCTGTCATCTCCTGTGGCAACCGTTCAGCTGTGCAACACGTCAGGGTGGATTGAGCTTCGTCTTCGCGGCTCAGAGCTTCTGTTTCCGAGTTCCCGCCTCACAGAGCGGGTCTCTCCTCCGCGACGCCCCCGCTCAGCTCCTTCAGACTAGCCAGCAGCAATTATCAAACACCTGCTGGAACTGTGCATCTGTTGAGCTCATTATAGGAGCTACTTTTCATTGAAATGCTGGTTGAAATGCTGATAAGGGGTTAATCAAGGAGCCATATTGTGACGACTTCCTGAAGATGGAGTTTCAGAAAGAGCAGGAGTTTTTAAAGAGACAGAGGCCCAGTTTGAAGACATTAATTGCACTTTTGTTGAAGTCATGTGATATATACAGCATTTTTATAACAACTGTATCATTTCTACACCACAATTCTACACCACTGAATTGTGGTGTAGAAATGATGCTATCCAAAACTGCCCCTTTAATACAAATTCAGAGCATTTTAAGCATACATGGCGATTACTGTGGGCAAGGAAGAATCTCCATTAGTGGTCTGTGTTGCATCAAATACGCCTCATACACCAATTTAACTGAGCATGAGAGTATAATACAGAAGGAATGCTTAACTCTCCATTGTAGGCAGTAACAGGAGTTAACCAGTGCATCTCCTGGGTGCAGATGCTTTAGATGATGAGGTCAGTTCGTGGCACAAAGAGTTTGCTGAGGTGGAAAGCTTTTTATGCAGAAGTGGACGTTTTGAATTCACAAACTCTATATTCTTCAGAAAGACAAGCGCGCAACATATATTATTAACACATCAGGGCCGCTGTGTTATAAAATGTGTCTCGTTTTGTGCAGGCGCGCTGGTGGCCGCAGACGGACAGACGCTTTGTTTACTCTGGGGCCGACAAAAGAGCACATCTTTGTGTGTCCCGCAATCTTGTCTAAAAGCTTGTGTGTCAGTGAAATAGGTGGCGGTGGTGAAATCCGTTCTTTTTCCATCCGTCTACTCTTTCGCTCCAGCACAGATGGTGACAGCAGTGGCGAGAGAGATCTTGTTCTGTGAAACGCTATTGAATATTCACAAGTCTTTGTGTCGGCGGCAACTAGCCGAGCTCTGTATGATACATCGGCATGCAATACATTGGAGAGGAAATTATTGTGAAATTAGTGGTACAGGGAAAGATGAGGGATCTGCTGAATTGATTTTAACTAGACTTGTTAAATAGTATTATTTTCCATTGCAAAAGCTTGGTTAGTGATTCATTTTTTTTGGGTTGGAAGTTTAAGAGTTCGGTCCTTCTACCAAATTATTTATGCCTTCAAAATAACTTGTCATTTAAGAAACATATCTGTTATGTTGGTTATAAAGCAAAATAAACATTATGTTATAGTTGAGACAAGGCAAACTATTTTTTTGTAATTATAATTTTCTTCTGGAGAGAGTTGGTCTCCACCAAGGTTTTCTTGTGTTGCTGATTCAGTTCATGACCTTCACGTACAGAAGTTCTTGTTGCGGTGTTGTGAGGATGTGTTTTGCTGGCCTTAGTGGCGTCTCTGCTCTCTGCAGATGATGTTTGCCTATTGGCTTCAACACCTGCAGCTTTTGCAAGAGTAGTTTGCAACAGAGTGTGAAGCAGCCAGGCTGAGAATCGTTATCTCCATGTGTCTTGCGTGACCTCTCTGGGTCAGACAGGAGGTCCCACACCAAATGGAGGACGATACATATCTCAGAATCTTGGGAAAGATGGAGCAGGTGGTCGATAGATGGATCGGCACGACATCTACAGTGAGGAGGAGGCTGTACCAGTTGTGGTGAAGAAAGAGCTCGATTTAGCAGTCAATATGTTCCCACTCATTTATGGTCATGGGTTGTGGGTGGTGACTGGACTGACAGAAGACATAAAAACGACTGAAATTATTTTCCTCCACACGCTGTCTGGGCTCAGCCTAGATCGGGTGAGAAGTTCCGTCATTCAAGAGGGACTTTGAGTCGAGTTGCTGCTTCTCCACATCGAGAGGAGCCAGTTGAAGAGACTTGGGCATCTGGTTTGGATGCCTCCCTGGTGAGGTGTTCTGAGTACGTCCCACCGGCAGGACACGCTGGAGGGGCCGTGTGACTCAGCTGACTTGGGAACACCTTGGGATTCGAGAGGAGCCGACCCAAACAGCTGGAGAGAGGGAAGTCTGCTCTTCTCTGTTGGCCCTGTAACCCAAAGCCGGGTTAAGTGGAAGCTAATTTATGGATGGAAAGTTCTGTGGATTTGGTGTTTGGAAAAAGTGTTGATGTTAACTTGGGAATAGAAATAGATAGTGACCTACATTTGTTGATATTTCTTTTGATTGGCTACACATGGTTAGAGTATTGATGTAACTACAATATGGGAAAAAAAGATTCAGAACTTTTATTTTCTAGTACGAGTCATAGTATAGTCATACTTTTTTTTTTTTTTAAAGAAAATGAAGTATCAGTACTAATACATACCAGTTACTAGGAGGTGAGATGAGAAAAATCCCTGCGTCCCTTAAACTCTGTGCTGCTGATGAGAGACAGCAGCGTTCAGAAATTAGACACACATGAACAACAAAACACTGTTTCCCATTTACCAACTTTGTCACTATATTTAGAAAGTTTTCAGACCGAAATCGTAATTGGCAAGTAAGCCTTTTTAAATATCGGAAGTTGGCTATAAAACTGCAATCGGTGCGCCGCTCCCTCTGGGCAGGTCATCACTGGTCCCTCCTTGGATCCGTTCTGATGGACGCTGAGCTTCGCAGACCAGGAACACAAACGCAAACGCTTCAGTTTGTGAATGATCCAGTCGATACACACTGACGTTTTGCTAAATTCCTCCAAATTCTTATGTTTCCTATGTTGTCTGGTTTGCACACAACAACTTCTAAGACAGATTTTGACCTCCAACCTAATAGGTGCTTCTTCTCTCCATCCCTTGTGCGTTGGGGATGCAGAGACGATGCACATATTAGGTTATTAGTTGCTTATGGAGATGAAAGTGTTGCATGACACCTCACCTGTCAGTGGTCATAATTTTATACCTAGTCGGGTGCAACTTAAAAGCATTTGTGTGCATGTGAAGAAGCCATTGTACCACCATCAGCACCGTGCTGCCCTAAAACCGAAAAAAACCCTGAAACGTAATAATTGCGGGATTTTATTTATTTATTTTTATTTATTTATTTATTTTTATCTGCCAAAGTTTGGAGGAAACGACGGATGAAAGCAGCGACGGTCATTCATGATTTGTTAGAGGGGAGAAGAAAAATAAATAAATAAATAAATAAATAAACAAATAATCCGACATTAACAGCACAGGCTGAGTCTGCAATTACGCAAAGTGTCTCTGTGCAAAGCTGACGGCGTTCCGCCGCCCAGCGCGTTTCCGCGTCTGTCCATCTGAGAGCGCGAGCGAAGCGGAGAGGAGCGCGAGCGGAGACTCGTCCACGACGACGCGGAGCCTCGCCTGGTTCGGTTCGGTTCGGTTCGGTTCGGAGCGCCCAGCAGCACCGAGACCGGCGCGCTCTACGTTTTCTGCTCGGATGTCTTTTTTTTTTTTTTTTTTTTTTTTTCATTTTTTGTTCATTTTTTCCGTCATCACGCTGCATTTAGAACTAAAGGCGCTTTTGTCAATCGAATTGGGTCGATTTGAGTTTAACCTTCAGTAAAGAGGGGGCGGAGAAGAAGAAGAAGAAGAAGAAAAAGGAGGCGGTAGGAGCTGTCCGCGGTGCTGAAGGTCGGAGCAGGTTCTTCTCTTTGGGAGCTGCGGACTCTCTCTCTCTCTCTCTCTCTCTCTCTCTCTCTCTCTCTCTCTTCCTCTCTCTCTCTCTCTCTCTCTCTCTCTCTCTTCCTCTCTCTCTCTCTCTCTCTCACTCTCTTTATTTCTCTCTCTCACACTGCAAGGACTCCACAGCGTTTCTGCTCAGGCATCGGCGGCACCATGGGTAAGATGAATGAACGTCGCGTTTCCTGCCATCGTTCTGCTGTTTTTTGTTTTGTTTTCTTGAAGTAAAAAACAAAACAAAAACATGCATTCAAATATGACCTATATGTAAAGTGGTTTTCAGAGCGAGTGTGTGTGTGTGTGTGTGTGTGTGTGTGTGTGTGTGTGTGTGTGTGTTACTATTAATAATAATAATAATAATAATAATAATAATAATAATAATAATAATAAATGTTGGGTTTATGTGGGTCATAGAGCGGGTCTGACAGACAGCCATTCCGCCGGATCTCTGCGCTACAGCACCATCTCCGCTTGTTCTCTCCCTGCCCTCCTCTGTATTGCTGAACTTCAAACAAGGGACATAAATATTCATCGAGTCTATTATTATTACAAACGAACTCCCTAAAATTAGAAGCTCATTAAAATGTAATTCACCACGTGCAGGCTGTCGGTGGCATGTGAATGCAAGTGTTTCCTCTCGTTTCCTTCAAATGTTCTTTATCTTCTTTCAGTTGAAATCTTTATTTATATGTGTGTTTTTTGAAAAAGAAAGAAAAAAGTGGGAGATCAGAGCATTGCATGAGTACTCTGTCACTTTAAATGATTGGTGAAATTGCAGTTTCCTCCATTGCCTTGCTGGCTGATTGAAATGCCTGTCACTGCAGCCCATCATGCTCATGTACTCCCCTCCCTCCTCCCAGCCACCCACCCAGCTGGGGCAGCAATTTGCTCGGGTGTGTGCTGGACAGGATGTCTGTTGGCGGGTGTGTTCTGGAGCTGGACTGAGTCCAGACGCTGATGTTTGGAGGAGCGCTCCACTTGCAGAACAATGGCTGTTCACTGTGTGGCTCAGTTCAGCTAAAGGAGAGTAACGGTAATGCAATACGATCCCTATGACACGCCGTTTACTGCTCTATGAATAATGCATCCCGCCCAATGCTTACCTCTCTCCTAATTTTAGCCTTTATTTTTTGTTGTCTTTTGCACACATGAAAACTTTTCTTCTCAGCTGGATTTGATTGTATGTGCCGTAGACCGGAGTAAATGCACGCATTCGGAGCAGCAGCCGACTTAACTTTGAGCTCTACACTTCATTCAGGGTGCTGATATGGCTGAAAGCTTCCTGCTGATTGATTCTAAATCCTGGGTTAAATAAGGCTGTAGTGCAGTTTAATGGCCACAAGAGAGAGCTCATTGTTCTCGCTGCAAAATCCCAGCCTCCATAGGCTCCAACGACGACGTCTCCATTCTTTTGAGCGGGACGTGGAGAGGACGTGGCAGAAAGCTGTAGCATGAAACAGACAAGGATAGTTGCTGTGAAATGTTTTCTTTTTTTTTTTTTCTCCCCTTAAAATCTTGAGCTGACATACTGTGTGCAAGGCGGGGCTGCGTATGGGATGTTATATTAGATGATGATGTTTTATTACCTTCCATACAGCACGGATCTCAATAATGAATGACCTCCGTTCCTGCTTTAGGCAGCTTTATAAGCGCAGATGTATTTTTAGGAGCAGTTTTCATTTTCTTCTTCTTTTTTTTTTTCTTTTGTTTTTTGCTAGTGTCCCTGAAACCATCACTGGATCTGATGAGAAACCATTAGAAGGGAAATTATTTATTGATCTCAGGGTTCTGGTGTTTGTTTCTCTTATTTCACTGCCTCAGTAAACATCGCCTCGAGCATTAAACATAAATATATTCCCTCTCCCCCACCACCACTCTCAACATGTAGAATGAACCTGTTTTTCTTTTTTTTTTTTTAAAGTGCTGTTATAATAACAATAAAATTAACAGGAACACTCTGAGAAATGGGCCTGTCTACAAACCACAGCCACCATCCTCCAGGCTGATGGGAAGTGTGAGTACGCGTGTGTGCGTGTGTGTGTGTGTGTGTGTGTGTGTGTGTGCGCGCGCGTGGCTCGGGAGAATCCAGGGCAGAATGTCTTCAGCGAATGTATACACAACTCGAGTGTGTTACGGCTGCTTTATTTCACAGCGCATGAATCTGCGGTGAGGATTCTCTGCGAACATGAACTCTCACAATTCACTGTCCCGCTTGAGCTCCACCTGTGTCTGGATCTTATCCCCACCTGACCTCGTCTCTGTGTTTTGCGTCGGATTTCAGCGTAGGAAGCAGATAATCCGTCTCAGCTGCTCCCAATTTTAACGGCGCGTCGAACAGGAAGGTGTTCTCCCTGTTTCATTCTAAACTTTAAAGCCACAGTTGGTGACATAGTTTAATTTATTTAGTATCATAAAGTGCAATCCATTTTAAACCATATTTTTAATTGTGGTTGCTTCAAATAAATAAAACAAAAAACTACTGGAAAAGAAAAACAAATCTAATAGTTGATGTAACTTTCATCTGACCAAGCACGTAGATAATTGTAAATTTTTTAAATGTTTTTTATCATTTGCGTATAATTGAACATGTTTTTTATTTCTTATCTTATTGTTTTCTAAGGTTTCCCCTGATAACTCGCCCCGGTGGTTAGGCGTTTGGCTCACTCATCCAGCAGCCTGTTGTGTTTTAGAGTTAAAAGATGCTTAAACTTGACAGGAAATTTAAAAATATCACTTAGTAATTATGTGTTGTTGAAAAATCTGAAGATTAATATCTGAACACAAACCATAAAGTCTTAAAAAGTGCAAACATGAAAAATAAAAACACTTAAAGCAGTGTTTAGCCAAGTGGAGGCACAAGTAAAGCCTGGTGGCCCACCAGGCTTATAATACACTGCAGAAAACCCTGGTTTTCATACAATGAAACATTTTTAATATTAAAATTAAAAATGTTTTATTGACTATGTCGTTTTGATACGAGTACTTGTTTTGAAGTAACTAAATATGTGAATGGTAATCATTATTTTCATGTATGTTAATGGTTTGATATTTGATACAACACAACCATCTTTGTCACACTTAATTAAATTTTTAAGAAGTGATCGCGATCATAGTTTTGAACGTTGTGACGAGAATAGCAGTTGGCTCTAACCCATATTTTCTTCACCACTTTTCCATCATAACAATACTTGTAGTTTCGGATCTGGGTTGAAAATAACATTTTAAAAAATCATATAGAATGTTGACATGAAGTGCAGTCAGAGTTTATGCTAGTGGCTGGAAACATCACTGCCAACCAGGGCGTGAACGCACAATGCTTGAAATATAAGAAGCTAACAAATATTCCATCTCAGCAGTCTTTGTGATTGCAGTACAACACACACTGATATTATAATGCAGACATTTGCATAACGTCATACTGCTGAACAGAGGTAGACTAGCTGTGATGGATTCAACAATGGCTTTATGTTGGATTATTTTGACTTAAGGTACGAGCGGGATTGAAATGTTTTCTTTTCTGGTAACTGCATCATGTGTCACCAAGTCTGCCTCTTCCAGTTCTGTTGACCTGATTTTTAAAAGATGAAAACCAATCCAAATTTTACGGGGTTTTCCCCGTTACGCTGTTATGTTGGCGCTTCGTCGGATGTCCCGGTGCGTACCTCGGTGATTCTCGGGTCTCAACCGAAGGCATACGGTGCGCTGCAGAGTTCTTTGTATAGCCCCACTTAAACGAGGCAGTCACTGTCTTAGTGTGCGCTTCCCCCGCCCCTGGGAGACATAAAGTGCAATTTATAGCCTCCCTGCTTCCATTGTGTGTCAGCACAGTTACAGCACATCTGTAACACTGATAGCTGGTCATAAATGTTGTCTGTGGCAGGCTCAGATAGTAGCATGCAAGCTGCATGTTGAGAATATGTTTGTTTTGTTGAACTTGTGAGCCAGCTCAAGGTGTGTAAATATATATATATTGAAAAAAAAGAGGCGCTAATTAAATTGAGCTATTTATGCAATCCAATTTACAGAAAAACAACAGCAACCCTTCTTCAGGCTTCTAAGTATTTTACTGTTTCTCTCTGGACTGCTGCTGGTTCTGTTTCTGGCACGTTCTTGAACGGGAGCATGGCAGCAATGTTGGGCCTGAAAACACAAATATCAGCCATTGCAACAGAGCTCAATTGTGTTTAAAAACTAAAAGTATGAAGCTGGCGTAGTCCCAGCCCTCGATTTAAGAATATCACCCTTCTGTCACTCTTGACCTCCATGATCCAGCAACTCCGAAAGCTTGAAAAAATGAAGAAATTATGAGCGAATTGAAACGTGAACTAGGTTTTAAAACTTTAAGCTATATGCAACTCCTGCAGATCTTTCGTGGATACATTTTTTTTAACCTATCGAGGCTTTTTGGAGAACATTCTGCCTTCTCCTCATAGATACTGAAATTCAAATAACTCAAAACTACATGTATTTTTTACCAGTTATTGCTCTTGGGCGGAAATGTAACAAACTATAACTGGAAACCAGATGTAGCAGACAGTGACCACATGCATGCTCAGGAGGAGGGATTGCTGCAATGTCAGTGATTCAGTTTCAGTTGACTGGACTTCCTCAGCAACATAACTTCTTAACATTTAGCATTATAGACTGAATATGACTGTAGTTTATAGTGGCAATCGAACTAGGATATATTACATCCAATTTAAATCTGCTTGCATAATTGTAGTGATTTGACTATGCGTGTCTTATATACTGTAAATCAGATTGGTTTGTCTTGTAAAGTTCTTTGAAAGGAAATGAATGTGGTACTGAAATAATAAATAAACTAAGTTATGTAATGTTTTTTTTTAAAAAAAGTTTATCGCTATGATCGTGATTATGTAATTAGCTACCTTGCAGCGCCTCTATTGGGAAATGATAGCCTTGCTTGGCTATCAATAGCTATTTGTAAGCGTTCAAGGGCATTTATAAATAAAATTGAGCAATTTCTGATTAAATACCCATGTCGCGGCACCACCTGATTATCAGAAATCGATAGCCAAACCACTTTCAGTCGACGCAGGCTTTTATTCTACGAGTACCAGCTGGGATCAGGTGGAATATCATGGAGGAGTAGATGAAGGAGAGTCAGAGCCGTTCTCAGTCAGCAAGCGCTATTAAGAATCTATCAAAACAAAACCCCAACTTCACAGCTAATAAACTCTGACTGTCACTGAACTAGCAACCTTCAACTAAACTATTGTCAAAAACAATGCAGCGATATCAAACGTGTGCATGTGTAGACGCACGTGAGTGAGCAAGGTCATGCTAACTAAAAGACAAGATGCTACTCAGGGTGTATGTGTCAGATGTAGCAAACAATATGGCAGATAATATTTGCATCGCGCTAAGCAAAGGAGCTAGGTCTGCTAGCAGGCTCCGGCAGCTAGCTTTAGCGACTTGGTCAAAGAGATCCTAGAGAAAATTCCCTTGTTTTTGTAAAGTTGCTTTTTGTGGAAGAGTATTGTTATTCTGTGACTGGACCCGGACAACTCCAGTACCAGGTCCATTCCTGGGTCAACATAGAAGCAGTATGTCAACAGTGGGAATGGTGCAGTGTTTATACTTTGAAGGTCTGGGTTCAGTTCTGCATTAGCAGCTGATTTTTGCTCAGATGCAATGTTTTTCCGAGGTTGGGAGGTCTTTCACTCATCCAGTGAGATCCAGACAGTTCTGCAGCGTAGTAAAGGCATCTTTGCATCTTTTGGAGCTCCTTCATCCAATATGTTTACATCATACCCAGATGTGAAATACTATGAATTCTGGGATCTTGAGTGATTTTACCAGTTCCATTTGTTCTTAGATCAAGCAGTCAAGCATGTGTCTTTGCTTGTTTGCATTCGTGGATCCCAAACCTCACATAAGTACCCTGCTCACTTCCCCTTGATTTTCTTCTTCTCAATCTTTTTTTTTGTTGTTGTTAATATCCACTTCAGTTTGCGAAAGGGAGGAGATACGAATCAGCCTTTTGATTCGTATCAAAACTGTCATCTGTGCGGGCACTGGCCGCACAGATGACAGTGGTTTAAGTGAGCTCAGTTAAGCTATAGAAATAACATATGGGTCAGTTCAGGGCCAGCCCATACCAATAACAGTAATGAACTGAGTCAGTGGCGGGACAGTGACAGGCGAGGTTTGTGGTGCCGCATTAAACTTTTTCCTCCTCTCAGCTGGCTGTTTGGTACGCTCCGGGCTCTGTCCAGCCCAGAGCGTTTGGCGCAAAATTCAGGTTTGCGCCAAAGCTGAATTTTAGCGCAATCGAACGTGGAAAAATGAATTCAATAGTGTTGTGCCGTTACAAATTTATTTACGAAGAAGAACATTAACCAGTGTGAGAGTGTGTGCCGGATGGACTCACAGTGTTTGAGTTTACGACAAAAAAAAAAAAAAAAGTCAATTTGAAATTGCAGTGCTTCCATTTCTAAAGATTCCAAGAGCTGCTGCATGTGTAAGATGTTTCATTATTCATTTCTTCAACATAAACTGTGGATTTATATTAACTGTGTTGCTCCAGGGTAAATAAAAAGCAACTTTTTTTTTTTAGCGAGGTTAAAAGTAATTTTCATCCTACAGCAGTGATTTGATTGGTGATGTGGTTATGTTGCAGTATTGAACGTACATTATTGCGCCTTGCAAAAGTGTTTTTCTCCTGTGGATTTTTCCTCCCCACACACAATCTCCGTAGTCTTTCATTGTGACGGATCGACACAAATCAGCACATCATTTTGAAGTGAGAGGAAAAGGATGTATGGTTCACAAAGAACTTGTACTCAGCCGCCTTTCCTGTGGTAAATTAAAAAAAAGCATAATCAAAATGGGCATAAGACTTGCAGCTGTCATAGCAGAGCAAAGCGGTTGTATACTTATTGACTCATGAGTGGCAAAATGTGGAAACACATGCCACAGACACTGATGTTTAACCATCAAGAAAATAAACCATGTGTTACTTTTCTTCCGCTTCACAATAATGAGCCACTTTGGTCTGTCACTGAGAACCCTGATAAAAACAAATTCTGGTTTGATCGAGACAACACGCGAAAGTTCACATGGTGTCAATACTTTTGCAAAGCACTCACGTCATCACAATCTAACATACAATTAAAAGAAAAAGAGAGAGAAAAAAAAGAAGAAAATCTCTGCCTGGTCGTTTTGAGGTTGTAAATGGGCCCTTCTCTTGCTTGCAGGTTATGTGGGTATGCAACTTGTGCCGAAAACAACAAGAAATCCTCACTAAGTCGGGAGCGTGGTTCTACGACTCGGAGCCCGGTCAGGTGCGTGGCGTGTTTGAGGGTGGGCCGCAGGGCAAGAAGGCCAAACTACACGACCCATCCCTGTATGCCCACCAGGGAGCCTCAGGGGACTTGACACCAGCGTCAGACAGAAGCAGACCTCACGGCGGGCTCCTGCCCAGACAGGCGTCCCTTGACAATGGAACGGGGCTGAGGTACTCGGGCCCCGGCGATGCACCTATAGACAGGTCAGTTCTTTGTTTTCATTTTTTGTTTTGAAAAACTTGGTATCGATGCTCTGTGATATTTTATGCTCTATGGAAGTTGAAAGGGTCTTTATGTTGTCTAATCCAGTGTTATTTTATTAAAGATGAGGGGGGGGGGAAAGCAAAAATAAAAATATAGATTCTGAAAAGGTTTTTTTTTTTTTTGCTGTTGGTTTCTAATAATACTTTTTGTAGCATTAAATCTAATGTGTTTTTCAATCATTATCATAAAATCGAGGTTGAAATAATTTATAGAAATGGTCACTTTTCTAATTTAATGGCGCAAGTCATCAGGTGACTTGTGTGCGTGATTTATTTATTTTGTTTTGGAAATAAATAAATAAATAAAAAAGTCACCCACTTTTTATTGCCAAAAAATATTTAGGCAAAAAAAATGAAGCTTATGGCAAAAGGAAAAGTGACATATGTGCCATTATTTTAGGAAGTGGATAAAATGTTATTTGTGCGCTTATCTTCCTAACTGGCTGCCAGTCAAATGTATTGAGCTGCTTTGCTCCTTTAGTTAGCAATGCTATAGCTAGCAAGCATGAAATGGACAAAAAATAAAAATAAGTGAGGAAAAACAATTCTTTACATATTTGGTTGCATTGTCTGTGGGTTTTTTTGTTAGAGCTTCCTCAGCCAGAAGCTAACGGTGTTTAGAGGGACCGTGGCATGGAAAGGTTTGGGGTATTAATCTTTATTGATATTCATATCCAATGATTTCGGCGATCAGAATCGTAAATTCTACTAAGACGAGCTTTTTAGCGTTAGCGCTGGTCTCCATGGGTGTGCGTCGGTCTATGTGGGATGTGATCTGAACCTCACAAGCCATGCAGGAGCCCACATAAAACCGCTGGTACACCGAGTCCCTGATGCCTATAAAGGAGACAGAAGCACATACTCTGTATCCAGCTCTAAGTCAGCATTTCTACAACAGTCATCCACCCACTCACCCTCTCTTCAGCGGCGCATATCAAGACAAATAATTGCCTGTCTGATTCAGTCAGGATGGAGCTTTGGGACATTAAGGGTGGTAATAATCAATTGTGTTTTCTTTGTGCTTGAAATGAACTGGCGTTATTTACTTGAAGTTATTTTTGTTATGGCCGTGTGCCAGTTTAGTGTTTAGTGTCACTGCTTTGAAATTAAGGGAGTATAAAAAAAATGAAAAGACAGCAGTTCTCAGGTAGGCAAAATGCAGAAGATTGTTGTTCCTAAAACACTCAGATGCTGGCAGCACAAACATGCTGCACTCGGGATTCTGCTTTGGCTTTCATGATTGTTGTGTGCTGCACTGTAGTTAAATGTAGGCCCACTGAGGGGCTCCTACTGTTTTTTTTTTGTTTGAAAATATAAACTTCTCCTTCAAGAAAAACAATCTGTATGCACACAATAATGTCTACAAGCAATCTCTCCTCTCTTCTTTCTTCAAAAATAGCTTTCGCTTCGGCAATCTAGTTTCATTTTGTCCGGTTTCCCTTTTTCTCTGATTTTTTTTTTTTTTTTGTTGCTCCAGACTTGAAGCATCAGTCAGAGCAAGAGAGAGTGACTCAGACCGCTAACGCGACTAGATCTCAGCCCTCGCCACTGCATATTAATTGATAAAACGGCTTCAGGAGTGGAACTGTTTCCAGTGAGAAAACCTGGCACCGATGTTGCTTACATTTGCAGTAGCGGGGAACGGGAAGCTGGATGTCTGAAAATTTACAGGATAATGTCCGGTGATGGATAGCAGAAGCTCCATAAATAGAACTCCCGCTGCATAGGCACCAGAGCCCACTTTCATTAATCTTAAACAATATATAAATTAATTCAGGGGGTCTGCTCTGCTAAAGAAGGGAGGAGAGACTCTGACAGACTATTTACGTGAAGAACTAACCTGGGAAGACCCCTAATTTGTCCTGTTCTCGGTGGTGTCATTTAAAATGAGCACACAGATTTAGCATGACAACGTGGCCGAGGCTCTTCAAACGGCGATTATTCCCAACCTAATCACTGGAGGACTTCAAAATTCCAAATCTTGGCCCAGTCAAAGGCAACATCCAGTGCAAAAAGGTAGAAATGATCACAAAACTTAGCTTAGCTTACATGTGGACATTAAACCAAACTAGTCAGATAAGGAGTATCTTTGTCTTTCTTCTCATGGAACAAAAATCTAATGTTTATTTCATAGGTTTTGCTGTGATCTGCGACCGCACAGATAAGATCATAGAAAATATGAGCATATTAAAGAAGTGCAGTAATGGGTTGGGTTACGGCAGGATTAAATAAAAGCAACTCATTACGGTAACACAACATCTGCAGTCGTGTGATTCATGAGTCACATGAGTAAACAAGGAGTCACACATATTTTCATTGAAAAAAGCCAAAATGAGCGTAAGACCTCCGCAGAAAATGATGCCATCAGGTTGTTGGGAACAAGTTGTTTCCAAAGGTTCTGGTTTTTGACTGTGCATCATAGCCATGTTTAACCCTCTGTCATTTTAAGAAGCTCCTATGCTTTCCAAGACGCCCCTTTCAGTTCGTCATCACAGCAGTGATGCTGCTTACAATCACTCAGGGGCTCAGCAGACACAGAGTTTCACTAGGTGTTTGCTAACTGCTGCTGCTGCTAGTCTAGAGGTTTCTGAAACATTCATGAATGAATCAAAGGAACACTCTGGGTGTGTGTTTGAAGAGGGGAGAACATTATAACATGACATAAAGCTCAAAAAGTCATTGTGATAGGGTCATCATCATCAGTCATCATTCTATGATGACTGTGTGGCACTGACTGCGTGCATATGGAGTGTGAATTAAATTAGATTCAGCAACCATCATTTTTTTATTTTATCTTTCTCCTTGCATATTTTGTTTAGTCTAGTAGTTTTCAAAGAATTTTTTTTTCCTAGCCATGCATGTGTTCAATAGTTGAGAGAGACATTATTGTGCTGAGTGATTGATAAATGTCATCACAACTCTCGGAAGAAGTGCCGCCACCTCCATGATTCAATAAATAAACAAACAAACAAATAAATAAATGCATAATTGAATTGAATTTTTTTTCGCCATGCCATCTCATCATTTTCATTGACTTGGCGTGGCCACTCCATGAACATTTTCTTGAAATTCTCCTGTGATATACAGCTTGCCTTTACCCCCATTTCTGCTCTGAAAAATGCTCTTTGTGTGTAAACAGAACTTATTTACATAGTTAGAATTTTTTTTTTAAAGATGATTCTATGTAATTTCAGGCATACTCGAGAGTCTATTCCCTTTCAACCTCATGAAATACATTATGTATATGTTAAAATTAGAGTCTGTGGGGTTTGTAGATTTAAGTACCTTTAAAAAATAAAAATAAATAAAAACAAAACAATAATGTCAGGCGAGCTCTACTTTTATGCACACCGTTTCCTCACACCAAGCCCAACTTCATTATTGATGCAGCGCTGACGGTATGGAGCCATATATGGTAGTCTATATAGAAAAACTCTGACGACAGTATCGCCCTGCCGCGTTGCACTGAGTTATCCTCTGCCGCGCGCACGATAGCGCTGCATAGCCTGTCACTTCTGGTTCGCGTGTTCGTGGGTACCGCTCGTGTTAGCGTCGTCGCGCGCGCGCGTAAGCGAGCGAGCGAGCGTCCGTGTGTATGTAGCCCCGCTCTTCACAAAGCTCCGGGAAATATGAGTTAAATACGAGGCAGCAGCTGACCCGAGCGCCGGTAAGGAACGCTGCCGCTCGCCGCTGTCGGACAGGCTCCTCCGCCCGCCTCTTCTCTCCCACTCTGGCCGCTCCTTTACCCCCTCTGCCTCCGCGCACCGAGATGTGATTTTTCACCTCCGCGAAAAGAACAGAAGGCTTTCTCTCTATCTCTCTCTTTTTTTTTTTTAACCGGCATTATTGGAACTACCTCTTTTTCTTCTTCGGTCGCTTCGGCCCTGAACCAGTTCTGAGCGAAGGATCCCCAGCTCCACTGCGTCTCATCTGAGGACACTTTCCCACCGGGAGCGGCAGGACAAATATGGAACTTGAGCGGTGTATTTTTTTTAATCTTATTTTTCCATTTTCTCTTCTGCGTTCCACGCGCCCCGGGAGATAATAACTAAAATACAGAAGAAGAAAAAAGGCGGATGAGTTAACGTGGAGGAGGAGGGCTGGGGGGCTGCTGCTCGGCTTTGGGATGAAGTGGTGCTGAGAGAGGAAGAGGAGGAGGAGGTGGTGGAGGTGGAGGGGGGGAGGGGGGAGAGAGAAAAAGGGTGATCACCTCCTGAATGATATAAAGAAAACGGAGGGGGAAAAAATGCAGTTTGAGACATTGCGTCAGTTCTGTAGCTCGGTTTTATCACATTTCAACGGGGCTTTCAACGCACCTCAGAACATCCTGCAAACGGAGCTCCTCGAGCAGGCGCTGGGCAACATCGGGTGAGTGATTCCTTTGTAAAGAAATGCCCAGATTTATGAGGAAGGGCTTCCCCCTCGTTCGGTTACGGCAAGACGAGCAGCTATTTGGTGTTTGGGGGGAGGGGGAGCTGTTGCGTTTATCGATCGCATCCAGCCTGCGTAACAGCAACCTTACAGCGGTAGTACTGTTGCTGCTGCTGCTGCTGCAGATATTTCCCGGCCGGATGACGGGGAGCGATCAGCCACTTTCCGCGGTGGGCTGCGATCACGTTTTTTTCTCTCTCTCTCTCTCTCTTTTCTGTTTTTTGATTGACTCCAATTGGAGGGTAAAAAGAAGGAAGAAGCCATAGTTGAAAGTGATTCGTTGAGGTAGACTGTGGAAATATCCGGTCCTAAATCTGCTGTTGGCTGAGCGTGTACGGCCCAGCTCAGCTCTGCAGCAACCCCGTGCTGCTGCTGCTGCTGCTGCTTTGCCTCAGAGGAGAACATGAGGGGATGACGGTGGGGTGGTGAGGGGGGGGGGGGGTTAAGAGTCAGGAAACAAGTGCATGCACTCTCTCCCACGCCCCTGCACTAGTCTCTCACGATGCCACTAAAACTTTCTGATACATTAACAGGCAATGAGCCACACAGCCTGCCCATCTCCAGCAGCTGCAGGGCCGACCCCGAGGTGCTTGAGGCCCCAAGTAGGATTTTAGCCAATGGGGCACTCTTCCAGTTCACCGTACTGTTTGTTCACTTTTTTTTTTTAACGTTTGTATTTTTACATTCAGCAACTTTGATGAAGTGCCCACAAGCTAACACGAAAAAAGGCACTGCCGTGTGAGGCGTGCGGACCAGTGCTGCGGTTCTTTACTGGCTCACAGTAAAAAAATGGCAGAAATGATGCGATTGGCTTTAAATCATGACTCTGCTGACATAGCTTTAAATCTTGGAAGGTTTTCACTCAGTCTGTGCAATTGTCAAGTCGGAAGCGGGCAAGCAGAGGGCCTGGTCCGGCATCACTAAAACGCATAGGGCGTTGCTTAGTTTGTTTTAAACATGGATTTTCAGTGCGACCGTAGCTCAGTATTACTGTAAGAGAAAGTGCTGCAACTGGGCCTCTGGTCTAGAGTGAGAATGAAACGTGAGTTTCTGAATCTTGCCATAAATCCAGTAGACATAAAACGTGCAAACATGCGTTCCTCTGTCATATGGCCAAAGCGACAGTTTCTTTTCTCTCCTGGTATTGATTCCCATATCGCCGCACCGTTCCCTGTCATCTGTCTCTTGGGACTGCAAGTCTTTCCCTCTTGTCCCCCACCCTACTGTCAGAAATAATTTACAGCACTGCTGGGCTCTCTGCCACCTCACATTACATGGCCAGAACACTCAGGCATTGGGAGGGTGGAACAGGAGGAGGGGCTGTGTGCCTGGAAACCGTGATCCAGCAATCATCACATCTGACTGATTGGATTGAACTTATTTTCCATCAGTAGCTTTTATTTTATCTCTGCAAAGTCCTTAAGTTTGAACAATGTAAATGTTCTATTATTACTAAGGCAGATTTTCCACACTTTCTGTTTGCTTGTCTGCTGGTTTTACTTCTTTGAACCATTGACACAACAACAGAACTTGGTTCTGTGTGTCATCCTTACATACGTTGCTCCCAGCTGAGCCTTGACTGTTTGAAGGTTACTCTGTTTTTCTACCCCCCAACCCCCATCTCTCTGTTTTTTTCTTACCCAGGCAGAAATCTTCTAATGGGCTGTGCCTTTTCAGATCCAGCTGCCATGTATTATGCATGCGTGCTTCTGCAGAGGTCCTAATGGGGTGTGGGGATCTGTTCTTAGAAGGTTCCAACGGTTTAGATTTGAGTGGTTACTACATTTAAACTACAGCCGAATTTGCCTCTTTCCTCTTGTATACACACTCACACCCACACACACACACGCACGCACGCACGCACGCACGCACGCACGCACGCACGCACACACACACACACACACACCCAGGGCATTCCCATGTGCCGCAGCAAGTTGAATACACATTTCAAATGCCTTCACAGAAAACCTGGCTGTTCTTTGACATCACTGTGTAACATACGAAAGAGATTATTTGTTTTTGATGAGTTTTCTATAGCAGATTTAAAAACTTCTGGAAGTTTATTACATTCAGCTGACATGCAAAATATATAGAAAGTATTACCGCTTTGTATTTTGCATATGATATAAAACCAAATTTGATTTATGGGAGTCAGTATTTCAAATATAGTCTTGTTTGCAGGACTTGGACTCTCAACTCTAAGACTTGGAGAAAAAACAAAGTGCCTTTGAAGTGTAATATTTCTGTGTTTTTCAGTAATATAATGAATTATAGAACTCTCCCTACATGACATAGCAGTTCTCAAATATGTTGCCATCTCTCTGTCAAGCTTATCAGAACGCACATCTTAGACGCACTTTTTCCATTCTGATTTTTGAATTTGACTTGAGCAGGGACCAAGCGAAATTTAGGACAAAAGTACCAGGAAGAGACACAAACATCCCAGCATCCATTACCGTGGCGACTGAGATGAAGACAAGGAAGATGCTGTGGTCTGCAGTTTGCCAAACCTCTGCAGCTCCCATAGACATATGACATATAATTAGGGTAGAGAAGAGGAGGAAACAAGTGTGAAGGGGGAAAAAACAAGGAGGCAAAATCAGATTTACGATCCAGTTGGATTCAGGAATTTAACTGCTTTCCTTCCTGTTACTGTTTCACTTTGGACACTTTAACTTTGGGAACCTATGTCGTAATGTCCTCTAGGAATATGTCAATTACCGGTTTTAATGATTACCATCAATTGTTAGCATTACGTCTTCAAAAAGAAGTCATAATTAAAATCATATTCGGTGAATAACAAGAAAAAACTCTGTTTTTGGATTGTCCATCCAATGTGATATCACAGATGTTTCCATGTAGACACAAGCAGAAATTAGTGAAAGTAAAGTGGGCATAATTTATTTAATAAAAATAGTTATAGGGTTAGCTGTATTTTTGACTTGTAACTGTAGGACAAGGTCTGTAAATCCTAATCCTCTCTTCTGACTCCAGCAGCCTCGTGGCTAATCCCAAGCAATTGCACCTCACCTCTGTTAGTCAGAGGTGAGGTGTCTTCAAAAGGCTCTTGATTGTCAGATTTCTTAGACCACCATCAAATACCTTAAGGTATTTGCTTACTGACACTTTGCAACTACCTCACTTAATCACATCGAGGCGCCATGATGTCTGAAGTGAAGGACAGTAGTTGGAAGGAGTAACGGCGATTGGTGGCTAGCATAGCCATGGCTTCTACTTGTTCAAGTAAAGCTCATTTGTCTGTGGATGTAGCACATCAAGTAGGGGCTCAGAGATGGCGGTGTTTACAGAAATTGGAAGTAACTAGCTTAGAAACCGACCCATGTCTTCTCCAGTTCGATGGGTTTGTTGACTTGATCAAATCGCCAACTTTGCCTGAATTCACGGCATATGGTTTATTCTGTCATAAATATTGTTTCCCCGTACACTGGAGCAGACTTGAAAGCATTCAAAAGTCTGGATGCCTTCCAGTTTTTTTGTATGTTGAAGGTTATTTGATGGTGGGACGTGTTCTCCATGGA
The DNA here is from genome assembly GCF_027474105.1 of Poeciliopsis prolifica. NCBI lineage: Eukaryota > Metazoa > Chordata > Actinopteri > Cyprinodontiformes > Poeciliidae > Poeciliopsis > Poeciliopsis prolifica. Next base: position 3,258,670 of record NW_026562392.1, on the reverse strand, counting down.
TGCTAATGATTACCTTCTCCACAATGAGATATTTGATTGCATCTTACTAAGCTTATTTGCTACATATGAATGTTAATCTTCTTACCATCTAAAAGCTGCAAATACATAAATTGCTGCCAGTCGTTACGATTGCTGATATCCATCACCGTCTTCTTTTCTCAGCAAAAGATATGTGACAAAATGACAAGTTTGGTTTGCATTCTTGCCTGTTTGCACAGCATCCTATGACAAAATCTTAAAATGAAATCAACTAAATACTGACCATTTAAAGGGTGAGCATGTCATAATAAAACACTAAAGGAGTTTGACAAGCATCTGGTTTAGTAAACGCTTCAATATAGCAGATGAACTTTGACACAACTCCCTGCAAACCACCACAGTAAAACCCGAGAGGTAACCATTTTTAGACTTCACATAAAATATCTTAATTGTAATCACACAGCAAACAGCTTCTTTTTTGCAAACCTGAAATAAACAGAACAAACTTTGAACGCCAGGTGTGTGTTTCCTACGGCAGATTGCAGTTTGTCGGTGACATCGTTTATTAAAGGGCAGTCGACGTGTTAACATTGCAAATTGCTGCTTGTAAAAACACTGCTAACAATCTTAATTTAAGGAGCATGGTGGGTGATGCACTGCAGACAGCAATTAGGACATTAAACATATCCTGTGCAATAGACAGCGTTGTTGGATTCCGTTCCTCTTGTGGCACACCGCATCATCTTATTAGAATCAGCTTCGCCGTGCTAAAAATGTCACACCGATTTGGCAAGTTTTGAGGAGATTTTGAAGTCGCTGAGGCCAAAGACAAAACCTTATATGTGATGTAACGCAGACAACCCTCTCTATGTGACAGAGAGGGTCGATATGTTACTGCTGCTACATTTTCACACCACTGCACCGCTAACACTAGCATGTTTACTGCACAAACCATCTACTACTACTTTGTTTTCAAGCCTTTTATTCTTATGGACTGTGCGTATATTCTATGCTCTACCATTGGCCTGCTATACTTTCCCACTGTTACATATTAAAACATTGTGGATGCAAAATCAAGCTGACTAAGCTGCTCCCCTGTAGCTACTGAGAGTTAAATGCTTGGCTGAAGGGCCCCTTAGCTGCAGCAGTTTAGGGAGAGTAGGACATTATACTCTCCTTATTTCTGCCTGCACGTCCACCGCCAGCCTCAAGGCCTCCACCTCGTCTTTTTTTCACTGCCTCTGAAAACTGCTTACAAAAGTAACGTCTTGAGGATTTCAAGGATTTCGGTTTGGTGTGGGTTGCCAAACCGAGACCGCAACCCCCCCGATAGTTCTTCAGCAGCCCTTCACCTCTGCTTAGCACCTCATCCTACCTGGCCCACGCTCAGCACCCCCTTGGTCTTTATACCTGGCTGGTGGTAAAAACTCAGCAGCTGTAATTAAGCCAGCCCATTATTGGTTTTGTCCTCACCAGGGGAGGTGTGCACCGGAAGATTGGAGGCTCAGGTTTATTGCTTTGGTGTCTCAGAGACGGGAATTGTTATGATTGCATGTGAGAGAAAAAGAGAGAGAGAGAGAAAGAATAGAGACACAGAGACGTATATATGGACTAACGGAAGAAGCAAATGAACCAATGTGCTTTAGTTCTCACATGAAATCACTTAAGAATGCCCGATTGAGCGTCAGACCATAAGAAAACAGGATTAGAGCGAGGAAGTTGAACTATTAATGGTTTTCAAGAGCAGCACAAAGACTGAGAAGCAGACCACCGAGCAAGTTTAATGCGGGGTTAGTTAATAAAACACAGCTCCAAGCTGCAAACATCTCAATTATTTTCATTTTTCAAAAAGAAATTCTGGCATAATATCCCACATGGCATAAATTAGAAAATCACCATAGATGCTTAATTTGAATTCTGGAGGAGCTGCAGAGATCCACGTTTCAGGTTGGAGCATATGTTGACAGGACAACTATTAATTATAGTTGTGAATATGACCTTTATGGAGGTTTTACGAGAAGAAAGGCATTGCTGGAAAAAAAAAACCCGTTTAGAGTTTACTGAAAACAACGTAGGGGATTAAAAAAATATTGAAGATGTTTTGGGTAAAGGTCAAAATTCAACGTTTTGGCCTATAATGGGAATCTGATGAGGTTGTTTTTTATTGTAAATATGTGAAAATCATGTCAGAAATGTAGTATTTTGGCAAAAGTGTATGTCTCTGTGGCTAGTCATTTTGTCTTATACCCCGATACTCTGCCACAAGGTTTCAGCCGTTTTGCAAAGGACTATGACATTTTTGCCAAGTTTCTAAATGTGTAAAACAGGTAGATATGTACTTCAAAATAATATGCAGCTGGAATTGCAGCAAAAATTGGCAGTTTGGGTAAAAACAAAAAAGTACTCCAGGCTTTTCAGATTTTTACTTCTAAAAGGTTTGAAACCCATGCATTGTTTTCATTCTGCTTTACAATCATGCCCTGGTAATTCTCTAATGTTGGTCAAATACATAATTTACTAATGAAGGACACTAAAGTTTTGGAGTTGCAAAGTGGTATAAATACATGTGACTCTCCACACAAGGTATCCTCCACAGTGAGCAAAGATGAAGATGATAGCAATTCAGGAAAGAGAACATAAAGACTTATCAGCAGAATAGTAAATCTGACCATGATTCTTAAAGGAGCAGTATTATATTTTCTAGGCACATAAAGACACTATCAAGTAAATGTGTTACCTTCAGTTATTGTAAAATACATCAAATTTGACTTAAAATAATATTTGAATTTGTAATTTAATGCCTTGAAATTGAGACTCTGACTCTTTGAAAACTCCTGCTCTTTCTGAAACTCCACCTCCAGGAAGTCATCACAACATGGCTCCTCTAGTAACCCTTTAACAAAATTTTCACCATCGTTTCACTGAGAAATAGCTCGAACAGCAGATGCACAGTTCCACCAAGTGTTTGCTAATTGCTGCCGGCTAGTCTGAAGGAGCTGAGTGGGAGAGGGCTGCTCTGTGAGGCAGAAGCTTGGAAACTGCAGTTCCGAGGAGGAGCTGCACCTCGATCGCCACAGGAGATTAAAAGAAATCTTAAAAACGTAGTAAAGAATCAAGGACACATTCCAGGTTGTTTTTGATGAGGGAATAACATTACAACATGACGTAAAGCTCAACAAGTCCATTTGACTTACCGTAATATTGCCCCTTTAACTTTAAGACTCCTTTGATATTTATGGAACAAGAATGGTTTCCTTAGAGATTGAACAGGCATATTTATAGCTGGATAAGTGTGTGACCTTAAATCGTATCATAATATTAATGTTTTAAGCTACAGCAGGAGTAGAGTCTTCCCAGTAAAACAACCTTCCAGCGCTGCCCCAGGTGCCCAACATCTTCTCTTTCCACTCAGACGTAGATGCAAGAGGGGAGAGCTCAGTGAACGTGAGGCTCAGCTGTAAGAGCCTCACGTTCACCGAGGCTCATAGTGATGCATGCATGATGAATGTATCCTCACGCGTCTTTGTGAGAGTCCAAGTGGCTCCACGTGTAGGTGTTTGTGTGTGTTTCTCTTAAGAAGCCCGTTTTCTGTAAACTTGAACAGATGTTTGATGTCATCTTGCCTTGAATAACCGAGGAAGAAAAGAGAGCAGGGGATTATGACCGATGGATGCTGTTTTGCTTTTAGTCGTTGGTGCTTGTGCTCGTTGAATGTCTGACAGCAGCGCTACAGTTTTCTTTGCCTTTTGTGTCGTGGTTTATTGTTAGCATGATGATTTTGGGTTGTCAGGAGATGATATGCTTTCTCTGTTGAATTGTTCCTAAGCAGCAACATTGTAGAAGTTTGTACAAAATGTATTGTGTTTTGCTTTTTTTTCTACAAGCTGCTCATGTGTTCAGAATAACCAGAAAGTCCCAAAATTATTTTGAACTTACAAAGACCTTCTCTTTTTTAAATGGTGAAAACACTGAACAGCTGCTGGCGTCTGTGTTCCAGTGACAAACAAATCAATCAAATAGTTAAAATGTTGTAATGCACAACGATGTGACGTTAATGTAAAGTAATGTGATTCACACAGTGGTCAGACAATTCAATCCAATTCATTCTGTCATGAGATACTTGACAAACGTCCAAACGTCTGCTTCCATTTTGTTGTCTAATTCATATCCAGGGCAAGTCTGGAAAACAAACTAAAATACAAAGTAACATGGAAAACTAAAACTGAGCATTTATGATACAAATCAGAACAAATGCGTCTAAATTATTTTCATTTATGACAAACCAGCCTAGAGACATGATATTCTAGTGTTTCAGCTTTTTGATACATCACTGGCTTTATTTTATTAATTAATTATTTCATTCATTCATTAAATTTGCTGTTTCATTATAAATAAAAGTGTATGTAATATTCAGTCCATTTCTGGTGTTTACTACTTCATTAGGTTTCAGGATAGCGGTTGATCTGTTCTCCAGGGATGACTAAGACCTGGAAAAAGCTGACTTTGAAGATTTTTTTTCCTCCTCCCTTTTTTTTCAGCTCGGCTTTCTTTCAATTATGTAAATAAACTCTGTAGCTCAGTGCAGTCCGTCATCCTCGCCTTGCTTTCTGGATTACCTAGCAGCATTTTTCTTCCATCACCATATTAACCACATTTTGTCTGTCATTTATACAAGTTAAGTTAATTGGCAGTTTGTCTTTTTTGTTGTTGTTTTTTTTTGGTTTTTTGTTTTGCTTTTGTGCTGCAGGAAAACAATACATAGACCAGTGTGTCTCTTAAACCGGCACCTCTAGCTGCTGTCACAGCTTTTCTGGATGTTTGTTGAAAATCTTGTTACATGGGCCCTGAACATGAAGAAAATGAAACTGAGGATTCAGAGTTCCACCAATTCTGAGTTGCACCGCTGCAAAACTAATGTTCGCTGATGATTATGTTTTTACTCTGCTCTTCTGTGGCTAATATTTATCCACTAGTGGCTGGATAAATATTAGCCCAAGAATTGGCATGAAATATCTCTCAACTCTGATCAATTTTAAAATAAAGTGTAGATTAACAATGCGTCACTTGCAAGTATGCCATTAGTGCCACTTATTGTGACGCCGGTAATGACACAGTCATACTTAATAAATTAGCTTATACATCCAGTAAGGCTCGATGTCGCGTTAAAATAACTTTTCTTTTTCTAAATAACAACCCTTAAGAAGGTAATAAGCATACTTTTCATTATTTTATTATTAGTCTAATCTATCTAGCTGCAAGAAGAAAATCATCACATTAAACAAAGAAAAAGACTTTAAAATATCAGCCTGTGTGGAATTATCCCGTGTGTTTCACTTTGTGAATTGAGTTACTGAAATACATTCACTGGAACTTGAACAAACTCAAAACGATACGACGCCATCTAAAGGTCCACACAAATCGCCGACACTGCAGCGTGTAGCTGCGATAGTAACGATGTGTTCCGGCGTTTTCAGCGAGCTTCTGCAGAAGCAGACCCGCTGAGAGTTTGACGTATGTTGAGGTTATTTCAGGAACCTGGGCTGAAGGGGCACAAACTGCATCCAAACAAACAAACAAAAAAACTCTCACCACCATCAAAACCTGAATGGAAGGATCCCAAAATAAATTGTTAGGGCTTAGCAGGTGTAGAAAATGACTATTAGAAATGATTTGACTGCTTCTTGTTATCCATGTAGCCTCAGTGGCATTAAGGTCTTTTTTAGGGTGTTTTCCTAACAGGACTGTTTCCTGTAGGTAAGAATAGCAAGTTCTTGTTAAGCAATTCTAGTTAGTAAGCATTTTTTTCCCCCCTAAAGTTGTGCATACCTCTAAGTGGAAATCCTATGAAAGTATCTTGGTGAACTTTCTTTCTTTCCCCAGCTTAAACCACCTTACCGTTGTCATTGGTGGTGAAGGTTAGAGGATTGTTAAACATTGCTCCAGTGTGCACAGATGTCTTACACCCACTCGGTGTTCCTCCGTGTTCTGAGCAGTCCGTCTCCAGCGCACACGGCCCCTCTCCCGCTTGACCTTGTTGTATATTTGGTGGCGATACGGCTCGGCACAGTGCCACGCACGACTGTTCTGCGGCATTCTTATCCGATGATCATAACAGACCCGCAGGACGTGAGAGGAAAGAGAGGGTGGAAGTGCGTGTGTTTTATTTAGATGTGTAGGTAGGTAATGGAGGAACCCGAGTCAGCACAAGCCTCTGCTGATTTCACAGGAGAGTCATTGATTAGTCCAGAGATGTTATTTCTGGGCTCCAAAGATTAGATTCTGTGGGCCGCTGTGCTGTTTTTCTATTTCTTTGCTTGTTGCCAGACAGCTACACGGCATCGCTGCCTTTGACTTCGAATGGGGGGCGGAATGCGTGCATTGCAGAAACAAGAGGAAATGCATATGAGGAGCCTGGGTGTATGCGAAATGACTTGTGTGTCAAAGAGAGGATAAAATGGGAGGATTTTAAGATGGTACTTTCATGGCAGAAATAGAGTCAATCACCTGGTAACGTCTGAATATGCTGGTTCAGAATTAAGACTACATCTCACTAAGTTCTCTGGAGAGAACACTTTGGATAATGACCGATTATTGACGAGCATTAAATATGCAACACAAGAGCCTCTTAGTACTTTAATGTTTGAAAATATTTCTGTGGCATTTGTGTATAAGTTGAGTTTCACCCATTATGCTCTAACATGCATTTAGAAAGCTGTTTGGTGAAGCTTAGTTTTGGAGAGACAATCATCTGTCAAATAGTTTTGTAAAGCACATCTCAGCAACAGGGTAGGTCAAAGTGCTTTGCATCATTAAAACAGAACACAGTAACCAATTATGAAATGGGAAATAAATATCGCATTTTCTCAATATCATCAAGAATAATTGTCATCAAATATATTGATCAGTGTCCCGGTTATTATTCATCAAAGTCAGCTCTACACAGGTTTGGTTTTTTTACGTTATTTTACATTACGAAAATAAATTTGCCTAATGGAAACGCGTCAATTTAGAAAATTCAAATTTTTCCATAAAACCTTATGGTGCTCTGATGAGGAGGGATTTTTTGGGGCCACATTGAAATTGGTTTATTTAGCAAAAGTGCAACGGAAACACTTTTTGTATCACGTTAGTCTTATGATCAACAACACGATGCGTCCATTGGCGCAAGCCACGAAGAAGAAAACAGGAAGTAGTTGGAGGATGATGTTTTTCAGTAGCTTATCACAGGAACAGAGTTTTTCATTTGATTGATTTTAATTGCACTTCTTATTTAATGGAAACCCTGCAATTATGAAATTAAAATTTTTATTTGTTAGTTTTTTTTACATGAGAGGATTACTGACAAAGACTTGCGCACATTTGTAATAGAAACGCAGCTAGAGTTTCGCCTGTTTTGCTGTTTTCTGGAGGTTTTTTCCAGATTTGTGATGCATAGAAGCTGAATGCTGCTTCTCCATGTTTGGTTCCGCTGCTGGGAATGAAGCGCAGAACCAGAACCAGAACTAGGAGACCTCGGAGGTCTGAAAGGTTGATACAACAACAGCAGATCTTTAAACCGTTCCGTGATTTATAAACTGACCCAAGGATTTTAAAGTCTGTTCTCTGAGCTACAGGGAGCCAGTGTAGCGACTTAAGAACCAGGGTGATGTGCTCTAACTTCATGGTTTTAGTCATAACACCAGCAGCGGCGTTCTGGATCAGCTACAAATATCTGACTGACTTTTAGGCAGACACTGTTAGCACTGAGACTAAAGATAAACACGTGGACTAGGTTCTCAAAATCTTCCTCAGACGTTAGTGCTTTAAACTTCAGGTAATAGAAGGCCGACTTTGTAATTGCATTTACATGTCGCTGAATGTTCAGGTCTGAGTCCATCTGTACACCCAGATTTCTCACTTGCTCTACTTTCTAGAAGTAATAACTGAAGCTGCATGCTGATCCTGGATGTTCTTCTTTCTCAATCCTCAGCTTAAAATCAAGTTCTCTTGGGGACAGAGTCGACTTCCACCTTCACCCGGTCCCGTTTGTGCTCATGAGCGCGGCAAGGCGATAATCTGAGCAGTCATTTTTTAAGAGTTGCTGTTTTGATCACAGCTCTGGCCCACACTCCCCTCCTCTGTAGTTTACAACTTTCCCCATGTGTTATAACATTTATGTTCGTAATAGTATACAAACATAAAAGCTCAGTAGCATATGTGCTGCTGAGAAATTGCGGGTGCTGTCTTGCCTGTTTTCTACTCCAAATAGGTGATTGCTTTATGATGTTCTTGCTGTGCTGAGCAATTTTATTTTTTTTCTGATAGCTGGTCTTGGCAGTATGATACAGAAAATAAAAGAAAAAGTACACTTGCTTTGCTTCTCTAACCTTTTCCTGTAGGGAGGGGAGGAGCAAGCTGCAGTGTAACAGTCATGACTTGTAGCTAATCTAATGGCATATTCTGCTGGGGCTTGGCCTACATAGAGTACTAGCGGTGCCTCTTCTTAAAAAGGAAGCCTTACAGGCGGTGCAGCATGAATGGCACAGTATAGAACGCATGCAGCACGTCAACACCATGTAAACACGCAGAGCACTGCTTGTTGTGTTTGCAGCCGTGGAGGCATGTGGCTGGCTCTCTGTTTCCTTGCTTCGCTTTTCGTCGAGCGTTGATGGAAATGCGTGTGCGACTGTCGTGAGTTGCTGTGGATGGAACCGTTCGTTCCGGCAGTGTGTAATCGCTTCAGACAGAGCATGACATCTGCAGTCTGTAGTCTCTATTTGAATCTTTCGTATTACATATGTTCTTTAAAGAGATCGTGTTGCATAGTTATTATTTTTTTCTCTCTCCTGTTTTTGAATTACTTCAGGGATATTTATTTATTTTTTAATCTTTGTGACAATTTCTTCAGACTCTAAGGTCGTACGCTTGAATAGTATTTCAGCAAAGGTTTGGATATCTGCTTATGTGTGTGTACCATACATTTTGTTGTCTCTTACTGCCAAACACATGACTGCATATTTTTCTCGTAATTTGCCAGCTACCCATTGGTATTCTTACTGTTGGAAACGCTCCATATTTTGTTATGTCACAGCCACAATCTTCAATTCTTCTTCTAGACTTTGACTGAGTCATCCTGACACAGAAATACACTTCAAACCTCAATCTTCCCCTGTAGCTGTGGCGGTACGTTTAAGGCTTTTGTCCTGTTGGAAGGTCAAGCTCTACCTCAGTTTCAAGTCTTTTACCTTTTTCTTTTTTTTTTTGGCAAGATTGTTCTTTTTACTTTTACTTGAATAATATAACTCTAAAGTATCACCACTCTTACTGGAGTAAAACCAAGTGACTCCAGTGAATGAACACCAAGCCTATTTTAAATTAAAATACAGCAGACCCAGAGACACACACACACACGCACACACACACACCTACAGTTTATGTTGAAGTGAGATTTCCTGTTTGTACACAAGCTTTGTTGTTCTGTTGTTATCTGCTTAAGCCATTTGGGCCAAACATTACGTATTGTTACTGGAAGTACTTTACATTGTTCTGACAAGTAATGGCTTCTTAGTTTTTTTCATAAAAAAAAATGACTTGGAAAGTTGCTTCTTATGCCTAAATGTGTAATTTTTTAAAATTATGTTATTTATGTGTACATTTCTTTTCAGTCTGTAAAATACCACAATTTTCACATAGCTTTGTAATGTCTGTCTCATATTCTTGTTAAATAATAATCTCATAAAGTGACAAGTTACTCGGTGCTGCAGCCTATTTTACCAAATACATTTGTTCCCGCTCTAAATTCATTTCCTACTTTGTACTTTTACTTGAATTAAAAAAACAAAGTGGTTCTACTCTGACATGAGTCCGCGTTTTGGGTCCTCTGGCCTTACCTGGCTTGTGACGAACTGAAAATGGAAATCTTACAACTTACAACAAGCAGAGACAGAGAGAAAAAGTGTTTCTCTCCAGTGTTTAAGGTTGTCCACTATTGGTGTTCGAACGTACAGATTTTTCCCAGTAACTTCAATGATGCTGAAATAGATTCAGTGAATCACACGTTTGCACTAAAAACATTTGGGCCCATTGGTCCATGTCACAAAGTCTCTGACCTGAAAATAAAAATGAAAATGCCGTAACAAAGATTAAAACAAAGCAGGTAGGAAGCCTTTAGAAGGATACAGAATCTGTCATGATATGTCCACTCATAGACTGTATAGTCTTTACTTTATACGCCACTTCTTATCCCTTCTTTGCGTTTAATTAGCACTTAAAAATAATCACATTGACTTTATGTGTTTTAGGGGTCATAGAAAGTCAAGCTCCCTAAGAGCGAACTGAGAACTCCTAATTTTGTCGCTGAGGACTGATGCGGTTGGTGAGAATTAGAAGGAAGGTCACTGCTCAGTCTCCAGCCAGATGGAGATCACATGACTTAGGTTTCAAATCAGAAAAATCCTCTCTCTCTCTCTCTCTCTCTCTTTTTTGCCCCAGAAGCCTTTGGAGCGCAATCATAAATTGTGCCATTGATCCTAATCCAGCAATGTGTTGGTGTCGTTTTAGACGGCACAAACCAAACTATCAGAGGCGAAGCCACTTACCGATTGCTGCTCCGCTGTGATTTGCGTGATGGAATTTTTTACCTTTCTCGTCTGGTTCCCATCGGGATTTAAATAGTTTTTAAGAGTACCCTGGAACAAGGGAATTAAATGCCTTACTTTCACTTTAAGGAACATCCCAGATACTCCGGAACTGCTTGACTCATGCTAGTGCAGCAGAATGACTCTCACAGCTTTAAATAGACTCTTATAGACATTTCTGTCTTCCCTCCTTCGTCCTCTCCTCGTTTTTTCTCCTCCTTCTGTTTCTGTGAGGATTTGGACTGAGCTTCACCTTCAGATTTAACCATTTCATTATTCAAGGTCAGTCTTTCCTCTTGTTTTAGAGTCGTTTTTACAGTTAAACGTGGGACTTGTGGAAAAGTTATGTTGCAGCTGTACAGTCCTTCCATAGAAAAGGAAAAGGCGATTCTCATCCGCCGGATTGCTAGTTGGTGAGGATTTGAAAGCATCTGAAGCTGAACTTAAAATTTGATCATGGCATTTGAATAGTACACCATAGATGAGCTAACATGTTAATTGTAAATGTGAGTACATGAGAGAATGTACATGTTATCTGTTGTAATAGCAATAATCACAACAGATAAGGATTATTCATTTCTAATTGTACACAATCACAGCCCCGCAAACACAAATACTGCTCGGGAAAAACACCTCCATTTGTAAAGCGCTTCTTTACCAGTCACATAACAAAGAGTGATTTGTATCACTAAACTGCAGACACCAACTGCTTTTAATTATATTTCCATATTTGTTGATGCTTTGATTGAATAAACAGTCGAGAAAATGGTAAAACCAACAATGCGGATGGTTTCGGCGTATTTTAAACATCATTAATTGGAATTCCTTGTGAATACATTAAATAAAAATTCTTATTATGGCAAGAAATGTATTGCGATACATGATAAGCGATACCATAAATGCCCACCCCCTGACAGTCAGGATTTTTTTGGGGACTGAAATGGGAAGAAAGGCAACCAGGGAAGAACCGCACAGGGAGAACATGCAAACTTCATCTAGGAAAATAAATTACTTATGAAAGGTAATCATGTTTTAAGAAATGATGCCATTTTTCTCCACAATTGGTTCCGCTTCACATAATTGACACCATCTATAGCGGAGTCAGAATTCTAAAACATTCCAAGCCAGGAAAACGGTTTACAAAAAGAGATCATTAATCCAAATCAGATATTTATGATCTACACCTCGGGCTTCCTCTAACCGGGTCATCTCAGTAGATTCTCGACACAGAAGCTGAGGAGGTCGCATAATCTAGCGTCGGCCCTGGAACTTGGCCTGGACTGTGGATGTTTCTGTTTACTGGGGCAAAAAAGCGAACACGTCTCTGGAAGCAAACTGGGACAGCCTCTGGACCGACGGACTCACTTGTCATTACACACCAGCTTATCAGGGATTTTCACCAATTGTTTCTTTTTTTTTTCTGTTTGCTTGTGTGGAAGAATGCATAAAGGTTTTATCATGGCAAGCCAATGTCAGGTCACTAATAATCTTTTTTGGCCCCACTTTTTAATCTTACGAGACCATAGTGTAATCCCATGATTTTTGTGAACTGTGGATTTAATACGCTACGTTGCTTTTGATAGACGGTGTACTTACAAAAATGATTATCACTGGAATCACCTGTAGAGCAGTGGAAGTTCACGACATGGCTGGCAGCAGAATCTGATAACATTTTCTGTTATCAGCTACTAAAACTACAGCCAAACCAAGGACTGCTCCCACTTCCACGTCTTCATGCAAGACATAGAGCGCCAAAGGCCGTGAACTGTATTCATGTAGCTTGAACTTGTTCACTTTTTGTCCGTTTTCTGATTCCTACCTACGACAGGACTCATTTTCCTGGTACTTGCTTTTCAAAAATGCAATTCATCCATTCATGTCGTAAACCTGCTTAGTTTTTTACTCAACAGATAAATCAGTTACATTTTTTCAGTTGTAGAGCAGCATAGCATGGCGTCATGCTATATTTCCTAAATGTTTTGAGAGGGATGCAGGATGCTAGCTCTGGTCTTGGTCACCCTGCTGTGGGTGGAGGTAAATAGCACATCACAATGGCTGCTATTGCTGTGTGTGTGCATGTGTGTGTGTGTGAGAGAGAGAGCAGGACGGATTTTGTGCTCTGGTCTCGTGCAAACTGAATACTGAACATTGGTGGAGCAGAGCTGTTAGCTTGATTGGGCATTTTTATGCAAGGCTAAATGTAGGCAGTGAAATGTGGGACCTGAGTCAGGATGAATTACACGTTGCCAAAATGCACTTTGTTTATGTCCGCTGTGTTTGACATGTACACCTGCTTCACGAGGTTTGTGTTCTGGTTTTTCCATTTCCTAAAACTCCCAAGTTTTTCTTTGGGACTGAAAGTTTTCTTTAGCTTCTACAGCAGCAAATGTGAAACGCAAACCCAAACTCACTGCCATGTGGGAATGGACACAGGATAGACGTGTGTTGTGCAGGTCCATCTGCAACTCTGGTTTTGTGTAAAGTGCAAGGAGGAAAAAGATTACATTACAGTATTCCAAGAAAAATGCTATTTCATGTTTTCCTGTCAGTGAGGATGCACGCCGAAGTTTGTTGATATCCTTCCTGTCCACTTGAGTAACACATGTTTTTGTGTTCTGTTGTTTTGGAAAGCACATTTTGTCCTGCACAGTTGTTAAACTTTCTCTCCTTTCTAACAGCCCATACTTTAAATGTACAGTAGTTCACAACCTTGTACGCTGCACTCGTTCATCATTCTCTCTCCCCAGAGCTGGCACTTTGTTTTAGAGAGATTGTTCAGTATTCAACATAGAAAGCTCATCTGAGAGAACAGAGGAACATGTTTGCCTGGATGTACCCATCCACAGTGTTTATATCCGCTATATTGCCAATCCATGATGGTCACACTGACCCTCAGTGGTCTGTGTTGCAGCAGGCGAGGGTCATACCTGTTCATTCCTCTTCAGTGCATCAGCCAATCACACGCGGGGAATTTCTTACCTTGACCACAAAGCTGATCTGGCAGCCATGATTTATGAAGCCCTTTAAAATTTATGGAAAGTTGTCGGGTACAAAATGAAGGGGATGCTTCACTGAGCTTTTTCCATACTGAAATGTCATTATTACTTTGAAGTAAAATAGGGGAAGAAATGTAGGAGAAAAGTGGCTCATGAATAATTAACTCTGAATAAAGAAATAAACGCATTATTGGACAATTAGCCTCCCCCAGGCTCTCCATCTTCCTCACTGAGGTTTCCTTTTTGATGTCCAGGTTCAATAGAGAATGGATTCAATAATTTCACCTGTTTCCATTGTTGTTCATGTATCAGTGTAATCCTATAACACCTTATATTTGTACATTTTTCTATTCCATATTTTTTTTGCCGTTTTATTTTTTTAATATAAAAATGTACTGAGGAATCTTTTACTCATCTCATGATTCGATTTGAGTCAAACTCGATTTTCGATTCAAAGCAACTATTTATACTGATTTCTGCTCCAATTTATTGCCGTCCAAAGGATCCTAGTGATCCAGTCTTGTAAGGCAGATTGACAAATGGAGACATTAAAGTGTCTTTTTGTCACATTTATCAAGTTTCAATCATTAATCCGTGCTTTTTTATTGCATTTTTCACAATAGGAGATGGTATCTCAATTTTATGATGTAAATCACTTTGAACTGCTTTGTTACTGAATGTGCTGAGAAATAAACCTGAACTTGAACTTTGCAGTTTGTTCAGTGGATTGTGCAACACCCAGCAAACGCCTGTTCTTCTTTTTTCCCCTTCAGGAAACGAAGCCCGTCTGCATCCAGGGATCCAAACCAAAAATACGACCAAAGGGAGGGGGGTGACCACCCGCAGTATGCACCTACAGACGGAAGCATGCCCAGATCACCGTCAGACTACGGGGATGTGGACCCACGGCGGGTTCCGCAGGGCTCACATATATTCCCCGACGTTAATACGATGCGGTCGGGCTACCGGGACCACCGGGGCCCCGGCCGCTGGCACTCCCAGGAATATCCGCTGGACCAAGAGCTAGACGGGCCACCCAGTGACTTTGACCTCCAGCGCCAGCGGCAGGAGGAGTTCCAGACGCGGTACCGCAGCGATCCCAACCTGGCACGATACCCCGTAAAGCCCCAACCCTACGAGGAGCAAATGAGGATGCACGCCGAAGTGGGCCGGCTGAGGCACGAGCGCCGCCACAGCGACGTCTCCCTGGCCTACACGGAGCAGGACGAGCCAGGCCCCATCAGACTGTCCCGCCAGCATCTCACCGAGCGCCGGCCGCCAATGGTGGGACAGCGCTCATACTCCGTCGACCGTTCTTCCCCTGGACCCATGGGGCCGGGCCTTGGAGGTCACCGGGGCTCCAACCGCAGCCCCCCGACGCCGCATCGGAGCCCCGTGCTCGGAGACCGGTCCGGGGACCTGCGGCGAGGAGACCTGGGCATCGGAGGGGACCCCATGATAAGGCAGCAACACCACCTGGATCCCAATTCGGCCGTCCGCAAAACCAAGAGGGAGAAGATGGAGAGCATGCTGAGGAATGACTCCCTCAGCTCGGACCAGTCGGAGTCGGTACGGCCGCCGCCCCCCAAACCCCACAAAACCAAAAAGGGTGGAAAAATGAGGCAGGTGTCACTGAGCAGCTCAGAGGAGGAGCTGGCCACAACGCCGGAGTACACGAGCTGTGAGGATGTGGAGATTGAGAGTGAGTCAGTCAGTGAAAAAGGTAGGAGCCTGCACACCCCTCTCTCTCTTTATCATATTTATATGCTTATTAAATGCTAGTATATCATCACTTTCCTGAAACATCACCTATTTCGTTTGGAATAACAAATAGAGGTGGTGATTATTTGTATTTTATGTATTTTTATTTTTTTTTATTGCCAAAATTACTTTTGGCAAAAAAATTACATAGTCTATTATATTAGGAAGCTGACGATATAATTCACAAGTATTTTGCACTGCTTCTTGGACATTATTAAGCTATTAAGCAGTAATATTTTTTTATTTGAAAATTTAACTTTTTAAAAATAGTTCATTATGTAATTACTGCTTCTGTCTCATGTTGATTATTGATGCTGTTGATGACTTAAATACTGTATAACTTTCAGTTTCCCCAGTCTGCGCTATGAACGTTTGTGTTGTGTGTGGGCGTGTGTCTGTGTGTGTGTGTGCGTGCGTGTCTGAGCGTGTGTGCAGTTTTATGTGTATGACTCATTATTTTCAGTTAAACATATCCTTGAATGTGAACTATTTCTAATCATAAAAACCAATGATCATCACCATCTCTTCTCTGGAGTTACAAATTTATGTGAAGAATTTTTGCATGAAAAGTCAAGAGACCTTAGCAGTCACTGCATGTTTCTTGTAAGACTTCAAATTAAACAAGGGACTTCAGAATTTCACATTTGGGAAGACATTTGTGAGAACTGGCAGTAATGAGTCTTATATCTCAGCTGTGGTGTGCTGCAGTTTCTAGTCGTTAAGGGAACAGCTGCAGCAGCTCCTGTCCCTTTAAGGAGGAGGCTGGGAGTTCTTGAGCTCTCCTGATGTGTGTCAGTGTGAATGGATGTTAATTTTTGTGCATACCATATTAAGTTAACATATCTCCGGCAATTTTTCTGATCTTGAAGTTTTCTTCCTCACCTCCTGCGCTATGAACGTTTATACACTGCCCTGCAAAGGTTTTCTTCCCCACGTCAAATTTTTCACTTTTCGTCACATTATAGCAACAAACTTCAGTGTATTCTTGTTGGGGACTGAACAACAGAAAACTGGAAGTAAAAAATTAGGTTAACTTTTTTTTTTTTTTTACAAATAAGAATAAAATATGCCATAATGGTGTCCCTGTGCATTCACTCCAGTTGTGTGAACTTTAACTTCAGTATCAGCGCAGCAGTTTTAATTGGTCTTAGAGAGCATGTCTGCATTGACAGCATTAGGAAGACAAAGTAACATAGCAGACAGGCCAATCAAAACGATGTGGAAAAGTTTCAAGACTATATGTGTGGTAGAAGCTGCAGTGGTCAGCTGAGGCCAAAATTAAATGGTTTGACCTAAATGTGACTAGAATGAGTGTCAGATATGTTTCTATATGTAACTAATTCCATAATTCACCATAAACACACCATAGCAAAACGGGGCTGGAACAATTAATTGTATTATTTGTCATTAACCGTTTATGAAAGTAATCATTAACTAATTTGCTAAATGATTAATTGTTAACTGGAGTATACGGACTCTAAAAAAAGGCCTTTTATTGAAAGAAAAATACATTTAGACTTATAATTAGGCCAAAACTGTACCAGAAATATATACATTTTGCATTTACGATGTTAAAAAAACTCCTAGTGGCATAGTTTTAGCACCACCTGGTTCAAATTCTGTAAAATCAAATATATTATTAAGCACCTTTTTCTGTCCATTTATTCATCTGTTAATCCAAACAATTATACAACAGGTTCGCCTTACATTGTGATGTTACATGGCTGCTCTTTTGCTGCGAATGATCAAAAATACTATAAAGAGAAATTATATTGTTGCATTCTAGCCAATAAAATGTTTATTTTCCATTCAAAAAAGAGTTTATTTATTTGCAATTTGTATGTATTTCTAATATTGTATAAAAAAGGCTTTAGATATTTAATGAATTATCTGCAGAAAGTGCCAGATTTACTGATTAATTGACAGAATAATCGACTACTAAAATAATCACTAGTTGACACATGCTGTAGAAGTGCTTTTCTTTAGAGGCACTCGTCCGTTCGGACTGGCCCTGACCTACTTTACACAGAAAAATGGTAATTTCTTAAACTGGTAGTGAAATGTTCGAAATGACCTGCAGGCTTAATTGCAGTGAAACATGTTTTTACAAAGTCTCGACTTTAAGGATGTGAATATGAACGCAACGCCGCCCTTTCCAGATTGTAATTTTGAAAATAGAAAAAAAAAAAGTATTATTTTTTGCAGACGTCACAATCGTGCTCTGCTCTGTGTTGTTCCGGTACTTTAAATTAATACACGTTGAAGTTTGTGTTTGCAACATGAGAAGGTGCAGAACTGGGGGTATAAAAATCTTTAAACAGCGGTTTTTGTTCTAATGATCAGTGCGGCAAATTAGAGGAGAAACCCAGGAAGCGGCCAAGGTGGACGTGTGGTGAACAAAGGGACGCTGTCTCAATTTCTTTAAATAATTTTATCCTTCACTGATGCCTAGAAATGCTTCAGCATAACAAATGACCAGAGGGTGTGTCTGTACCCTACTGACCTGAGCCTTTTGTGTTGGTGCAGAGCTATGAGTCTGTGTAAAGCAAGCTACTGCGAGGTGGCAAACAGTGGACGATTCAATCAAAACAGGAAGAAAGCTGTTCAGATTAAAGGATAAATAGGAGAGAGCTGCTCTGGACTTAATGGCCACATTTAGACTAATAGTTTCCTCTGCATGTGCTTCTAGTATTTTTCTAATAAGCTCTTTATTTCAGTAATTCGTAGTCTGGTTATTTGAAACTCATTTGTAGTTATTATTTCTTTCTACCACTCGTGTTGACTGTACTGTGTGGTTCTTATCAGCTTTATCAAGAAACAGGAAAAAAAAAGTAAAAACTGAACACACCGGACACATGATCTTTTGTCCTGCCTCCAAAGAGATAGAAACTCTGATTCCAACAAGTGATTTGAGGGACTTAATCAAATAACATCATGCAGAGTCAGCATAATTAGCAAACACCTGGTGGTGAGGTCATTATATAAGCTACTTTTCAGTTTTACTCCATTGACTCACTGTTAAAGAGTTAATAGAGGAGCCTTATTGTGACTTCTGAAGGCGGAGTTTCAGAAAGAGCAGGAGTTTTTAAAGAGACAGAGGCCCAATTTCAAGATGTTCAATTACAGAGTCAATTTTTTTATATATAACAAGAGAAGTTCACATAGGTACTTGATTGTGCTATAAAATGGCACAATATGCCTATAAAGAAAACCTGCCCCTTTAAGATACTCTTTAGCCTAAAAGCAGCAACCCCAAAAATAAAAGACAGAAGTAGTTGCTGTTAAATAAATAGGGCTGTGTTAAAATGATTACTGTATATGTTCATACTTTACTTAAAACTATAATATACATAAAGAAATAAAAATTAGAAGCTCAGTTCCTTGATATATCATTAGAAATCAAGGCCAATGAATTAATGTAGCTGGCTTCAGTTTTTGTCCGTTGTGGTAAAAGAAGCAGCTCAGCGCTGGTTATACATTATTAATGTGGGAGTTTCCATGTTTACAGGTAGCCAAAATAGGGTCTTTGAAAGGGTCACAGCTTCTGTGTTTCTGTCTGTGTCTGCATCCTCCTCAGGCCAGCCTTCATGGAAGGAAGAGGAAAATCAGAGCTTAGCTGTTGAACATTTCAGATTAGCCATATTGTACGTTGTTCTCATTCGAGCTTTTGTCAGAAATCCATGTTCTGATTATTGCTTTGCTTCACTGATATGCAGCAGAGTCAAAACATTGTTTGTTTGTGGATCACAATTAAAGCAAAACTATTTAAAAATGCTAAATAGCATTTAGCATTTAGCAAAAATATTATTGTTTAACGATAAAGGAACAAAAAATGTTACAAAAAAGTGTGTTTGATATCATCAAGTTCATAATTATAGTTCTCTGCATTAGCATTGCAAAGAAGTTTTTTCACTTCTGTTACAGATGCAGTTGTCACACATTCATTATTGTTTGATTTTCAAATTTCTGAAATGTTTTTGTTGCTCTTTGTGCTCCAGCCTGTTAGGCAAATCGATGTCTAACAGGTTCCAGCCGGGTGCTGATGGTGGTGGTGGAGTTTGACGGTGTATCGTTTAGGTTTGTTTCCTGTTGTAGTAACACTTGTTCCTACTAGCCCAGTATTATTGTGTGCTGCAGCAACACACAGTAGTGATGTTGGTAATGCTAGTCCTACTTAAATAGGCAGTATTTTCATCAGATACACATTAGATCTTGTGTATTTTTATGACTAGGACTTCGTAACAATTTTAAGTGAACTATTTGGGATTTTGGTCCTTTCTGCTTGACAGCTTTCTTTGGTCATATTGAGTTTGCAGATTTTGCTGTTGTCAGCATACATTGCCCTGTTTGGCCTTTGGTTTGACTCTAGAATACTTTGGTCCTGTGGTTCATTCTGATGCAGCTCCACGAACCTAAGTTGTGATGCCAGATTGTCTTCAAGTGAAGGTACAAAACAAACCGGCCCTTGTTTCTACTCATTCTGCTTTTGCTGTTTTTAAGAGTCGGGTTGCAGAATGTGCAACATAGCTTTTCTTTACTAATTTCACAGTTTGATCTTGGGATAATTTGCTGGGATGTCCACGTTTGGAAAAAAATTGGGAGTCGTATTAAATGTTTTTCCACCTGTGAGTCATCGTTCTTACTCTTTTAATTTATTTTAAACTGTCTGAAGTCTGTGATTATTTCTGTCCTTCTTGGCATTGTGTTTTTACACTCCTGCACGGCCCAGAGCACAGAGTTTCCGCTTCCCTGTTTATAAAGAGGCGGCCACAGAGGCTAATGATCAAGCGCAACATTGTCCACTGATGCTGCCAGAGCAGCTACATCAACTGCAGGCACATATGAGATATCAGACATATTCCATTACATTTGTCATTGCAATATTAGTGTGCAACATGAACATTTAAAAGGACTGCTTAGACAGTATTTGAAAGAGTATTATGCTGTCTTATTTATTTTTAGTTCACTGATAATTTTATATATTTGGCTATAATGATGGACTGCCTACATACATTTTTCTTATACAGTAGCAGAGATAATAATGCTCATAGAGATGAGTGGGAGATTTGTTTAACGATAAAGGACGCAAAATGTTACAAAAAAGTGTGTTTGATGTCATCAAGTTCATAATCATAGTTTTCTGCATTAGCATTGTAGTGAAGTTTCCACCGGTGCACTTTTTTCACTTCTGATACCGATGCAGATATCTGAGATTAAGTATTGATCGATACCTATCCGATACAAAAATAACAGCTGAATTGGCTCAAAACATTTCTATAAAGACAAAAAAAAAAAACAAACAAACAAAAAACACAGGCATAAATGAACTGAATTACAAATGTATTTGATAACTCTGCACCAGTACAGCTCACTGAAATACCCCACTAGATTCACAAGCTTAGTAAAACATGTAAAAACAACTTTCATTTGTTCAGTCAGTGCAATTAGGAGCTTGATAAATTTATGCCTGTCTGCTTATTTGTATATGTTTTTATTTTGTCTTGTGAGACTATATTTGGGCGAGGCGCCTGTAAAAAGGTGTATGACACATATGTAAATATGTATCATATATATGACTCATATATCTATCTATAATGCAAAATAAATAAAGAAGTCGCTCAAAGCACAAAAGTTAACCTGAATAGATCTGCCCTCATGGATTGGCCACATTGTCATCGATACCCGATATAGAATTTTTTTCAATATCAGGACCGATACGGACATCAGTAGTGGATTGGTGGATCTCTGATAATTTCCTGATGTAATGTAGCCTTATGAGTTTTGATTTGACGCAAAAAATAAGCTTTTGCTTCCTGCAATAAGTGCACATGAATCTCTTACAATTTGTACATTTAGTCTGTCTGGACAGACGCGAAATAGCAGTAAGCCGCTGAAGGTGCAGCGGTGACACAGAGCAGAGCTAAGCAGGATATACGCCCCGCTCTCAGGTCTGCAGCGCTCTTCTGGGGGTCTTTAAGGATGGACGAGGAAACGAGAGCGGTTCGCTCTGAGAGGAGGATGAAGCTGGAGAAGGAAGGATGTGTCTGCTGTTCCAGGTCTGACTGCCGTCTCTGAGCACTGGAGACTGATTTAACGCGATGGTCCGCTCTCCTTTTCCTCTTTATTGATTCCTCTGACAGGCAGTCTCATAATAGTGCCGAACACACAGAAAAGGAGAGAATAGCCAGCTAACTGCAGCAGACAGGCGGACACTGTGTAACAACAACCTAAATTACACTGCCATTAACGGCTTTTGCCCTCCGCGTTTGCCCCTCTGCACGTCCGTTGGTCTGTAGTTTGTCAACATTCTACAAAATCCCACAAAGAAACTCTTATTAATTTGGACATTTCACCTCAAAAGGTAATTTTGATGCTTTTATGTATTAAGAATGGCCTTTTAGTCTTAGAGTTTCACCAGGACCTCGTATCTCCTTCTTAGTGTCGTGACTATGTTTTAAACATACACATTGTTTCACCCCTGCCTCTATTTATTTATTTTTATTTTTTTCTTTCTCACACTTCGAATTGTAGTAAAAACAGCATCAATAATTAATGATCCAATTAATAGTTTACACTGGTTTTTATTGAGCTGTCAGAGTGATGGAGAGCCTGGAGTTGGTGAACTCTGCCACCGCCCGCACTCTGCCTTCGACCTGAATCAGCACTTTGAAGGGGGCCCACGGAGCCGGGGCGAAGCAGCAGGGCCGGGCACGCAGTGCTGATGCGCATAATTTATGGCTTTGATGAGTTTCCTGCTCTCTGAAAAACCACACTGTGCTTCGGTGGGAATCGATGCCCCACTGTGGTGTGCCACTGTTAATAAAGCTTCTGGGAAGGGAGTGTGTAAATGCTGGACGTTGAGTGAGGGGCGGAGAGGGGAGAGAGAGCTGGTGAATGTGGAGGATGGAAAAATATGAAAGTAGTTGCAACCACCACCAGACTTTATAATGCTCGCCAAAAACGACGCAAACACAATAGAGTCAAACTGGAAGGTAGCAAACGCTTTCTGTCCTGAACCTGGCCCGCAGAACGGAGTGCACAGTAGACCACACACACCATTCTGTTGTTATGAACTCACACACTGCCAGCTGCAAGACATTTTTGGTCATCTCTACTCTCAGTCGTCAGTAAAAGGGCCACACATCCTAGCGTGTGTGACATCCATAATATTTAGGAAAAAATGCAATTCTAGGTACGATACAAAATGTGCATTCTGCCTCCAGGCTCCCATCCCCACTACTGCAGTCGGCTCTCAGTAGCTGAGTTTCCCTTACAAAAGTGTGCAGATCTTTGTAGGTTTTCTGCTAATCACAAAAGCCCCCACAATGTTGCATTTGCGATGTTTCTAATAAATATGAAATGAAATTAATAAATATGCTTGCTTATGACTTGCTTAAAAGAAATGCCGCCCAATGATCGTCTAACTACTTTTCTTCGTGGTTTGCGCCAGTGGCAACATCAGGTTGTTATGTGACTTGTGTGATAGAAAAAAACAACAACTTTCCATTGGTGTTTTTTTTGTGAAATGAACCAATTTTAATGCGACCAAAAGACCACCGCCAAGACTTTTCAAAACAAGAGTTTTCAAAATAGGCTTTGTCTTCAAAATGTCAAATTGAGTGACTATATTGTCAATGGAAACGTAGCTTCTGATGTCAAAGTGCAACATCAACAACTGGCCTGAAAATATATAAGATATTTCTTTTACATCAATATCTTGATATAAAGAACAGAAGATGTGCCTGAATAATCAAACATAATATTCACAAAAGTGAATTTTTAGACAGTAAAAGCATCTCTGTGTACTTTGCAGTTGTCCACTCTTATGCAGGGTTTTCTAATTAATTCTCTTCATGTATGTAAAAACTTGGATCCCAGTTTAATATTACTAAACGTGGAGTCATTAATCATTCATCAGATTAATTCCTGAGTGGCATCGTCGTTTCTCCACAGGAAGCTTAGCTCACCGTCTGAGTTCGGGGCAGTGTGTGAAAGTATGTAGGCGTGTGTGTGAGTGTGTGTTTGGAGTGAAGATGTGGACGTCTCGTCAAAGTGATGTAGATGTAATACATGCGCTTGTGTATGTCTGGTTTGTGGTGTCCTCACTTGTCCCTCTTGCTGTCCTCTCTCGTGTATTCGCGTCCCACTACCCCCTCCTTCCCCTCCACCCCACTCCCTCCAACCCCTCCCCCCACCCCCTCACATTACAGGAGATATGGATGGCCATTGGTGGGACCATGCGTCATGGCATAGCAGCGAGGCCTCCCCAATGTCTTTGGTGAGACATGTGGAGCCCTGCCCTGACCCTCTTCCCCTCCTGTCCCCCTACCCCACGTCCTGTCCTCTAATCCCATCTCTCTCTCTCTCTCTCTTCGTTCTGTCTCTGTCTTTACTGTCCCATTGTCCCTCCCATGGTCCCCAACACCTCCCTCCCTCCCTCCCCCCCGATCTCCCCGAGTCCTTTGTCATTTCATGTTTTCCTTTGTTTTATTTACACCTTTGCATGTTGTTTTTTCTGTTTTCTTTCTGTTTTTTATCCCACGCCTGTAGGGGAGAGTCAAAGGGGAAAAAGAAAAACTATTGGGCAGGCATTTATATCCGAGCCGACACACACCTTATCTGAGAGGCAAAAGAAAATGGTGCGCTTTGGGGGACACTCATTTGAAGAGGACTTGGCATGGTGTGAACCACAGGTTAAAGACTCGGGAGTTGATACGTGCAGTAGCACTACCCTAAACGAGGAGCATAGCCATAGTGAGAAGGTACTGAGAAAATGTAGCCTGCATTTTGTGATTCTTCTTCTTCTTGTTTATGATTTACCCATTCAGTATTTGTTTACTTTCTCTCACCACGTTCAGTCAGTTGAGATGTTTACTTTCAGAGTTTTTATTTGCCAAAGTTAATTTTCTTCACAACTTGGTTATTTCTTTTCATCCAATC
Source organism: Poeciliopsis prolifica (assembly GCF_027474105.1). NCBI lineage: Eukaryota > Metazoa > Chordata > Actinopteri > Cyprinodontiformes > Poeciliidae > Poeciliopsis > Poeciliopsis prolifica. The sequence continues at coordinate 3,234,378 of NW_026562392.1, read as the reverse complement.
ACATTTTTGCTAAAAGAAAAAAACAACACAGACACTCACACACACACAAGTTTTTGAATCTCTCTCTCTTTGCTTGCTACTTGTACTTGCTGTTTTGCTCTCCTAAAAGAAGGCACACATGTCGCAGTAGCTGTTAAGCGATAGCACTGACGCACAACCTCTTTGTTTGTCATGGCACACAGAAATGTGGGTCTCTCCTAGGAGATTATTATCTCCTAGTTGCATGCTCGTTCTCCTTTCGTACACTGTGTTTCTTGCTCTGCAGCAGTCCTGTTTAGCTCAGAAGGATCGCCTTCTACTCAGGCCTACTCCTCCTCACTCTACTTTCCTATCCCACACCACCCAGTCCAGACAGAAACCTCCCCTTCCCTCCCCGAAAACTCCCTTTCACTCACTTCAATAGCAAAACCCCAAACATACACAAAACGGGGAAGGTTGAATTTATTTTGCACCAAAAATGTAAACATTTGTTTTTCTTTTTTTCCTTCCCTTCCCCCCTTTTTCTTTTTTCTTTTTTTTTATTTTGTTCTTTCGGTTGTGTGATTTCATTTTATCTGTGACTCTTCGCTTTATTTTGAATCATTGGTGTTGCATCCTTACTTTTTATTATTATTATTATTATTATCATTATTATTATTATTTTATTATTTTTAATCCGGCACCCAGTGGTCTACTTCATTTGAACCCGTATCATGGGTTGCCTTTCACCCTCCCCCCTTGTGCCGTCTGCTTCTCCCCTCACCGCTCAACTCGGTGGTTGTCTGTTTGTGTGCAGCGAAGCGTCGGAGCGCCGCTCTGCTCTTCCTGCTTCTGTTTAAGTGCTGGTTTGAGGGGGAGTGTTAGGGCTGCTTGCTTTACTCTGCATGGGATGCTGCATGAAGCTCACTCCAACCTCACACTAGCAGGTTCACACAAGCTCTGAAAGCTAGAAAAATACACCAGCTGAATTCTGACTGTAAAAATGTCCATTTGCACAAATTGCATTTATTGGTGAATTCAGAATTAAACCACCAATGAACAAATTTTTCAGACAAATAAACATTCCTCATAAATTGTCAAAGTTTGTGTGAACTTTCTTCCCCCAAAGTCAACTCTGACTGTGTTACCTTCATCCCCCCTTTTCACCAGAGACAGTTGTTTGCTTTGCTCTGGTTTGATCCCTTTCAAATGACTGAGTTGTTAAACAAAAGATGTATTGTTGCTCTGACTTTGTAGCACCCGGTGACGTGGCAGCCATCCAAAGACGGAGATCGGCTCATTGGCCGTATTTTGCTCAACAAGCGCATGAAAGATGGAAGTGTGCCTCGAGACTCAGGAGCTCTACTTGGTCTGAAAGTGAGTTTCTAATACAGTGATGTGGAAAAGTATTTGCATCCTTGTAGGTGTCTCCTGTCAACCTCAGTAAATACAAAATTATTTTATTATTAAGCCAAAAATTCTAGCCCAACTAAGCTGGACCTATGTCAAAAATTGCCTTAAGACATTTGTGTACTATGCAGTGTTTTACGCCACTGTGGAAGAGTTTTATTAAGCCACACTTTAGGATTATCAAACAGTATTGCTTCCAATGCATTTCAGTCAGATTTAAGTCCTGACTTTTGGACTGATTTTTTAAGTCCTGATTTTTGGGCAAATCCTTTTTGCCCATTCAGAGTTGTCCTTGCTGGCGTGTCTGAGATCTTTGTCCTGCTTCCAAACCCACGCAGGCTTAAGCTTAAGCTCCCAAACTCATTGTCAAGTGCTCTCTTTTAGCACCTTTTGCTAGAGAGCGCAATTCAAAGATTCAAGAATTCAAGAAACCCAGGTCCAGAAGTAGGAGGGGAGCTCCAGAGCTTCATACTACCACCACCATGTTTGGCTGGTGGTATCATGTTTGTTTTTTAACTGCTGTGTTAGTGTTACGACTAATGTCACAGGATGCTCACTTTTCAAAACGTTCCACCAATTTCTTGGCAGTCACCAGAAAATGTTCCTAAATGTTTTACTTTTCTTTATCATTGGAAGTCTTGACTTGTAACTCTTCCATAGATGTCCTATATGATATGATATTCCCATACAGCCATTTAATCTACGGGAAGTTTTATCACTGTTTAATGTTTCCTAGATTCCTAGATCTTCACTGGGTTTCAATTTAGGCCAAATGTCTTAAGAATGGCTTTGGAACCTTTTCCAGACTTAAAGCTTTCCATGACTTTGTCATCTGTGTTGGCATTTCTTTGAATCAGGCAATATCGTGTTGCCAAATAGATTCTATGGAAGTGATCATTAATATTATTTTGTCAGTCAGATAGTAATAAGGCTTGGGTCTGGCCATTGCTGTTGGCTGTGCTATGTTGGTTAGGATTGCTTTTTTTCTAGTTATTTTTGTCTGCACTTTATTTTGTTGGATAATTGAAAACATTCAATATGAAAAAAAAAAGAAGCAAAAACAGTCTTTTTAAGGCCGCAAACACTTTTTCACAGCACTGGAACTCTGTTTACTGTTAAACATGTAATGACAGAAATTTAAGATATTGTCACTTAAATGTTGATTGATGATTACTATAAAAAGTGGTTTTAACTTATAAGAGAAAGTGAGATCAATTTTTTTCTGTGATTTTGTGTTTATTCACAATTGGTTTATTGATCTTTATTTCCCATGCCAGTGTGTTAGATGTGTGAAATCAAGCTGAAGTTCAGCAGGTAGCTAATGAGGACTTTGTTTTTGTAAATTGTTATATGTTTAGTGAGATTTGAAATATGAACAAATGAGCTGGCAATTGTATTTTATTTAGCTTTACTCATCTGTTCTAAGCTATTTACTTAAAAACTCAATGTAGTGTTGTGAAGTTTACTAACAGACTCAATGTGCTCCGCATTTTCTTAAATGCTGTTCTTTTGAAATTTGTAATTATGATCATTACAAATGAAATTATGATTTCTGTTTTTGATTAGTCTGTTTTTATTGCTAAAATTGTGCAGAATATAAAAGTTTTAAAAATGACCAGTTGCAGCATCAACTGGATTTATTTAAAAATGTACTTAATTTTATTTAAAAGCAAGAATTTTCACTTTGAAATTTACGTACAATAAGTCTTTGGTTCTAAAGTCCATAATTCTATTGTTTATTTTTATGTTTGGCTAATTTTAGCCCTGGATGTTGTTTGCTTACACGGTTAGGCATTAATATTTAGAAACGTTTTTACTTCTTATAGACGTGATTATGTTCTTGATATGGAACAAGTGGGGAAAATTAAGTGTTCATAAAATACATAACATAAAAATGTTCTATTGTCCTATATTTGGATCATATAAATATGCAAACTAACGCTCTTTACTGGTGTGCCTTTAAATTACTTTGAGCTTTTTTTATTATTATTTTTGTTTTATTTTGAGTTTTCTACATTGTTTTTGGTTTTATTTCAAAATAACCACATCATTGCCCATGCTGAGTGCTTTTGTTTTTTTCTTTATTTCTTTTTTAACCCCCCTTTATTTTATTTTTGCAGTTGTAGATGTTACAGTCACTTAGCACTGTTGCATAAAGCCTGCCACGATGAGAGAGAACCTAGAGCAGCAAGATGGGGAAAAATCATTACTGATTGAATGAACCTCCTGAAATGGCATGTTTGTGTCTGCTCAGTGCTTCTGTGCGTTTCTGTCCGCTCAGCAGCTGCAGCCAACCAGCTCGACAATCCAGCCAGCCATCCGTCAGGCTGCCAGCCTCACCCTCGCTGACCATCTTTCTCTCATCTCCTCTGCTGGCCTTCCATTCGAGCTCCTGCCTGTTACATAAAGTCATTTCATTTAGCCGACTTCTCTAAGCTTCTTTGTATGTTGGCATTCAGCTGCCATTAAAAGGGATTTTTTTTTATTATTATTATTTGTACGCTGCTGGTGTAAGCTGAGTGCAGCAGTGTGCAGCGGTTCAGTACTGTACCGTGCAGACCTGACCCACGGCTGTTTCAGAGCCACAGAGCTGTGATAAAAAGCGTCCCCGGGGACTGAAGTGGAGCCACGGATGGTTTTTAGAAGTTACAGGTTCACATTTACCGATGACGTTCTCCAGGAAACGCTTTTATTTTAGTCTCAGATCTCTTAGGTTGCTCCTATTGACATGATATTATCAATCAATATTAAGCAGAAAATAAATATAAGTACAAGGAGTGCACCAACTGGAGTTTTCTGGCTGAATCTTTACAAAAGCCTGACCTGCCGATTCTGATTTTGGCCGATGCTGATTTTTTTGGTAAAAAATGTTGCCAAATATAGAAAGAAGGTCACTGAGCTGGTAACAGTGGGGTGACTATTGTTAATTGAAAACGTGCAGACATGATGTGGTGGGTCGGTCTGTCAGTCAAACCTGTCATGGCAGAGCATAAGAGGACAGTGGTTAATTTTTAGACCTTTGAAGAGGTAGATAAGCTCGGTGGATAAGTATCGGCAAATCACTGATCTTCCAACATTAAGGAAATCTGTGACAATTTATAAATGCACCCCTAAAACAAATACTCTAGTACAACCCAAGTTTTGAGTTAATCCAGTGATAATCCAGTGATAGTTTGTGTTTTGTGCTAATCCAGTGATAATTTCTACTTTCACAGGTCGTTGGAGGCAAGATGACAGAATCTGGCAGACTTTGTGCTTTTATCACTAAAGTGAGGAAAGGAAGTCTAGCAGACACAGTTGGACACCTAAGACCAGGTATCAAAATCACACCCTGTCTGCTGTTTCTATTCTATATTTATTAGCAAATAAATGATCTCATTTGGTGTTTCTGCAGGTGACCAGGTTCTGGAGTGGAACGGACGAATTTTACAGGGAGCCACATTTAAAGAAGTTTACAATATCATATTAGAATCCAAGCCTGAGCCTCAGGTGGAGCTGGTGGTCTCACGGCCTATAGGGTGAGCACGGAAAATTAGACCTCAGTCCCACACCTGCTGCAAACATCCATTCAAAGTGAACTGGGAATGTCCTTCCTACATCAGTGAACAAACAGAACTGTTTAGTTAATTGGTATCTCTAAATCTGCCTTATGCCTCGACTTGCCATCAGGATTTAAACCCATGACCTTCTCAGTGCAAGGCATCACTGCTACTACGTAGTCCACAAGTCACAAAATCAAATTTAATTGTCTCATAATATTTGACAACACATTATAGCATCACTCACATCAATGACTTTTATTGACGTTTTCCTCGGATGTTGTTACTCTCATATAGAACAGGAGTCCTCAAATCCAGACCTCGAGGGCCAGTTTCTTTCAGATATGTGAGGAGGTGATTCTGACCTCCCCAGTGCAGTCAAGTCCTCCAGAGTCCTGCTAACGGCCACCTTATTTTATTCAGGTGTGGTGAAGCATCTAAAAAGCTCTCGAGGTTGGTTTTGAAGAGCCCTGACATAAAGGGTTATTTATACCCGACAAATTTTATGTTGAAGGATGAGTTAGGGAGGTTTTAGGCTCCACCGCTGTCGGGGATTTTTTCATTTTGATGTGTTAAATAGATACTCTAAAAGCAATTTTTTGGGAGCAAGGCACATTATCTTAAAAAGTTAGCTTGTAAAGGGCCATTGCCACATTGCTTTATCAGCATATTTTCCCTGTACTGTCTGGCTTTGTCATTCCCAGCTCTGTATGAAATCTACCAGAGTTTCTGGTCATTTTGTCAGTAATGTTTATGAACAAAAATTATTTAAAAACTGGCACTGTGCTTTGTCAGTTCCTAACCTAACCTACTTTTACCTGCTGAGGAGGCTGTTGGCAGAATGAAGATTAATGTGATATAGTGTACTCAGCATTAGCTTAAATTGATCCACTCAGTTCTTTTCCATACCGGACTGTTCTTTTCATTTCTTTTTCATATCTGTTTTCCAGAGATATTCCAAGGATACCCGACAGCACACATGCACAACTGGAATCAAGTAGGTATTCCCATAATATTTAGCAACTATTTACATGCCCATATGTATTATTAAATAGTCTGCAGAGATTAAGATTAGAAAAGACTCACTGCTGATTCATAAACCTTTTCAGAACTCAAATAGTTCTCTTGAGCAGACATGGACCAAATATACACAGAAACCAGTCTTGCTGCAGAAATAGGACTTTTTGCATCGACCCTGTTCTAAATACGGAGCTCTTAAAGGGTAGATGCCAAACATTTCCCAGTGGTTGAAAACCCTATTAATCCTATTTTTCCATCAGAATTAAATGACCTAAACGTTGTTCTGCATTTTCATTTGCAAGCACACCATTTAAACCCAGCCACCTTGCTGTGTTTGAATTCAAATGTAAGACTTCCAGAGATGGAGAGAGGAAAAAGGTTCCCGTTAAAGTCTTTTTTTCAGAGATTTTAACCAGTAAAGTTAAAATATTTTTCAGCGTTTTATGTTCAGAAATGCATATGAGAGTGTTTACAACTGATTGGGATTGTCCCTGGCTATAATTTTGAATGGAGCAGCCATTCAGAGTTCATTTAAAATCCACTGTTCCTACACATTCTCACAGTTTTCAATGGCAGTCCAAGGCAGTCCAATCTAATGTCAATGCTGTACAACTCCTTACTCTGTTTCCTCTCTATCTAGTTTTATAGTTGACTAAAAGCACAACATAAATTTAACATCAGCACTTTTTTGTTTTAACTGTTTTGTCAACATTTGCCAGGTTCAAGCTCTTTTGAGTCTCAAAAGATGGATCGTCCCTCAATCTCTGTCACATCCCCCATGAGTCCCAGTATGCTGCGGGACGCCCCCCAATACCTGTCAGGACAACTCTCAGTAAGTGACAACAACTTTCCATACTCACCAAAGCAGAAAGATTGACAAATTGTCCATAAAGAGTTTTTTTTGTTAATGTGGAATACAACATTAGCTTGTGCAATGCCTTATGGAAGTATTTATAGCCTGTAAAATTGTCCACATCTTATGTTTCACTTACAAGCTTCAATGCAATGGGATTTTATTGGGATTTTATGTCAAAGATCAACATAAACTAGTGCATTTTTCCCTGCAATTACATGCAGGTGCAAGTCTTTTGGGTTGTGTCTCTAATAGCTACGCACTTCTAGATACTATGAAAATTAGCCCATTAATCTGTGAAAATCATAGATTCTTAATCAGATGTGTGTCTGGAAATTAGGCCATTTCAACACATGAAGTGGCTTTGATCTAAACTCATGGTGCTCAAACTGTGCTACAAATCCCACCGGTGCTTCTTTGGCTGCTTTCTGTAATGTAAACTGTTAAATATGATGCAAACCAGTGTATGCTAAACTCAAGCTTGAAAGCTACAAATGCCAAAAGATTGGATTGAAATTAAAATTAACGGAAGTGAATCAAAATTTAGCATCTGGAAAATAATAATTGAATTTAATAATAATCTTGCCAGTCTGTCATTTTGTAAATTTGTGGAGTGAAAGAGTAGCAATGATCCTGCCAACAATTTAGACGAACAATACACGTCTCAGATTTTTTAAAAGTGAAAACTTTTGAACGATTCATCGTTTCCTTTCTGTTTCACTTTGAGCTACTTTTTTCCCCCCTTCAAGTAAAATCCCAATAAACTACATTTGAGTTTGTGTTTTCCTTTACAGTTATGCCCGCCGTAAAACTACAACTAAAATCTGAGTTGAGATGATTGTTGCGTCAGCTGTTCTCTACTTTCACTAGTCAGTCTGTTCAGTCGGCCTTCAGCCAATCCAGGACCAGAGTCTGCATCAGGTTGCGAAGTGCGTTCTCTAATATTTGGTATAAGAATCCTCCTGGGGTAAAATAGGTAAAGGGTTGCATTGAAGTTAGGAACAAGTCAATCTTCAAGTGAAGCTGGTGTAGAAATAGTAACATCACCGAAACACGTCTTGCTCAAAGTTTGGTGATTTAATTGTGAAAATTTGGAGATTTTTGTCAATTTCTCCTTAGAATAAACCCGTGACCACAGACGTTTGGTGGAACCTGCAAACTCTGGTTGTTGTTTTTGAGTGCAATGTGAGATTTTTTTGGTTTTATTGCATATTTTTTTCTTTTTTTGTTTCTTTTGCTGTTGAATTTTGCTTATCCAGAGCCAAAGCCTTAGTAGAAGAACAACGCCTTTTGCCCCTAGGGTCCAGGTAATGGGCCCTGTATAAAGGGCACACACTGTCTCTTTGGTTTTTGCTCACTTACTGTTGACTGGCTTTCCTCCCCCCATATTTTTGGGAAATGCATTCTTGGGGGAAATCGAAGCATCAAATTTCCCTCTCAAAAGAGTGCATTGTGTGGTTTTTCTTCAGTTTGATGTGTTGGTATCATGGTTATAATCGATTCTTCTAAGTTGTTTCTCGTTTTAACCCATTCACGTCATTATTCCCTTGTACTGTAATGCATGCTAAACTAAACTGAGCAGCTTTTGAAAGATTCTCTCTTTTTCTTTCTTTTTTTTTTCTTCAAAAATTGTTTTCAGTGATCAGCCCCAAGCTGGATACTTAGTTTTATGTTTGGCAATCAATGAGGTTGTTTCCATTTTTTTAATCTTCTTCTTTATGAAAGAACAGTGGTATGTGAGAAAGTATTCTCATTCAAATATGATTTTACAAATGAATTACAAAGGAAACTCATTTAGGGTTAAGCTGTATTTAAAATCTTATATAAATCGTATAACTGTAGATATCAGTCTCTCTGTTTGTTCTCCAAGGAATCTGGATTCTTACCTTACATTAGAGATTTTGTTGGACTTTTCTAGGTCCTACAGAATCATATTCTACAACAGACCGACATCGAATGCTTAGAAGAATACAACAGGACATTTTGTGTTCCTGTTATCAAGTGAAGGCAATCTCTAGGTCAATGTAAACAGGAATGTCCGCCAAGCAGGTTTAAATCAGCAACCTCTGCTAAACCGCTACTTTTCTTCTCAAAAGTGCAAAATGGCAAAAGGGGGAAACGACTTGCACACGCTGAAGACTGGCTCTCTCGTTTCCTATAAAAAAACTTTTTGTTTTGCTTCCTGTGACCTCTTTTTAACACCACACTAATCCCGATGAAAAGGTTACTTTTGAGTCTTCATGCAGCAGTAAAAACGTCCACACTGAAGAGTGTTCTGGTTAGCACAGTCTGATAGCACTCATGCCTGTTTCACACAGCAAGACTTTAAAATGTTTGGCGATATTCAAAACCTGAGAAAACACACAAGGAGATTACAAATCTTATGTTTAGCAGGTTTTGGTCGTAGCCACAGACAAAGAGAGATGTTAGATGAGAAATCTCACAAAACCTCTGGTGAGTTCAGAGCAAACAAACATTGGGATTGGGAGGACCCAACAGCGATAGCTTGTGGACTTTCTTTAAACATTTTAGAGTAATTGCTGCTTATATGTTTCTCTATATTTATTCTTTTAAAAGGAGATCATTTATTTATTGTTTTGCTTAAGTGAAGCTTACTGATACATCTTCAAATGCTCTTCTCGCATTGCTGCATGAAAGCTGGTATTTGTAAACATTAGATTCCCTTTCCATGATCATATTTTAAATGAAGTATGGACAAATGTTGTGAAGCCTTGTTTCTCATTTCATCTGCTGTTCTGAAGGCTTCTTGTGAACTTTTTCATCTTTTAAGTGTCTTTCACCGGAGTCCATACTTCTCTTTTAACTTGATCGGCATGATTGATTTCTTCTTATAAATCACCGAGGGGTTTTCTAAAAACACTCTGAGACAACCTAATCGGTGATACAAAAAAAAAAAAAACTTTTTATAGGAATATTTCAGACCATGACACTTTTAACATTTTAGTTCATTTCAGTTAGAATGACATTATGGCTATTAGTGTTCATTTATATTACACAAAACACATAACGTGTCAAAGGATCTCTGCTTCGTATCAGGTTTGACAGTCTAATTTAATTCAATTCAACTTTATTTTGGTGGCACTGATTTACAACAACAACAGTTGTCAAACAGCGCAGTTAAGTGAAGCTCATTGCTGAAATTGGTTTAAGAAGTTTTCTGTTTAAGAAAACTCAGGGGATGGTTGTCCTGTCAGACCGTTAGTTCCCGAAACAACACAAAGAAAATTTCTTGTAAAAGCTCATGTGCGGTAAGTGCGACCTTGCTAGATTGCGCACAGAAAAAACTACTTGTGGGGGCCAAATGACCCCATCTCTTAAGTCCGCAGGAGGGTTAGCAGGAAAAAACCTCCACCAGAACCAGAATTCAGCTGCGTCAGCGACCATCTGCCACAACCGACTGGGGGTTTAAATAGACAGATACGCAAAACAGAAACAAAATCACTGCTCTGGGAGTCGTTTCTGTGTTAACAAAGAGTAAGACATCACTTACAGAAGTAAATTAGATTTGGAATCAGAGTTCATCAAATGCGTTACATAGTTATTGTTGAAATTGCTCCTTAGTTTTGCAGCAATAGGAACGTCCAAAACCGACGTGAACTGTTCACATCGGTTCACCACATCGTTGCAGCAGGCTTTCAGTGCTTTTAAGGTGAGCAAAATCATACGTCATATCCCAGAAAAAGCACATTCAGTTTATCAAGCAAATTAAGCAGAATCTATTTCCGAAATGAATCTACAAAGACGATTCAAAGAGATTTGACGTCTTGACAAATGTCCTGCTTAACGCGTGACTTGACGTCCTTTAAACATGTTCACTCCGTCAGGTAGATAAAGGAGAAGATCCTGGACTGAAACCAATCACTGATTTAAAAACAAAGCGGGTGTTCCAGCCAATGAAGCTAGACATAAATTGTTCTGTACTAACTTCTGCTCTGGCTTGAAGAAGTCATCTTCTCCTGCATTTTTCCTTACGTCTTCATTTTAATGTTTTTTCCATGTGGGCCCCTTTTAAGGTCTCAGCATGTCGTGTTGGCTCTGCCCCTACAGGTCAAACTCTGGTATGACAAAGTGGGTCATCAGCTAATTGTAACCATTCTGGGTGCCAAAGACTTGCCACCCAGGGAAGACGGCCGGCCCAGGAACCCTTACGTCAAAATCTACTTCCTGCCTGATAGAAGGTAAGACTAAAATAGCTTGGTGATAGTTCAAGTCCACGATATAAGTCTGTATCGTTTTGTCAATAAACTGCCTGTATCACTATATTTTAACTTTGCCAATTATAGGATTTTCTTTTTGAATGTTTTGGAACTGTTGATGTGACATCACACGCTTGTGTTTTCATGTTTCCACCATTAAAAGCTGGAAAATATGTGCATGCAGAGTCGGGTACAGTTAAATTTAATCAGTTACATTTACTTTTGTAAATTTATTGGGGGGGAACACTTTTTTATTATATTATACTTTTCACTTTTACTTGAGTCATTTTAGTATGAAGTATTGGTATTTTTATGTGAATAACATTTCTGGTTACTTCACATATTGTGAGTAACTTGATTGGATAAATTATAAGCACATTTGAACCTCACCAGAGACACACCTGCAGATGTTAAAGTTTCATAAATTTTATGTTGGAAGAAATTTATTTGGGAAAATGTCTTCTGTTGTTGTTTTTTTTAGATGTTATTATTTTTGCCTGATTTCATTTTTGTAATTATGTTATTTATACAAATTATTTTCATTTTGGTCTTTAAAAGACCAAAATTAACAGATAGCTTTAAATTTTGGTTCCTCTGATTATGTAGTTTTTAAATATTAGATGATTGATGTCGCTGTTTTTACCAACTACTTTTTTTCACTCTTAAGTCATTTCTTGGACGTCTACTTTTTACTTTAACTTGAGTAAAAATATGTCACATTAGTGCAACTCTTCCAGTTTTAGTACAATCTTTGGGTCCTCTACTCACCTCTGTGTGTACGCTTCAAACTACAGTATTGGTTGCAAAGCTTAGATTTGCATTTGGTTCTGTGTGTTTCTCTGAATCATTCGAGAAGTGGTTATTAGTGCAGCGTTAGTGCAGTAAACAAGCGTCTACTCACCAAGCATGCTGTGGTTCTGTGTCCTGTGCTGTGTGGTTTTGTTTAACTGTTGTGTCCGCGGCTCTTCCCTATTGAGGTTCTAAATAAAAACAGTCTGAATTATTGTTCCTCCAGTGATAAAAGCAAGAGGAGAACAAAAACAGTAAAGAAATCCTTAGAGCCCAAATGGAATCAGACCTTTATGTATTCGCCCGTCCACCGGCGGGAGTTCCGGGAGCGCATGCTGGAGATCACGTTGTGGGACCAAGCCCGGGTCAGGGAAGAGGAGAGCGAGTTTCTGGGAGAGGTAAGGGCCATCCCATCGTCAAGTCATATGAGAACCTGTCAGTTTCAGGGATTTCAACTCGCCGTCGTGTCAAACAGATTGGGCACCGGGAGAAAATGCATCCATTTTCGCTTTCATTTGAGTTAGTGAAATGCCACAAATGATCTTTGTCTCATTTATACCTGTGTTTTTCAAAGTGGAGCCCATACATTTTTAATCCTAAATTTTTCTCTCTTTTTTTTGTGTTATTCAATCATTTTGTAAAAATAAAATGTAAGTCAAAATAATTGATTTGAATGTATTTTTGCAGCATTATTTTTGCAAAACACTGCTGCAAAAAAACGGGAATGGCAGGAATAAAATAAAATATTTAATAATAAAATATTACTTTCTTAAGTAATAGAGTCATAAAAAAAGATCTGATAATAAAATTTTCCATCACAGAAATTTTCATCTAAGACCATGAGTCTTAGAAGACCATGGTCTGAAATAATGCATTTACACTACATTATTTCAGTCACTATTCAATAATGTGGCAATCATTGAATAGTGACTAAAATACATTCTAAAAGTTTACGTTTCTTCACATATTTCGAATCATGTTTTGCCGGTGGGTTTTACAAAAGGGGTCAGAGGTCAATGCCCTTTGGGGAGGAGGTAGCATGAAGAAGTTTTCTGATCAACATTAGATGTATTAATTTCTAGCCATAGTAGCTCCAGATCTAACACAAAAGAGACATAATGAGTAAAAACTAATGTAACAGTGTTATCTCAACCACTAACAACTGTTTTTTGTTTATTTTTGCTAACATATTCAGTTATGGAGCCTGGAAAGATTGTAATTTAGATGTCAAGCAAAGTTTGATGATAGATTGGTTTTGAATTTAGGTGGCCAGCCCAGAAATCTGCTTCCTTTGTGATCCTACAGTTACCTGCTAACATTGTAAATGTTTCTCTTACTCAGTTTGAAGAAAGAAGCTGTTTGTTAGAAGTACTGCGGCCAAAAAGGCCACAGTCATGTCACTTGACTTTCTCTGGAAGTGTAAAAATCTAATTTGCTCTGCGCAAGTTCCATTTGGAGGAAAACATGTAACAAGTTATTTCTTTGTCTAAAGCAGAACATTTTCGGTGATCTGTATCAGTTTTCAATAACCTGGAAAATATCATTTGTTTTATTTTTACCCTTTTTTAAATTTTTTTCATCTTCTTTCTTTTCTCTTTTTATTTTGTTTCCCTTTTCTCTTCTTTCTTTGTCTACTTTACTCACTTTTCCTCTCCTCCCCTTTTCTCCTTTCATTCTTCTCTTTTAAATAGCATCATTATGCTTTGAGTCTAACCACAGATTCTCCACTGGTTGTAGAAATCACATTTTTCTGCGTGTGCCGTTTTGCCTGACTATTGCAATTTCTGGTGGCAGATCCTCATCGAGTTGGAGACCGCTCTCTTGGACGACGAGCCTCACTGGTACAAGCTACAAACACACGACGTGTCGTCCATGCCACTCCCACGCTCCTCCCCAAACGCACAACGCAGGCAGCTCCACGGAGAGAGCCCAACACGGCGGCTGCAGAGTGAGAATCTCTACCAAAGTTTTCCCACTAAATGCTCTTTTCCATGTCATATGTCTAGTCTGGACACTTTTTTGTATATTAAAAAAACAAGAGAGCGCGATTCATCTGATATCAGACAATATGTCTTGCTTTACTTTCTGCCGCACATCAACATTACTGATTCTGCTTCCACAGACCAAGGCTCGTATTCGTGTAACTCAGGTAACGACCCCTGTGTTACCTGCTGTTGCTGCTCTGTAGAGCGCCTTATTCTCCTGTCCTCTTTAAAAATGCCTCCCTGTGCTTCGACTTCCCGTCTCTATTCCCTACAGACCGCGTGTTTCTGCTGCCTTATATGGATTCTAGCACCCAGAGCCGATGTAAACTTAAACTGCTGCACAGTCGGCTCTGGGCGGCAGACACGCGTGCACTCCGGGGAAGCAGAGATTTACGACACGGTGCTTTCCCTCTGTGTATTCACCTGTTTTTACAATCCCACCCTGCAGGATTCATCCATAGTCTCAAAAACGGTTGGAATTTTTATAAATGAATTATTTGCTATTCGTCTTTTAATATTGAGGCGATGGGCCAGTTTTAGTTGGCTGCACCTCAGCTCTCCTCTTTCCTCTGTTTTGTAATTGTAATTTGATCAGTATGAAGACTTTTCCATGAAGTGGTTTGTCAGCTTTCCATGTTCTGCTTTAGTTTGTTTTTCTTGAATAATGTTTTTCTCAAAAAAAAAAAAAAAAAAAAAGGCTGAGAGGCTTTAAAAAAATTCAAATGATGCTATAAGTCAATGGTGTCCAAAGTGCGACCCACGGGCCATTTGTGGCCCCTGCACTGAATTTCTATGGCCCCAATTTTGAAAAGCAAAGGTGGTTAGTAGATATAATTATTTTATTATGGCAAAATTATAAGAGGAAAAAAAGTTAAGCACACACAATATTAATCTTTTTAATAACCAGACTTTTTGCATTTTCCTTAAATTCATAGTAAATCTGACCACAATTATCCATTGACTTTTACCATAAAGCAGAAATTAATCTGCCTTTAATTAAGTACAATTAACCAAATACATCAGGCGTAACTCAAATCCTCTTGTTGTGCTGAGAACCGGCTTATTTTTTTGAATATTTTGTTCAAGAGAATTTGCTAACTGGATGCTTTTCTTTTAGTGAGGCGAACATGAAAAAATCCATTTCAGGATGTGGCTCAGCATTGAAAATAGGTTTGGTCCTGCTGGTACTTTTTGACTCAATTACTGGTGACAAAAAGTTTGGACACCCCTGCTGCAGCTCAAACGCATCATCAAAGATGTATATCATCTAACTTTTTTTTTTTTTTTTTTTTTGCTCCATTTAAAATCCAAATTGCACTTTTGTAGTTGTTGTGGTGGCTTGGTGAAATAACTGCGCTGTCTCTGTCAGCTACACCACATTCCTTTTCCAGAGTGCAGTTCGCGGTTTCTTCCTCCTCACCAGAACAGTTTTCTGAGCGTTTGCGTTTGTGAGAAGTGAAAGAGCTGACAGCTGTGAAAAAATAAAAATAAATAAATGAAAGAAAGAAAGAAAAATCTCCGTCAGCTGAGATGAGAGCCTGGCAGCAGAACAGCACAGAGTGCAACACTTATTTCTGAAAAATCGCGGCTGTCCTCTTGATTTAAGTCGACTGAACAGTGAAAGTGGATCCAGGTTGAAATGGACGGACTCGTGTTTTAACCAGAGATGCACCGATCTGATACCGACATCTGCATCGGTCCTGACACAAAAAAAAAATCAAGATGGGTGACAATGTCCCCATAATGCCTTAATTGCAGATCTGTTCAGTCTAGTTCTATGCTTTGTGCTCTGAGTGAAGTCATGCTTTATTATTTATTTTAAATAATATCGCACTTTCTGAACCATTTGAAATAAGGTTTGCTATGGTTTATTTTTATATGTTTGACCAAAGTAGTCAACCTATTGTTTTCATTTCAATTTCTTGATTGTTTATTTTAAATTGGCTATTTTACTCTTATTTGCACTGAATGAACAAACTAAAGTTGTTTTCTACATCTCTGACCAAGCTTGTGAAGCTATCGCTGTTTTTCACTGTCTCTCTCTCTCCCATATATGTAAATTATTCACACCTTCACCTCCAAGAGAGATTTTTGAAACTTTACTTAAATCATTTGAAGTTAACAAAGACAGTGGGAACAAGAGAGCGAGGTTTCTGGTCGGAATGTGAGGAAGGCAAGAGGAGAAATTTTTAAAAGTCAGGCAAAAATTATGCAAATTCATTAAAAGAAACTTGCAGAAAACTATTTATTTTTGTACTGCATTTGTACATTTAAAGGATTTCCAAAAGTTTTTGTTTTACACTTGAAAACTAATTTAACCAGGACGACGTTGCAGTCAGAGCATCAAGACTCAGGAATCAACTGTGGAAACATTTCTAGATCTTTTCTGAAAACCCAGGCTGATTCTGCTTGAGCATTACATTCCCCGACTGCTGATTTGAAGCTTTGTGACGTAAACTTTGACTTGACCATGATGTTAAAGCTGGGATTCAATAAATAAGAGCCACTGTCTCCGTCTTTGTACTGTATTTTTATGACAAGAATAGCAAGAACTGCCTCCACACGCCCGCAAAACGTGCATGTAGGTCAGATGGTTTCTGAAAACCAGCAGCGGAGCTCCACTGTTTCTGCCCACCCGGTGAGGTCACATGAGTTCGGTTAGAGGAATCCTCTCTTGAAGGTGATGGAGGTCTGGAGGTGATGTGTTTCAGATTTACAGCAGAGCTGCCTCCGCCTGCCACTGAGGCCTGACTAGATAAAATACAGTTTATCTACAGAGCGAATCCTTTTTGTTCTTGTTTATGTTGACCTTTTCTGTCCGTGTCTGTGTTCTGAAGGATCCCAGAGGATAAGTGACAGCGAGATATCAGACTATGATTGTGAAGATGGAGTCGGTGTTATAAAAGGTAAGTAGCTGGGTCACATTAATTATAAATCGGTTCAAGAAACAACACGTCAGGCCTGAGATGGTAGGAGCCAGTTTGGATGAGCGGTCTGAGGTTTATTGTATCATTGAATAATCTTTATATTTTCAATGGAACTGGCATGAAAGAGAAATTCTGTGGGTAAATTCTGGTGCATGTAATACTCTGGTGACCATTAAACTTGAGCCATATTTACAGTCTCTACACTGGAAAAAAAGAATGGAGCTCCAACTTAAAAAAAAAAAAACATAGTTACATGTAATCAAATTACATTTCTGAAATTAAATTTATTTACATTTGTTTGACACTACAACTTAATAAACCTAATACGTTTATTTGAATAAATGTAATTTTGAAACAAATAACCTCAATTTTTTTTTTTAGTTGGATCCCCTGTTTTCTTTTTTCAGTGTATTCGTATCTAAGAAAGATAAAAAGCTGCAGCCTGCCAGCAGAAGCAGAGTGAGGAACTCTGGCTGTTCGACCTGCAGTAGCTGTTCTACTGCAGAAAACCAGGCGCAGCGTTGCGACCTGCCAGAACATCACAGAAACACTAAAGATGCTTCAGTTTTACCTCCCCTCCAAAAATCATGACTTTTTAAACACACATACACACACATTGCAATTTTTTTTTTTTTAAATGTACACACTAAAGAGGAAAAAAAAGTTGAAAAGCTTCTGATGAGTGCAGGGAAAGAGCTGCCAGCTTGTTTGGCATGCTTCACCCCACCTCCCTATTTGGCAATGAATGCCACAGAAGAAAAGGTACCAGGCCTGGATGCAGACAGTTACAGTAACCAGTGACAGACAGACAGGCACAGCAAAAAAAAAAAAAAAAAACGCAGAAGGAGCTCCACTCTGGTTTTGCTCAGATGGGCAAAGAGGAAAAAACGATTAAGTCTGTTTAACATTCTCATCAGGGTTTGGTTACATCATAAAGCCAGCTCTCCTCACTTCATTCACACTGACAGAAATACTGGGTCACCTGATGTTTGAACACAGAAGATGCTGTTCTGCTGTTTTTCTTCTTTTCTTTTGGGGATTTGTTTGGCACTGCTGGCCTTTTATTGACAGTCACCAGACAGGAAATGGGCTGAGACAGAGAATATGTGAGGAAGACGTGAAGTAAAGGCCTCAGGGAAATGAATAGAGTTCCATGTGAGAGTCCAGCTTTACTTTCATATCAGTTTTCAGGAAATTTTTTTCAAGTTTGTGGCGCTTTCTATGGAGCAGATCTTAATAAATACAAGGTTTGCTAATATGTCAGGCTGCAGCTCACAATTGTCTTCTGTAGATTATTCTATCGACTAATCTGACCTTTACTCTGTTAGGAAAAATTCTGCAAATTTTTCCTTTTAGCACATACTTAATTTTGTAGTATTAAAATGCATAAAAAGGCAAATAATGCAATCACTTCTTCAATAATTCAATACATTGCCTACATTCCAAAAACATCATTGGTTTTGTGAACACTTGATCGTTTGTAGCAAGTGGTGCTAAAGAAATATGTCTAACATCAACAAGTTGATTGATGTTAGACTGCTACTTGAGGAGCTCTGGGTTGAACATCTTGAAAGACTAAGATATTGTAAAGCTAATGTAAATGTCCTATGTCCAGGTTTGGCTTTATTACGGCTCCGACTGTTGCTCTTCCAGCAAACGTCCTTCATTAGAGTCTGTAATACTCCAGTTAGCAATCATGCACTTACTAAATTAGTTGAGAATTATTTCAAAAATTGATTCATCATTAACGCGATCAATTGTTGATGTCTACTCTCATTTAGATTTGCTGATTTGTAACGTGACTGTTTTTTTTTCTTCTTCTATTTGCAAACATTTTTCTTTGCTCCAACCTGAAGCCCAGCGTCCTACGTCTGCACGGACATAGCTGGTTCTTCCCGTTAAATCCTATCAACCTTCAGCAAAGGTTCCGCCTTCAGTGTTTTGTTCCGACGTCCTGCTCTCATGCACGAAGCTGCATGTCATCAAGAAGAAAAGATTTTATTTTTTATCATCAATTCTCTTCCAGCTGCAGACTCATGTCTTCGATTCAAATGTTTTCCGTTTTGCACAAAATAAAAAATGAAGTTAACGCATTGCCTAATTGTTATATAGAAAAAAAATGTAATCGACTTAAATCAATTATTTTACATTTAAAACTCATTAAATGTAAAGCAATTATTTAGCCCTCTATATCTCCATACTACTAAAACAGTTAGTTTCAAATCACTAAAGGAATTGCTTCAAGTCAATTCCTTTAGTGATGTTCAATATATCTTTGTAAAACTACATCCCTTTTTTAAATCTTTCCTGCTTTTATAACTTTGATGTAAGATTTGATTTAACTTAATTTAATGTGCTACACACTCTGCTGAATACAAATCAGGTTTAATAGAGCTACGCATTGACCTTAACCACGGCTTCTAACCACGTCTGATTATTAGTTAATGAACTCTTTCAGCCTGAATGCACTAAGCGGTCTAGCAGAAAAGGAAAAAAAAAAAATCATTATTATGTTTCGGATTTTTAAAAGGCTATTTTCATGTTTAATGAACAATGTTAACACAGCAGATAATATGCACTTTTATTGAAAGGTAGCACTTTCATTCTTGGAATAAAAGCAACTTGACAATCGGGGAATAAAGAAGTTGGAGCCGTTGCAGAATGGCTTTTGGTTTGGCTTCTCCTAACTTATGATCGGTTTGATTTTTACAATCATTTATCGTGAATGTTCAGATTAAATAGATGGAAACACAATGAGCTGGAAAAAAAAAGACGCAAAATCCTCCAAAGTATTTTTCTTCCAGTTTCTGGTGCCGATATCTTAGTGGACTTGAAACATGACAAACGAGAGTCAGAAGTAACTTTCCAGCAAGAAATAGGAGCATTTTTTAAGTTGACAATTCCTTAACATTGATGAAAAGAATTAGATTATTTCACTTATTACATGAGGAAAATGTCTTGTTATAAGTGAAATAATCTGGAACTAATACATTTGTCAATATTAAGTAATTTTTTATATATTTTTTCTTAACTTAAAACACGATGCTGTATATGTCTGAGAACTTACCTGTAAGTTAATTTTGTTTAATTTGAAGTCAAGAAATCAGACTAGTTTAGTTGTTGTATCAACAACAACACAGTTCAAAATTCTTTACATCGTAAAAACACAAAAATAAAAAGTCATAAGTCAAGTGTGCTGAGATATTTACTCTAGAAACTAGACTAAAAATAATCCTGTAAGGTTCAGTGTTTTTGGGGAGTGTGTGTATTTAAGTATTGCTCTAAAGATTTTGCTGAACCGGTGAGGATCCATTGATCAGCCCTCTCTACCTCCGGCTCTATGTTTGTGTTTTTCCAGATTATCGGCCAAATGGAAGAGACTTCCGGAGCTCCACGCTGTCCGTCCCGGAGCAGATGATGTCGTCTAACCACTGCTCTCGGTCGGCGGACATAAACCGGGCCCGGTCGCGCTCTCCCAGCGTCCCCCCACCCTCCAGGTAATCAGAGATTGTTAAACCAGAGGGCCGCCCTTGTTTTTAGAAAAGTTGAAGGTTTGTTTTGGAGTGAAGTATGTGTTACTTTGAACTGTTTTACATTCTTATTTTGTGACTTGAACGTTTTCAGGAGTAATTTTTCAGGTATATGAAGGTGCAAGAAACTTTCAGTGACCTTTTTGACTCGCCTTTCTAAGCACTGATCTGTCTCTTGTGATGTGTAAGTACACCGCTGTGCCTACGCAGTTCAAAGTGACATTTTTAAAATCAATAAGATGCTTATTTGACAGTAGGGGACGATTATAGTGGTGTGAATGATGTCTATTAACCAACTCAGAAGTCTTAATGCATTCTTCGTAAGAGAAGACAAACATTGAATGTAATATAATACTGACTTTTTACAGTTTTCAAAGACACACCGTCTTTACGTATATGTGTACGGAAGAGGACTGAAAACGAAAAGAGGAAATAATTCTGAGGTTTTCCTCAAAATTCTGACTTTAATGTCTGAATATTAAAGTCAGTTCTGAAAAAAAAATCAAACTGAAGAAAAGAGAACTCTGATTTTAATCTTCTGAAATCAAAAGTTAGAATTTTTCTTTTCCTTTTCAGTGACCCTTATTGTCTTCCGTATGTATGAATATTCTGAGTTGTTTAAAATAAATAGCTGCTTCTGCTTTTCCCCCTATTAGCCACAAAAAAATCCTAAAGGTTTGCTTCACTTTTGAACAGAGTTGAGAAAATATTTGCCACAAACGTATATTTTCTGCTTTTTTTTATGATTTCAATTTGCCTATAAGGCGTTTTTCTCTCTACTTGAATGCAAGTTTTATCTCATTCTACGCTGCGATCATTTTCAGTAAATGCTGAGTAAAATATGTAGTGCTGACATGTATTTCACCCTCTTTATAGAAGATGCCATCAAGGGAAAGTTATTAGTTATTCTTCGCCAGCACTTATTCTGTTCGTCTTTTTATTTTTTTGTTGGGTCGGAAAATGTCCATCCAAGAGTCCAATCACGGCCTTGGCACCGCCAGGCTGCAGCTACTTTCCCCCCCGGCCAATCAACTTTATTTGCACTTATATAAATTGTCTGGGAGAGCACTTCCTTGAGTGTATTCTTTAATTAACAGCATCTGGTAATTTATTTAAAACTGTTGAAAATGACACTGAAAATGAGTCACGCTGAATTTGGCGGCGTCTCAGTCAGAGCACCTGCAGCATTACAGGAAGGATAAGAATTTTCAAGGTTTCTACAAGATTTTTTTTATTTTTAATTGTTTTCAAATGTATATCCTTTTACTTTTAATTCTTGCTTTTTGATGTTGTGAAGCTGAAGTGACTGTTCTACAATGCGGCTTCAAGGGGAAGCAGTCTTCTTCAGAGCGGACCCATCCTTCGACAAAAGTCAATGAACTGCAACATTTTTGGTTTCAAAAGAAAACCATTTTCTTTGTACACTCTTCTACCTGCTCACCAACCTCACGTCTTACGGTGGGCGAACTGCCATGACCTCCAGGCAGGGGCACCACCACGAATCTTAGGCTCCATGACAAAACCAAATGGTGACATTAGACCAGTTCTTGTCTTTGAAGTGTGCCGCCTTGCCTACTCCTTTTAGAGAACTAATGTGTCAAAGCTGCAGTAGGTAACTTTTTGTTTAAACTGTGACATTGTCCTGACAGAAAACCTGTGAAGAAAATCGAGCTGCAATTTGCATAAATGCACCGCTCCCGGTCAGAAACAACCAATCAGAGCCAAGAGGAGCATCTCAGGCCCGTTCAGCGCATTCAAATTCAGGACTGCCTGTGCTGCTGCTTTGCTAGTGACGGAGACTAGCAAGCTAACGACTAGCGTTGTCTAACGTTACAGGAAAACTCCCGATTACTCGGTTTCTCGACTAATTGAGAACCCCGCTGTGGGGAGAGGAGCTGTAGCACAGCGGAGATAAAGGGGGAGGAGCCTTTAAGCTTGTTCAAACTTTCAGGCTCAGTTTAAGGTTTTCTCAGAACTGTCTACTTCAGCTTCAAGAAATTTTAGCTCCTTCTAATTTTTAGGACTCTTCCCTGTGCTTCCCTCAACTTTCTTTAAGTTTATATCCTCCTTTGAAAACAAAATATATAGGTGCATTTCTTTTGTCTTCAAAATTCCATCTTTGGGAGATCTTTGCTCCTCAGCTTCCCATACTCTGTCTTTCCACCTATGATTTTTCTTCCTGTCTTCCAAACGTCCTCTCCTCTTTCATCGTTGCCTCTCCTCTTCCTCATCACCATATCAGATACATCTTTGTCTTCTCCCCTCCCTCCATGTGTCTGCAGCCATTTTCTCGCCTTACCTCGAACCAGACACACTCAGCCTGCTGACGATCCTCAAAGGGACCTCAGGTATACTTTTGTCTGAGTTTGCATGAAGCCTCATCTCGACACATCCCCTCTTAGTTCTCCACCCACAACCCTTAAGGTGCCTTTTGCTTTCATTTGGTTGTTTCACACTTGACACTCACACTACGGGTTGTTTTCCCGTACGCCATCGTCGGTACAGACGAAGGTTATGAACATGCGCCAGTGGCGTTTTGTCCAGTAGGGGGGGTTCCCCAGCAGAGACACGTTTGATTCTCTATCTGTGTAATCGGATAAACCTTTAGTTTATCCGATTAGATGCCTCTAATGGAAATCCATAAGTAATGTATGATATTACCAGCTCTGTTCGTAGAAAGGGGGGAAAAAAACTAAACTGAACGCTTATTTTATATCGTATTTTTTTGTCAGCCGCAACCATGGCGTGTACCCCATCTGCAGAGAGGAAGCAGTCAGGTTACTGCGTTCCACTCGGATGACCCGTGCCTATTCAGAGGGCGCCTACTCCTCCAACTTTGCCTACCAGAGGTATTGAAGTGTACCACCGCAACATCTGTGCATCATGTTGTGGTCCCCTCGAGTCGCACCTCGTTCGTCTATGATTTTTTTTTTGTCACCGTCAGAGTGATGACTGAAAATGATATCTTCCCTGATATCGTTTTTTTTTTCTTTCTTTTTTTTAAAGTCATCACAGCTCTGGAGTCAAGCGGTTGTGAAAACACGTCAACACAACTGCCTCTGTGTGTGGAGACTCCGAGCTCCGTGGTGCTGCTGGTGTCTGTGCCGTTTCGCTGGTTGTGCAGTTAACTGCTGGCCAATACTTGACTGTTGTTGGTTTTGATGGTGTCGTTTATTTGTCCATTTTCCATTACGCCGACAGCAGCACTCTATGTCAGCCCAGTGGTGTGGAGTTTTTTATTTTTTTGTAGTCTCGTCCTTTCTGTGCTATTGGCAGCAGTTTTTCACTTGACCAAAGTTTGGCATCGTTAAACACATTACTCTAAATTTTCCTTTATATTGTTTTTTTTTCTGTGATGCTGTCCTGACATCCAGGCATATCTGAGAACATTGTCAGTGTCCTGGAAAATTACTTGAAAGTCAAGAATCTGTTACTTTACAGAAAGGCTTCAAGTGGCTTAAGGAGGATGTGTGTGACTGTATAGATACAACAAACCTTCTTTAATAGTGAGCTTTTCTTTGCTAAAAGCTCAGCCTGTATGTACAGTTTAGACCAGAAGCCTCTACACAAACACAATCAGCATTAATGTCATGCTAATTTGGGAGTTTTCTTCTTTTTTTGTTTTTGTTTTAAAAACTATACCATTCAAAATGTCATACATTTTTTAACAGATGTTTGGTGTACAGTGTCCAATTTATTGTGGATTCTCTTCAGTCCACATCAGATAAAAGTGATATGAGTCGGCTCAATAAGTTTACATTAAATGATTAATTATAATTAATATGAGTTGAAGCAACATTTAATTTCTCTTTGGGATCAATAATGTATTTTTGAATTTCAATTTGAATTTAAATGTCCTTTGGCAAGTTGCAGAGACACCATTAACAAGACCCTGACGCAATTTTTTTGTCTAAATGTTTCACCTCTCTTACAATCAGAATTGGTAGAGTTCACATAAACAGGTTTGTATCGCAGTGCAGATGCAGCTTCTCAGCAAAATCCATAAACTTTTATTAGGATGGACACCGAAGCTTAATTTTCTGATTCTTTATCCAGCTAGAATCACATTCTTTCTGGGCAAAACTTAGGCAGAAACGTCTGCCCAATTTTCAGCCAATCAGCTGCTGATTAGAGGTCAAGTTGGAGAGCTAACAGGAAGTCCATTTCTGTAGTTCTCTGAGAAGTATTCACACTCCTTGAACTTTTCCATATTTTGTCAAATTACAATCACAAACATAAATATGTAAAATAAGAATTTTATGTGGAAAAAGCAACCCAAAGTGGTATACAATGGTGAAGTTGAAAGAAAATAATAAAACATTTTTTTATTTTTTTTTACAAATAAAATAACTGAAAACTCCAAGGGACACAGCAGACAGGTCAGGGAGAAAACTGTGGAGGAATTTCAAGGCTATAAAAAGATTTCTCTCTGTATTTGTATTGTTTGAGTAGGCAGCTGCAAAACCTGCTTCACTGTGGAGGCTGACGCAGTGGCTCATATGATTGGACATGTATCAAAACTCTTTTTTGTTGTTGTTTTTTAAATAGATTAAGCAGACTAGAGTTAAGCTTCTCAAATGATGTTGACCTTGTTGAAAATGTGGGCACTATGCCAAAAAAAAAACCCAACAAAAAAACAGACAACCAGTCCAAATATATTCAATTTACCCATCCTGCCAAGAGAATCGATGAGGACGGATTTATGCCAGAGGCTTTGTTGATGGCTGCTAAAATCATCTGGTTGACCTGCTAATGGAGATGAAAACTAGTGGGAGCTGCATTTATATGTTTGTATGTTCCGGCAAACCTATATTAGAAACTGTACAAAATTAATAAGACGTTTTTCCTGATGATTACGGTGTGTGAACTTCTCGTTGGAACGGCATGTGCCACGCAGTGCTTCGACCATGCATTCACCTGTCATTGCTTTTAGAAATCAGTCAGGACACAGTGGCTTTTTTGACATTGTTTTTTAAATAAAAAGAACAATACTTTAATGTAAAAATTAAAACAAATTTCTACAAGATACTGAAAAATAAAAAACGGTAATCCTTTTTTTTGTTTTGTTTTTGACAAAAGTTTAGTTGTTTTTTTTATTTCTTTGTGAAAATAAATTATTTTTACTTATTTTTTTAATCATAATTGACTTTTAAAGCAAAAACAAAAATATCCAAGGTGAATACTTTTTTTATATGAATTGATGTTGTTTTCTTCCTGCTGTGATCTAAAAGGACGTCTCCTCTACTGGACAACTGAACTGCCAAATTCAACCATCAGCTGGAGGTTTTGACAAGAAAAGGAAAACACATTGTTTCATTTCTATTTTTAAAATTTTTGTGTCAAAATTATGGGTTATCGTTTGATTGAATGTAACTTTTCTGTTCAATTTTATAACCATGAAAACAAATCTGAGCAAACAAACCATTAGAGTTTTCTGTAAACATGGGTATAAAGGTTAATTTTGATCCGTTTTGTTCTAATGCCATCAAACTGATATTTTTGGATCTTTGATAAAAAGCAGGTAAATTCTGCTCAAGTATCAAACAACGTGCATGGTCGAACCCCCTTACAACATTTTCGGTTTTCAGACTGTGATTACGTTCTTTTGTGCACCACTTTCACGCGTGCTCTCAGTTTACTCCCTTTCTTTTTTATTCCCCCGGCTTTTTGTAACGGTTAATGAAACACGTCTGCACTGTCTGTGTCCTCTTTAACAAAATGTGAAACCTCACGGTCTTTTTCCTTCCAGCTTCCCAGGACAATATTTTCCCTCCTTCACACTGTGCCATGACTACAACGCAAATGCTGCAGAGTAATAAATGCATCGAAAGCAAATTCCAACTTACATGCAGTGACACGCCACATTTTTCTTCACATCTCACACTTTAGGGGAAAAATCATGCATGTAACATGGCTATTCTTTCAGTTTATCTCATTCTGACTACAATGAATTCGTAAAGTCAACCATAAAATGAGCAAATAGAAGACAAATGTTGGGGGACGGGGAAACTTTACAAATAGAGGCTTTAAGACTGTTAAATTTTCTATTTACAAACAAAAAGAGAAAAAAAAAAACCTCAGCGACTATTCAGACATAATAAATGTACAAACCTGCACTCCAACATACACAGAGAGAGCAACCATTTTCCTTACTCTTCATGCCTTCTTTTAATCCAGCTTTCTGTCCCAGCCCAGCTGGAGTCACACTGAGTGCCTGCCTGTTTCTCAACAACCTCTGTAGGAACCACGGAGCCATGGATAGACACGAGTTTCACAGCAGGTCCCGCTCGGCAGACCAGCGGCCCACTATAGAACGCCTCTCGTCCCGCTCGCGCTCCACCGAACGCCCCCACGACTCTTCCCTCATGAGGTCGATGCCGTCTCTGCCGTCTGGGAGGTCCGCGCCCCCCTCCCCTGCCATGACGAGGTGTGATCCAGATTGGAGAGGCTAGCGAAAGCAGACTTAGCAACTAGCTGGAGGTTTTGGCTACACAGTCATTTTCCAGAGTCTGAGCTATACTGGAGGGGGTAAAAAAAAAACAAAAAAACAATAGGAATTTTAAAAGTAGATTTCTGTTTTGCTACCTAAATAAAAAATCAACAAACTTGAGTTTGATTAGCTAACACTGGGATGTCAGCAATAGAACAGTTTTTGCTGTGAGGGTTTGTATGTGTTTACTATGTGTGAGAGATTGGATGACTGTGTGAAATTAAACAGGCAGCAGTTCCGTGTGTTTTCCCATGGTATTCTGACTTTGTCCAGCAGAATACTTTGATATTTCAACTCGATTTTACCGATTTGCTGAATGTTTTTAGTTCCATACCATCTTTGAGCTTTTAAGGGGCCGTGTTATGAGTTTTCCAGCCACATAAAACTTTTTTTAAACTTTTTAAACTTTTTTTTTTAGCACAATTAACTATCATACTATGATACCTTCAGTTCACATATAATTTAAAAGAAATGTGACTAAGTAATTTATGATTGAAACTGGGCCTCTATCGCTTTAAGAAAGTCCTGCTATTTTCAACACTGCGCCTTCAGGAAGTCAACACATGGCTCCTCTATCGACCTTTTAATAATGTTTTTAACAGTGTTGCACTGAGCAGTAGCTCCTATAACGAGCTCAGCAGACACAGAGTTCCACCAGATGTTTGCTAATTGCTGTTGGCTAGTCTGAAGGAGCTGAGAAAACGAGCCACAGAGGAGAGCTGCTCTGTGATGTGAAAGTTTGGAAGAGGAACTGCGGCTCGAAGGCGGAGCTAGGTCCACCCAAACGTTTTGTGCAGCTTGAACGGTTGCCATGGAAATTAAAGGATTACATGCATGCATGAAAAAAATCGAATCAGTTCTCCAGGTATGTTTTTGATGAGAGAGCATTACAACCTCATGCAAAGCTCAAAAAAGTCAATTTTACGCACCTCTGCCCCTTTAAATCAACCAAGATTTCTTTTTCTCGTCCTCCAGCGTTGCTCAACCTCTGTTAAAATGTTTGTGCAGCTAAAATCCAGCGCAGCCTTAGAGAGCTGTTCCCTGAAGCTCGTACCCGACCTACTCCTGACTAACTCATACTGTATGAACAACCAACCCTGCTTCCCAAATAAAAACACCTCCAGTCTCTCTCCTAATACCCTGCCTTACTTTACCTCACCCTCCTCACCGCAGTTCACTCCATTACCTGTTCTCTCAGTAACCCCATCCCCAAACCACCTGGCCACTTTTTCCCTCTTTATTTCCTAACAGCACTGTCGATGTTCTGTATTTTCTTTACACATAACTCAGGCACATTAATCCCGACCCCATTAGATAGCTTGCTACCTCTTTTTTTTATTTTTTAAATTCTTATCATTATTATTATTTCCACCACACTGCTCATGCACTTGTGAGTATAGCAGTGATGAGGGTAATATTTTTAACTTTGATTTCATTATTAACATCAACTGATGCTGGTTATCCTTGTGATGGCATTGTGCGTGTGTTTTTTTTTTTTTTTTTTGGTTTGTTTAATTTACTTTTGATTTCAAGCTGCAGAGAGACGGTATGAACGCATGGTCACACTGGTCTGCTGGATCTGCATTGAACTCTTTCCTTCCCTGCAGCCCGATGAGTCGACTGTACATGCATTCGTCTCACATCTTTTATTGCAGATCAGCTCCCTGCAGTTGATGTTGACCCTCAGCCTCCATATCATGTGCCAAAATGTCATCTGTTTCAAAACCCAGAGAGTGAGAGTGAATTGAAGGGTTAAAATCGTCTCCTTTTTTTGTACCACCACTGATGGACGGAAGAAGATTAGTGCCAATGAGAAAAAAAAACTTTAATCTTAGAATTCTGGTGTTTTTTTCCCCTCAGAACTCTGACTCTTGATTTCAGAAGATTTATGTCAAATTCTGAAAAAGAAAAGTCAGAATTCTGATTTTAATGTCCAAATTCTGAGAAAAAAGTCAAAATTATTCATTTTTCTTCTGTGGCCCTACTCCTCCTCCATACTGATGTGTCTGAAAGACCTACAAATATTATTCAGCGGACCAAATGAATTATCGACCCAAGATAAAATCATTTTCCA
Source organism: Poeciliopsis prolifica (assembly GCF_027474105.1). NCBI lineage: Eukaryota > Metazoa > Chordata > Actinopteri > Cyprinodontiformes > Poeciliidae > Poeciliopsis > Poeciliopsis prolifica. Next base: position 3,205,586 of record NW_026562392.1, on the reverse strand, counting down.
CCACTGCTATAATGGCATGACCTAACAAAAAGAAGGTGTTTTTAAATCTGTGATGTGGGTGCAGTATGGCCTCGCCCCACCTTCTCTCATCTTCTGCTTCACGTTGGTTTCTTTTTGTCACTCAGGGCACATCCTCGCAGTGGATCTGTCCAGACCAGTCCCACCAGTACCCCCATGTCCAGTAGACGAGGGCGCCAACTCCCACAGCTTCCACCCCCAGGAACAGATAGAAGTAAGTCACTAGACGTTAGCTAACCATGCTGCCTTGTTACTAGAAGCACTCGATGACTCCGCTGTTTGGGAGTGGGTTGCGGACTAAGAGAGAAATTCAAATGATTGACTCTTGACCTTCACGTTTGACGTAAAAATGTGAGATCATTTGTCTACAGAGTTGTTCCACGTACGGTTTGATTGATGCGTTTCTGTTTTCTTACAACACAATCCACCTTTGTTTGGTTTATTTCCGTTTTTTTCTCTCAGAAGACGAAAATGAAGGAACACAGTCAAATGAAGGTTTGTGTCTGGCTTGTGTGTGTGTTTTTTGTTTTTTTTAAGTCTTATCAGGTGGAACGTTTTAGTTGAGTTGTATTTCTCTCTATGAAAACTCAAACCTGGTCTGCGGTGCCTCGTGTCGTCTTTGCACCCTCAGCTTACCTCGTCTTCATTTGTTTCTGACCTCCTGATCCATCCGGACTGTGCAGGTTCTTCATAAAACCCTCGTCTGAGCACTTTGTGTGGACTATCGACTCTTTTTGCTGCTCGGACACTTTGTCAATGTAAATTATTAGTAATTCTATACGCACAGAAAACATAAATTTCTTTAGCTTTGCATGACATCTGGGGAAGAAATTGGACAAATTGAAAGAAAACTAGATGCAGGGTTGAGTCTTTTCAGAGAACTTTGTGAATCCACAAGGACTTTCCTTAAGTTCTCTAGGTCTACCAGTGTCTACTTGAGCCATTGTCACGTTCTTTCTCCCTTACTTCCTTTCTGTCTTTATCCAACTGCACTTCTGTAATTGGGAAACATTTCTAGAAATAGGACCTTTTCCAATGAAGCTTGATGTCAACTGGTTAAGTTACCTGATCTGAGGTAACTTAGCCTTCCTTCTTTCCTACGGAGAAGCTGCGATGTTGATGAAGTGTGCCCGTCCTTACCAGCTGTGGTTGGAAGTTCAGCGGCGTCTCGTTATAATTAAAAGGTGAATCATTTTCTTTAAAGTTTACGTACCAGCTGAAGAGGCAGCAGGAACGGAGGGAGCAGGACCGGAGAGCAGGGCGGCTGAATCCCACAGTGTTCCTCCAGGTGTGTTTCCTTCCACATAAACCTGCTCTAAAGGGGAGTCCCTTTTGCAATAAAAAAAACCGTTTGGGCCAATTATTTACAATGCTATTAACAAAAAGAACTTACAAAGCGGGTCATGTCTGTGGATGAGATTAATATGCACGGTTGGAGGTTTCAGTACATTCACCTATAAGCTTGAATGAATGATGTGAATGTTGGCAGAGATGTTGGATCCCCACAGTTCCTACTTCCTACTCGCCCATCTGTTTATGTGTTCTCTGTTTGCTTTGTCAACTGAGGCCATGATGGTGCTAAATGAACTAGTGGACACATTGGGACAGACGTTAAACAACAGTAAACAATTTAACAATCAATCAGAAATCATCAGCAACCTTCACTGGCATGGTTGCAAACTGTCACATTCTCCCATCAGTCCAGATGGATTCTTGCTTTTTTTATGACACAGATTGTTTTATTAAGCATTGGACCTAGATGCACTCTTTGGATTAAAGGACAAGGTAGAGTTTACTGGCTCCAACTTGATGAACATATAAAATATCTGCCTTCTCGTTTCTTTATTCTAAATTTGTTATGTCCAGCAAACACAAATTTGCTGAACATATCTCCATAACTTCCTGAAATAATGGAGCTAAATTGGGTCCATAAAGTTTAAACAAATTAAAACAAAAAAAAAAAGTTTAAAACTACTTTCAGATTATTTTTCTCAATTTCAAAGTATTTTCCAGGTAATTTTTTTTTTTAAATAATTCTTTTTTAAAAATTATTTTATGTTCTTATTTCTCGTTTGAACAAACTTTATGGCCTCAATTTAGCTCCATACATAAATTGTGCACTGCGCATAACTCAACAAAGTATCATTCAAGGTTAAAACAAACTGCAGTCTCTGGGTCAGTGGTGTGTTTGTGATGTGGTCTGTGGGACGATGTTGTACGTTGCTTCGAAGTTTCACGGCCTCATTGTCTGACGAGCGGCGATCTGCTTCCAGCTGCAAACAGCGAAGAAAAACCCCAGGGTCCGCCTGTAAACGGAAGGAAAGGCAAGTCCTCTGAATGCTGTGAAGCTTTGGGTTTGCTGTTGAACCTCCCGTTCTTCTGCCTCCTGTCCAGCTCGCGATTAAAGGTGTAACGACTCACCAGTTTGAGGTTCAGAAGAGCCTGAGCAAACATGATTTCAGCAGCATTTTGGCGTAAAACAAGAATCGAGTTTTTTTTCTTTCTTTTTACTAAAAAAAACAAAATCTGTAATTTGTCTGGGACATTCAAGTTTGTGTTTATTTCCCAGAAATGAGTAGAATACCCAAACATTATATTCAAGTATGAATTGCACGACGTCAGCATATTTTACTTCACTAAAAGTTAAAACTAATCATCTTAAGAAATCACCCAAGTAAGATTTGGGTGATTTTTTTTTTCCAAAGAAATGCCACTCAAGTATTTTGTAACTATTCAAATGATCTGATTTAATATTTTAAAACGATGTCATCGGACAGACAGAAAATGTAAAGTTGTACAAATTCTGGTGATTTAAAGACTTAAATGAAAAAGGTAATACAAACAGATAACCTGATTACAAATAACAGGAGAAATTTGCTAAATATCGGATTATTATCTCACTTTTAATTAGTAAAACAGAGATAATTAAACGCGACACAGTTTAAAACAAAAAAACATTTGTCATTAGTAGCCAACAAATGAACCCGCTGCAGCGTTTTTACTGTTCTTACCAAACATTCTCATATCTGCCATGTTGTTTTTGTTCGGGTCTAAAACTTACCTGGTGTCAGAAACTGGTTTGAGTTTCTCAGTCCAGTCACTTTTTCTTTTTTCATAAGAAATATACTTTGTTAACGTTACACCTCTATTCTCGACATCTACTTACTGTGATTTCTTTCAGTCTTACTAGTTTTGCACATTTCTCCGTTCCTTTAACTTTGTTTTGTTTTGTACTTCATAGATTGAACAAATTAATCCCTGTATGTCTTTAGTAACCTGAACAAATTAGACATACATTTGTATCTGATATCATTACATTTGTTGTGATTTCGAGATAGCATGACCTCTTCTGCCTTCAATACGTCCTCAAATATCTAACCCACCCTTACTGCTAATGCTAAGTCATTTTACCTAGCTCTAACAATCATTTCCACCTTGAATAACAATTATTATCAAACATATGCCCATAATTTATTTAATAAGATTGGAATTCTTTCTTGAGTGCTATCAATTCAAGGACAGTGTTTTACTTTTGTTGCAGCTACAATGATCTGGTAAAAAGTACAAAACATCTGTAGCATTTTTTGTTTTCCTGCTTTGCTGCAGGAAAACATCATCTAAATGATGAAGCAGAATCTGTTAGAGTAATAGGAGACAATTTTCTGAGCTGGCCAGCAGATGGCAGCATGGTCACAGCGACAGCTCCGGTATAGGAAGCTGTCGCTGCTTTCAGCCCTTTTCTCTTTCTTACTGCTCCTGGTGTTTATTTTATTTTTTTTATTTACTCACCTTTTGGCATGTTACAACTCAGTTCTACAGTTTTTCCTCACATAAAGTACGAAAAATACTTTCTCCAAGACAACCTGAGCTTCTCCGTCCTCCAGCGAGTGTGTGCGTGTGTGTGTGTGTGTGTGTGTGTGTGTGTGTGTGTGTGTGTGTGTGTGTGTGTGTGTGTGTGTGTGTGTGTGTGTGTATCTCCCATAGAGGTGACATGGGAGGACCAGCAGCGAGGGCTGAATGGCTCTTTGTCAGACGGAGGCTCTCAGCCACACCCCTCCCTCACTGACTCAGGTTGGTGGGTTTGAGAGTGAATGTGTGCCGCTTTAAATGACATCATGAATTTTAGATAACTAGTTCAAGTGTTTGAATTGTCAGTCACACGATGGTGTAAATAGTCCAGCCAAATCGCGCTGAAAAGGATGCAGTATCTCAACAGGTGTGTTTAGTAGAATAAAGAAATGATAGATCAGTAAAAAACACACTGGAGCTTCTACTAAGGGTTACTAGTGTTAGACGTTTTCTTTTGACACACTATTAAGGAAAACATTGCTGTTATAACTTTCATAAAACATAATTAAATTTAGCCTAAAGTGCTGTTCTCTGCTGGAGAATAGGGCATACTGCATGCTATTGCTGTTCATGTACTCATAATGTAAAACGATGGCAACAATTTTTACTATTCTCTTATTTCTGCATGTGTGTGTGTATGTGTTTTAGTATTTCTCACCTTGTAAAGCCAGTTTTTCCCAATACATGGTACATTATGAAGGTCAACTCCCACGTACTTTGCCCCATAGGAAGAAATCCTGTTTTCAGGTTCAGGTCTGGGTTGGGCTTTGGAAATGAATGAAACATTAACGGACATCAATTCAATGTCTGTGTGTGCGTATCTCTTTCCACAGTGTGAATAAAACCAACTAGTGGCTCCATTTCATAAGATTTATTTAAAGACATATTAGCCATAGCTTTTCTCTTTTGTTCTGGTTTTGCTATGCTGAATTTGTGTTATTTCCTCATGTCTTGAGGTTTTGTGTATGCTGCATTGTACTTCCAAAGAATCCCATCCTCATTAACCTGTGAACTAAGTCTCTTTCTCTCTTTGCTAACATAATGTGTCCTCCAGAGTCCATTTAATTTTGGTCTTTATGCTCCTACTGTCTTTTGGATTGTAGAAGCTGCTGCATTTTTACCAGACAAAGCAGGAGAACGATGAATGACATCAAAGCTTCTAAGGCTAAAAGCTTTTTATTTAACGTTCTTACATAAATGGATACCATTTTCTACAATTTGACAGAGCGAAAAACAACATTTGTACCTTTCTAGAAACTTGAACCCTAAAATAAAAGCAAATAAATACATTTTTTGTTCATGTTTAATACAAACCCGTGTTGTCAGCTCACAGGAAAAACAACATTTTGTGATCAAAATGTTGGCTGGTTGGCTTTGTGTGAATGTTGTACTATCAGCTGAATATTGTGTTATATGTAGGTAACTGACTGTTGTTGTGATATATAAAAAGTCAATCTTTTTACATGTCACGTTGTTGCCAGTGAATACAATTTTGTTAATTATTTATCTGTAGCTGTATCTGTGTGTATGTGTATCTTAAACAGACACGTTTGTATCTCGGGTGTCTTGGTCAGCAACACAACATCGTTTTTGTTCGACTCTCAATTTGATTATGCAAATGAGTCACCTGTCTCTGATTGCCTTTTTATTCATGCGCCTGTTGGTTAAAAAGGCATTAATCGGGTTTTATAGAACCAAAATGCTAATTTCGTTGGAAGGTGGTTGTAAAGATGAGTTGTGATGTGAGCGCTGCTTCAGATCAGGAATGAAGGTTGCGTGGGAAAGAGGTCAGAACGCTCACACATGTGGAGCAGTGGCAGCTCATGTGCTAACGTCCTGCGTGCTAACGGGTTCCTGTTTTCAGAGTCATGACTGCTGCTAGTGGAAGGTTCAGTTCAGTTTGTAGAGCTAAAAAGTCGGTTCTCGCAGGCTGCAAAGTTATTAATAACATAAAGCGGAAGGAAAATATGATTATGAATTCAGCATAAATATATTACAGAGAGAGAGAGTGAAATGCCTTGGAGCAGGAACTTACTGCTGTTGCATAACATGATTTCTGAAACAAACCAGTTGACTTCTGCATGCATCTGCCTGTCAATGTGTTTACATCTTAACACATACTCCTGCCTTCTACTTTGCTGCAAGGTGACATTTTACCAATTTCGCCTTTTTTCCCTTTTTTCTTTCTGGTGAGACACCAGCTGAGGGAGTTGGCTGTTTTTTCTTTTCGTGCTGCTCAGTGTCTTTAGTTCCTGCTGTGTTTTTCTTTCTTTTCTGTTACTTTTCCAGGCTTTCTCTCCCCACAAGAAGCGACACCCACTTCTTCCTTTACTCCTTCTCCTCTCTCTTTCTCTCTCTCTCTCTCTCTGCAGTTTTTGTCAGGTTTGATCCATTAACATCTCTTTCCTGTTTCAGCTCTTCCCCCCTCTCCCAGATTTCCTCCCCCTCTTCAGTTTCTAATGACTAAACTCTCGCCTTCTGTCTTAGCCTCTCCCAGTCTTGCACCTTCTTGCTCTGTTTCGACTTCCCACAACGCCCATGGTGGAGTTTGTGTGTTGTTGGAGAATGTGATGATTTTTGTTTGTGTCCTCTGTGTTTGCTGTTTTGCCAATGTTGTGTTGTATTGTTGTTGTGTTGTGTTGTGACCCCCCGACCCCCAACCCCGAACCCCATCTTCCTCCCCGACCCTCCTCCGCTTCTCTCTCATTCTAACCCTTCAAACCTGACACATTCAATGATGGCATCATCCACCCCTGTACAAACACACACACACGGACACACACACACACTGTCCTTCTCCAACTTGACACCCCTCCCATTTTTTACCCTTTGTGCATCCTCTTACATCCATGTTCCTCTCCTCTGTCTGTGTCTGTCCATTTTGTGATGTAAACCCAGAAGACACGGACTCACCAAGTTGGACGAACTCAGGTCTGTCCCTTCTTCTTCTGCTGCTTCCTCTTCTTTTCCTGCCCGCCCACCCCTACTCTCCTCCCCAGATTCCCATCCGCCTCCCCTCATCCCAGCCGTCTTTTCTGTCCGCGCTTTGCTCGACTCCATTCTCTTGCACTCTTTTAGTTGTCCTGTAGATGGCGCTTTGAGCTTCTGTCGTGTCTGTAACTTTATTTTCTGGGCTCTCTGGTCAGTGATAGCAAGCGTTTCCCATGCTGTTTCTTTACAGCAGACACTAGCTGTGTTTCCATTACGTATGTGTGCAAATCCTTGTCGATATTCTGCTGATGTCGAAAAAACACAATTTCACATTTGTTGTGTTTCCATCAAATAAGAAATTGAATTAAAATCACACATGATCGCTCAGGCGATAAGTTATTTGCAATCATGTCAGCGACAGATGTGAATGATTACATGAGATGTATTTATAATTCATCCTTCATTTATCAGCCATCAGAGGAGACATCTGCATCTTATTCAGACGTTGGAGCAACAAGCTCCTGATACTTGGGATGCGGCATTTTGGGGAAATTGTAGTGGCCGATTTTACAGAAGAGCTATGTATTCAACACAACTTTTTATGAGTTGTGTTACTCTGTGACAGCTCTGGTGGAGCCACATAGTCCGAAACCCCCCAGCCCCCACAAACCATCATCCTCCAACTACTTCCTGTCGTCTTCTTTGTTGTTTTCGCAGTTCTGCGTTTAATGGAAATGCAGCTATTGTTATAAGACCCTGTCCTACCCAGAAACAAAGTTGATAAGCTCCTCCTTAGTTATTTGTAGATTTTTTTTCTCCAGGCATGATTGTCAGATTAATTAGTAAGATGTTAAAATCAGGAGAAAATCTAAAAAGTGTGTGGAAAAGATCCAAAGGTTCCTGTTCTCTTTCACAATTAGGTGGCAGCTTGATGAGTGGCATTTAAAAACTTGTAAGCTGCTTCAATTTGTGTTGTTTATTTTGATGTTGGTCTCCGATTTCTCATGTGAATCATTTGTTCACACATGAGAATCTTTTCACATCTTACAAAGAACTATGAATGCATAGGTAAGCCTTCAGAAAAGCATTTAATCAGATGAATCAAAACTGACATTGTAAAAGCAGTTTAAATGTTTATCCAACTTGACACAGTTCACTGCATCTAGCATTACAATGGAATGCCTCTTATGCAAAAGATATTCTCTAAAGAAAGATCTGCAAGATTTTGTTGGGTTTTCATCTGACAAAAATGCTTTTAGTTGATTCTATCAAGCTGTAAAACACAAAACAGAACAAAACTAGCCTTCACAGGATGAAGGAAAGAAACTAAAAAAAAGAATCAAAAAACACTCAGATATTTCCCACGCAAAGAGCAGAGCATTCAGTCTGTTGCAGTGGTATGGTTTTAGGCTTAATGTGTATTTGGCGATTATTAATAAGTGGTTGCTGTGTTACGAGGAGAAAACTATAAATATGTCAATTTTGAAGAAAAAAATAATCATAATTGGTTAAGCTAAATGAAAAATAGGTGCTTTATAGTCGAAACTACAGGGTGAAAATAGCAATATAAATTGTTTTATCATTATATATTATTTTTCCATGATGACAGGTGAGGCTCTGCCTCCTCTGACCGCACGTCATTGAATACAACCAATAGGAATTTCAATAAGTTCTCCGAACTCTGATTCAGCATCCTGCACGATGTAGGCAGAGGAAAGATTTTAGCTGCTCAACCTCGCAGAGCTAAATGAGATTGATGGCATCGACTAACTCGCTCGCTCTTTGGTTAACTAACCACTTGTTCATTAACTTAGCTGCTTAAAAATACAAAAACAACACCGTGGAGCGAAAGGAGAACATGAGTACAACAGCTCCAGAGGAAACTGGATAAGACAGGAAAAGTCACACCATCATTGTGGCAGTATTTGAAATATTTAAAAGACCAAAAAGACGTGTTGACACGTCTACACCCACATGTCCGTGCACGGTTGCATTTAGGTCCCAGTTCAGAGTGACCAATCATCCTTATCAGCATCTGATTTGATGTGGGAGACAGTCCCACACGAAAAGGTTGTTTCCTGTCTGAACACATAATCCTTCTTCCTTTGGAGTAGGTTCTCTATACCTCTGTGCCAACTTTGATACTTCTTCCCTCGATAATAACTTTGACACCGAGTGTTGTTAGCACTCAAGTGTGGTGTGTTCACTGACCTTAAAACTATTAGGTTTTCTTTGTTGTTGTTTTTATATCTAACCAGTCAGCTGCAGTCACAATCATGCTCTGGTTTTGTTTCTCTACATCTGTCAGCTGATAAAAGCTAGAAACCTGTTTTGTGGGTTGTGAGATGTGATAATAAGCACATACTCACTAAACGTGACAGAGAACTAAATTAACAGAGAGACGAGTTTCCTTTATTTGAACCTCAATCTCAGCGTATCTGTTCTACTTTTTATCTTCCTGTCGGTGTGTATGTGTCTGAATGTTCAGGCTCATTGCTCATGTGCATGGCAAAATGTGTGTTTGCCTTCATCGAGTCACGCCATCGGATGATGCAGCTGTAGAGACGGAGCCTGCAGTGGGCCGGTGGAGGTGTAGCTGTGCATCTGTTTTCAATCCAGGGGTATTTTGGGACTGAACAACTGATGAAGATGTTCTAGTGGGAAGTTTTGTATTGATGTTTGTTTGTAGGAGGTTTTTCTGTAAACTTATTCTGCTTAAAAGAGATTTGATCCAAAAAAAAACAAAAAAAAAAAAAACACACAAGCACCAGTATAAAAAGGCACATTGAAATAAACGTCAGTTTAAGGATATTGCTGAGACATTTTTTATGTATTAAATTACTCCTGACATGTAGAAAGGTTTTTTTTTTGTGTCAAATATGCAAAATCTTGTGCAAATGGTTTAAGTTGGAGATTTGCAAATATGCAGGAATTAACTAGCAATATTTAGTGAAAATACTTCAGCATTTTAATATTTTAGTTTGAATATGCTGCAGCTCAGGTGGAACAGGTTGAATGTGCGCGTAAATCCAGTCAACCATTCTGCTTTTTTTCCATTTTGACCCGTCTCATCACGGCTCACCAGATGCTTGTCTCTCACCACGGCAGAATGACCTTTCACCCACAGTGCAACTTCCTGTCTGACCAGCATGCGTCTCTGTGCTCAGGTATGGACATGGAGGAGAAGACCAGGCAGATGAAACTAAAGTTGAACATGTACAAACAGGGAGCCAGCTCCGACTCCAGACTGGAACAAGACTACCACAAGGTACAGACACACCCAGAAAACATCCACTTGGTGTCTGGTTCTCATTCAGACCAAAGGCCACACCGTGTGGCAAGCACTGGAAGCTGTCAAGCATGATGCTAACCCACGTAGCTACATCCAAACATGCTCATTTTTGGTTCATGTCTTAGTAGAATATTTTTGTTTAAAACACAAAAATCTTTTAGTTCCTGCTGATTTTTCCCCCCACATGTCTCATAAAGTTGAATATTAAATATTATTAACCTTTTGAACTTTTTTTTGTAGTTTTTCACATTCCAGCCACAAACTTTGAAGTATTTTATACAAATTTTTATTGATTGAACACAATATGATGTTTTGCATAATCACACACAAAGGAGTGCATAAATACATGTACGGCTCTGGAAAAAATGAAGAGGCCATTGCAGTGAACCCTTTTGAAAACCTCCTGGTTTTTCCACCAAATACTGATTTCTGAACTCTTCCTGAGTTAAAATGTTCACATTTTTGTTTCTAAGTGAATAGGAATTTGTTTTCTTTGCATCATTTGAGGTCTGAAAGCGCTGCATCTTTATTGTTGTTTTGACCATTTCTGTTTTTCTGCAAATAAATACAAAATTTTTGCTTGGAATTTCGCAGACACGCTGTCAGTAGTCCATGGAATAAAAGAACAATGTTCATTTTACCTCTAAAAAGTAAAGTCAGAATATTTGATCATTTAAAGTGATCTCTTAATTTTTTTCAAGAAATGTAATAAGTTAAGCATTTATTTGTGATTAATCTTATGATGTCCATAGTTAACTCACAGTTATTGGCAAATTTTTTAGCAGGAGGGAAGGTAAAAAATGTTTGGATCTTCCACGCTTATTGAGACATAACCAAACAATATACATATGGGTAGGCCACACTTTTCAGATTTTTGAGTAATAATTTTTTTTCCTTTGTGTTTTGCCACATGAAATCCCAATTGAATTTGTTGAATTTTGTAGTTGCAATATAGCAAAATATTTGAACGTTATTAATTTTATACGGTACATGAACAGATTGCTTTGACTAACTTGGAGCAATGTGCTAAATACACACTCCTTCGTCGCTTGACTGAGAACAAACAAAAACCCTTTGATGTTTAACACATCGGTTTGGAATGAGGGATGGAAAAATAAAAGCTTACACAACCAGAGCCCAGAGCTTCCTCTTATCATTTTCGGGAATGTGACACCAGCTGTTTCCATAATCAGATGTTTGCCTTTCTGCTCTGAAAAGGGCTCTGAAGACTTCTAGGGAACTCGGCCTGCTGTCTCGCTGCGCCAAGACAAAGACTCTGCTCTCCTTTTAAGTCGGTGCTATGAAAGCGATTGAACTCAGAGAAGCTGCATGCTAACTCAAGTCTATAAAAAGCAGATACAGGTGTTAGTCGTTCGCGTCTGTTGAATATTTGTTTTCCTCGAGCTCCCATTGACAGAACAGTGTTCTTCCTACTAGTGAGCTGGACTCTACTGGGCAAGTGCTCTGCACAGAGCAGTTACTGTAACACTCGGCTCAGCCGCCCTTACAGGAAACAGTCCCTGAACAATATAAACACAGTTCGATTCAAGCCGGCTGCGTGTCATTCCCAGACCAGCTTCCAAGGAAGCCGTGGCGTAATCAAAGCATCATTCTCTCTTAGCCAATTAATGGCTGCTAATTTTGATTTACCATTTTATTGGACAGAAAGAAAACAGTAATTCTATGAACCCCATGTAAAAGTCATGAGGACATGTGCCAAGCCAGTTTCACCTTTCATCGTCCAGAACAAAACCAAAAGCTCTTGTGAAGATGCTGTGTGAATGGAGAGAGGCTCATCATCCATATTAGAATCAGTTCCTACTTGGTCAAGAAGTCAGATTTCTGATTGTAAAAGTTCTTCGGGATAAAGACCCTGTGCTTTCTTCATGATGTGAAGAGACTAAAATGAAAATACGTGGATACAATGATTTTTCTTACGTTTGGGGAAAGAAAAAGGCGAGAGCGCTATCCACATCCCGACAGGTAACAGCAGAGCCTTTTTTTTTTTTTTGGTGATTACATCTCGATATAAGGAGAAATATTGAAGTAACATTTCAATACGTAAAAGCTTGGGCACAGATGGGAATAATTCACCGCTTCCATCAGGAGAAATGAAGCAAAATTACTGCTTGTGGAAACAGAAAGACTTGGCCAAAAACTCTACAAATCATAAATAATAATCACAAATAATGTATGTAAACTTCTGATTTTGAAGAAAGTTTTTGAAATTCTCTATAACTATTGAAGCATTTGGCAAAGAGAAACAGTTTTAGTGATCTGATCTGAAACAGGAACAGTTCAGTAGAAATGATTTGCATTCATTGTACATGTTTATTTATTAGACGCGTGCTGCATCATAATGAGTTTGTTTCATCTCTCTGCCATGGTGGTCAGGAGGCGGAGCTAACAGATGATTGGTGTAGCTGACAACTTAAATGTTGAGTTTTGTTTGAGCTACTGTTGGAAATGACTCCATGATTGACTGCAAATATGAAATAACTTAATATTTACCTAAATGACTCTGCTTTCACATATAACGAATTCATTGTTTATGTGTTAAATCACAGGCACTTTCCAATCATAATTTTTCTTTTTTTTTTTGTTGCTAATGCTAGTTTTTCGTTTGGAAAATGTTGGCCAAATGCCTTGCTTCAATAAAATACCTTTTATGATCTGTTTTCCTTTGTGTGCAGCGCTCAGGCAGAGACCCGCGGGGCTCCGACAACTTGTCGGCCAAGTCGTCGGACAGCGATGTGAGCGACGTGTCCGCTGTGTCGAGAACCAGCAGCGCCTCTCGGTTCAGCAGCACGAGCTACATGTCTGTCCAATCAGAACGGCCGCAGGGAAACCGCAAGATCCGGTAAGCTCACGCCCACCACAGCGAAACAAAATCACTGTCCTACTTTTATACCCTCGTATAGTTGTTAATCGGGAATGAGAACGTTTTTTTAGGGTTTTTTTTCTGTTGAACCTATTTGAACCCAAAAAGAGAAATTGACTCTTTTATACAGCATTTTTTCATAGTTCTCTGTTTTTAGGACACATGAATCAAACTTCTTGAACTTTGCTTAGTCATGCTGTGGCGCAATCTCTGACCCAAAACTGTTACAAAATTACACCAAATCTTTCGATCTTGTCTCCAGTCCGACTGAAACCAAATTCATTTGCATGGTGTCTTGCTCTAAGCTTGCTTTTTCTTCTTTTCTTTTCTTCAATCATTTTGCTTTCTTCACTGCACTGCATCTCTGGATCTCATGTTGTTTTTATGTTGTTCATGCTATCTTTGATTTTCTTTCCGCTTTGCATGTGCTGTTGTCTTCGCACCCGTCTCCGTTTTCAGCCAGTTGCAGTCGAGAGGGCATTCATGGGAAGTGGATGAGCAGTTAGGAGAGGTGCAGGAGGAAGATGAGGCTGGAGACAGGGGAAGAGAGGCTGGTAAAGCGGAGAGACGTCAGGGTGAGAGCAAACAGTCGGGCAGTAAGATAGACATGGAGATTCAGGAGGAGTTGATGGATAAAGAAGAGGACTTGCACCAAAGGAGTGCCTCAGACACTAACCTCAGGTAACACATGTGCAGTGGCCTAGTTAAAGATTGCCACTAACTTTAGTAAGCACCTGCAGCCCTTCTGGCCTACTAACTTCTCCATGCTCCTATAACTGTACAGTGCTGCTCTCCACTCTTTACCCAACATGGTGACTGTGGCCCTGATATCCCTACTAATACTTTCAAAGTGGAGCATTGCCACCTGATAGAGGAAATGTGTGGCAAAGAAAGGACGAAACAAATCATCAAGAGCAGAAGTTATATAGGGTGTGTTCACACCAGTCTAGTTTAGTTCGCTTTAATCAAACTCTATTTCGTTTCATTGGAAGGTCAGGCTGGTTTGGAGAAGTGTGAACGCACAATCAAACTCTGATGCGGACCTAAAAATCTAGATCTCAGTTCGGTTGAAGTGAACTTTGGTGCGGTTCAAGCCAAGGACACCAAATACAGCCAATCAAGTCTATTCTTTACCAGCAGTTTTTTTTTTTTTTTTTTGCATCTCTAGTACGAATGTGGTTATAAAAATAAATATCAAATAAATGGATCAATTGCTGCTGTAGCATGATCTCACCCAAAAAAACAACAACCATCAATTTAAACATATTATAAGAATAATTATTTGAAGTAAACAGTGAACTTATCTCTCATCTTAACTGTATGCCGTGGTTAAATTGGAAATGATGTATTACTAATATGTTAATACTGAGATCATTAAATGTTAAATATCCAATCAGTAAAAATCTGAATCATAAATTAAAAAATAGTTTTGTTTTCTTTGCATAAAACAAACATTAATGGTTGAATTTTTTTTTTTTTACTTTTTGACCTGAGCTCAATGACCTAAACACTGTTAACACATCTTTACTAGAAGTGCCGATAACTGTGACCATCACTGTATGATGGGATGGTTTGTTATCTGAGTGTCAGGTGATGAGTTTACAGAGAAGTGAGAGCAGATGGTAACAACAACCACAGATGTAATCTATGTCACTGAAAACAATCACGATATATAACAGAAAAGACCTAGATAAAGAAAACGTGAAACAATAAACACCTTCAAGAGAAAAACAGCAAAGTTACTGATTCTTTAATTACTTTAATCACTCATTCTATCTTAAAGTTTCTCAGATGTTGTTCTTGAAACTAGTTTTTTCTTTTTTTTTTTATTAGTACCTCATCTAGTTCACTTTTTTGGGTGGAAAAACGTGACGGACTTATTGCACTTTCACCTGGAACATGTGCAGAACGGAACAAAGCTATCGCTGTCATTTCAAACCGGTGCACAGAGATTAGGTTGTAACGTACTGAAATTAAATTTAAATTGGCACCGTTTCAGCGCGGCCACGAGAGAAGGAGACGGAGAGAGCGAGGCGACGTCTTCGGATGCGAACACTTTCGGAATAGCAATTGTGAAAAGTATGTCAGGAGGAAACTGATTCTGAATCCCAGAGCAGGAGAAAAGCTTAGCTTGCGCCGCTAATAAGACACTTCACCATCAAATTAAATTCACAGCAGGATCCAGGTTACTGCCTCACTCTCCGATATTAGAGCTGCCCCCTTGGTAGGCAGAGAAATCACGCTGGGATTAATGCCATGTGCAGTTAACGTTACAGCAGGACGTACAGTCGCTTCCTTGAGGAAAACTCATTCTTAGAGCAAAACCGAAAGCATCCGCAGATGTATTGTTTCTGGATGTTTTTTTTTTTTTTTTGCGCTTCAGCAGGAGGATTTGGTTTGCAGATTGAAGCAAAGAATATGAAGACTTGCAGACTTTGCTTTGCTGTTTGTGCTGCTCTGTGTTTCGATGTTGCATCCATGTGTTGTCTGTCAGATTGCATTCATCACTCGATCTTAGTCTCTCTGCACCTTTTCAGCTCAGACTCACTCAACACGCCATGAATGGTTTACGTTAAAATGTTGTAAGATACCGAGTGGACTCACTTTCAGAGAAGGAACTGGTTCCACTGTGTGGTCGGTTCTCCCATGACTGCTGCAGTATAAAACCGGTGCGCCTACAGCGCCTCGCCAAAGTACTTTTACCCGTTGGACCTTTTCACATTTTGTCACATTGCAATTATTTTATGTGACATAAACTGTGACATAAACACAAAGCAGACCGTTATTTTGAAGTGAGAGGAAAAAAAGGTCAACGGTTTCCTGACATGTATTTTTGTATCGATGCTGCAGATCTGCCTTTAGAAGTCTGTCTCTTCCAGATGATATTATTCCAACTCTACTTCACAAAATAGCTGAGATTCAACCAGACTGGATTGAGTGTGAACTGCAATTTTCGTGTCTTACCACTGACTCCCAATTAGATTTGTGTCTGAACTTTGACTGGGTCTGCGACCCCTTACAAATGTGCACAATATTCTGCTAATGTTAAGAAAAATAAATAAATATTTCTATTTAATAGGAAACACAATTAAATAACACATGAGTAATTTGTTCATCCAATGAGCCATTAAAAAACACGCAGCTCCGTCATCCTCCAACCACTTCCTGTTGACGTCTTCTTCGTGGTTTTAGCCAGTGGCGACGTCCAATAGTTGATCTTGTGACTCGTGTGATGTGAAACGTTTGGTGGAACAAACTCATTTTAATATGGTTAAAAAAAAACACCTCATCAACTTTTCATTGAAAAACAAGAGCTTTTTTTCAAAATTGCCATGATTCCATTAAGCAGATTTATTTTCTAAATGTAAAATTGCATAGTTATAGGGTCAATGGAAATGCACCTAAACAGGCTTAATATTCTGCTGAAAGTCAACTTCCGTACCATCTAACAGGTTTTCTTCTAATCTTATATTTAGCTTCATGTATATTTTCATTCACTCTGATAAGCTTCTGTGTTTCTGCTGACGGAAAACGTTCCCACAGCCTGGTGCTGGTCACGACCACCGGCCTTGTCAGTTTTCAGCATCATGTATGTAGGTCACTTGGATGTGAATGGACTCCTTTTAAATGATGACTCATGATTTGATAATTTGGCTCGTACCACGTTTAACTTTTGTCCCAGCTAATTTCACGCAGATAAAACATAAATATCCTGCTCCTGTGTTTCCAGCTTTAGAAGCTCGGAACACTTTGAAAGCTAGTAACCAGGTAATAACAATAATAATAATTTAAAAAAAATAGAAAAACAATCACGTGACATCCCAACTTGAAGCTAGTGTAGCGCTCTGCTGTCAGAGTCGAGGAAAAACCCGACAAGCTCAGTCAGGTGGCGTAAAGATCGCCACAAGCGAGAAGCTACATTTACCGATGACTCATGATTTGTGTATTAAGGTCACAATGTGCACATTAAACACGCCTGTTCTCTGTGATCAACTCTATTTGTTCTCAGACCCTGCAGAGAGAAACGAATGTGCGCCCGACGCTTCAAGCTAATGCCGTTTTCACTGTTCTTCAGGACTAATGAAACATCTCAGAAGCAATTTTAAACCACATGTAAAATCCTAGTTTTTCTTATATTTAATACATCAGCTTAATAGTAATGTGGCTCTTATCTGAGGTAAAGAGGATGACTACTTTTGGCTGTTTGGAACAACAAAAGAGTCATGAAAGTTTAACATTTTATGAGCATATTGGAGTTTAGAAAAACATAAATAAATGCCTTGCACAAAACGCTTATTGTTGTTCACAGGACAAAAATAAAAATCACCTGCAAAATGTTATCTACAAACTGATGTTTTTCCAATACATTTTTCATCTTTACGTACTAGAGCGAGATTTTCTAACGTTGGTTTATTCATATTTATGTACAGCAGGCCGGTCTGTCTGTAGAAAACAGAAATCATATCGCAAAGCTTTGTTTGGCCGGGGAACATCTTGGCCTGGACGAAAAGGCCTGGAGAGCAATCTGCATGATGAGGCACAAACCGTCCCACTTTTCTACGCAGAGACACTTATACAGCGCACGCACGCGTGCGTGTGTGTGTGTGTGTGACTCTGGGCCAGAACCTGTTCAGAGACTGGTGAGACAGTAAAGAGACGAGGTTTTGCTGGAGCGGGACATTCCGTTTACTCAGGCGTCAAGTCCAGAGTAACATCATGCATCAGTAATCTAGATGTTTACCAGAACTGTAACCTGTGTGTCTTTATTGTGAATCTTTCACATTTTGTCATCTTGCAGCAAAAATTTTGATCATTTGTGATTTATTTGAAAAAAAAGAGAAAAAGGACATACTTGTGAGTTGAAAAGAAGATGAGGTTTTCACAAATTATTTTTAAATAAAATCAGAAAAGTGTGGCTTGAACACCTATTTTTCCCGTTTACTCTAATAACTCTAAATTAGATTTGAATTGATCAATTACATTTTGAAGTTTTCTGATTAGGTTTACCAAAATCTAAAGCAATCTCATTTTAAATTTACGAAGCAATGCTAAATGAATTATTTCAAAACAGAGTACGGGACGAACAGAGGGCAAGTATTTTCATCCCATGGAGTAATGTTCTCTGGTTGGGTGGGAAATGTTTTAGCCTACATAAAACAAAAAAATAACATTGCAAAGGGTCAGTATTATGTAAAATTACAAAGTAAATTTTGATATATGTAACATTTTTATAACTGACGATAACAGCGTCTTTATTATGCTATAAAATAGCGCCATGTGCCCGGAAAATACACAACAACTGCCCCTTTAACATGTCATCCCCCTAATGGAACATGGTGGTGGCAGCATCATGCTGTAGGGATCCACTCAGCAAGGACTGAGGAGCTGGTCAGAGTCAAATTAATGGAGCAATCCTGCAAGGAAACGTGCAAAAGAAATGAGACAAAGAATAATAATAATGTCATATGAAAGTATCACTCACTTCAGGTTTCTGTTAGTTAAGAAATGTTCAACCAATGCATCTCTTTCCTTTAACTTCACAGTGCGCACGATCTGGGGCTGATCAATAAAATTAAACGTCAATAAAATGCATCGGAACTTGTTGGTGAATGCTTCCCTTCTGCACTGCATTTGATAAATGAAAGAGGCAGCATTATGACTGTGTCATGTTTGGGAAGCGTCACATTTTTTTATTGAACAGACATCAAGTTGAGATGCTTGATGTCTGGTTTGAAGCCTCACTCCCACAATGACAGAACCAAAACTGATAGTGGAAGCATCGAGTAAAACCGTCGGCAGCACACATCAGGTCATAAAAACAAGTAGAGTTTTAGACTTAAAATGGTCAAATAAGATAGTAAACATTTCAGTCGCACTGAGATCACTTTACAGATACCCAGTGGATTTTTCAGTCGCTCAAACCAGTGAGGAGTTTGATTTTATAAACTTTATTATACAGAAACCTCGACATCACGAGGCCTGATGTTTAAAAACCCGTCAGAAACAGGTGATAAAGCCACTTCCTAGATCTTCAACAGCATGTCTCTCCATAAATTGTCTCCATAATCCTGTTATGTGACGGAAGTCAGTAATTAATTAATGAACGGTACCCTGGGGGAGTTACATGGACCTCATCCTATTAAGAGCACATGATCCAGAATGTAATTTGTCTCTTAAAGATAATTTTACTGGCAGAGCTAAAATAAGACTTTAATTTGGACTCTGGCCTACATTATTCCAAATGAGAGTCGCAGCAGAATAGTTCAGCTGGGGAAAGGCAACTTGTCTTCTGTGCTCAGTGTTCTCTTTTCGGGGGATAAATCAGCCGGGATAGGGATGTTGTTCTACGTAAAAACAGAAGCATTGTGATCAAACCTGCCGATTCGTTCATTTTGCAATAGACTTGCACTTTCAGATTCAGGTTTGGAAGCAGGAGACAGTCGTAGTTGGTTTTTATTGCATGGAAAATCAGTGGAATGTGCAACAGAGTCTCCGAAAATCCTTAACTATCCTGTATGCCGTGAATCTCTGTACCTGAACTCTGTCCTTCTCTCCTTCTCACCCCACACCTTGTCCCGTCCTCTGTCCTCTCCTCCCTTCACCTCCCCTCTCCTGTCCTTCCACATCTTCTCCTCTGTCCTCCGTTCTCCTGTCCCTCCTTCTTTTGTCTTCACCCCCCCTCCCTCCCCCCTCCCCCCCGTTGCCGTGTCAATGGCGGTGGCTGACAGTGACTTTGCATCCAAAATGAAAAACAGGCAGATGGGCACATCCGGTGGGGTGAACATGACCAAGAGCACAAGCATCAGCGGTGACATGTGCAACCTGGAGAAGACGGACGGCAGTCAGTCGGACACGGCGGTCGGCACGGTAGGCACCGACGACAAGAAGAGGCGCTCCAGCATTGGTGCCAAAATGCAGGCCATGGTTGGCATGTCACGCAAGAGCCGGAGCACCTCGCAGCTCAGCCAAACAGGTAGGGAGCAAACCTTCCTGTCCGGTCGCACTGCATTCTGTCTGCTTCTTTGTGAGTCTTGCCTGTGATGAATCTTATTTACTCCTTTTTAAGTTTTTTTTTGTTTCCTCCACTTTTTCACTCCCAGGGCTTTGGTGCGCTTAAGGACCGTAACGTCTAACCACTCCACGTTTTACTTTCAAGGTTTCTCTCTTCCCTTCTAGGTGAATGTTGTCCCGGATGCGGTTCTCTTATTTTACAACAATAATCCTCTGATTTATTGAGCCTTTGCAGATCTGTTTTCCCTCTCATTTCTGCAGTGTTTTTCTTTTTTTTTTACTCTTTCCTAATAAAACTGCTTGTTGCTTTTCTTTCTTTTTAGCGCTTCTTTTTTTTGGGGGGGGTTTCAATGTTCAGTCGTGGAAAACATTTTGTAGTGTGACCATATGCAGATCTTTGTTTCTTAGTTTCCATGTACATTTACGGATATGGGTGCTCAGATTTTTCTACAGAAATGCGCATTTTCTTAATGAGCATAGATGCAATGTCTTTTTTTTTTTTTTTTTGCATGTCTTTTTTAATTTACAATAAATTAGTTACTCTACCGGATGCTCCACTGAAGTTGATGTAAAGTCTGGCAGGCGGCATGCAGGGATCTTTCTTAGTATATGTGCATCTCATCTCCCTATATGACTGCTGCAAAGAGCTAATGCCTCTCCACCGTGACAAGATTTCTGACAATTACTTCTACACAGTGGCGCTTTTTATTCAGATTTACCAGGAAAGCATGATAGACGGATGGCGAGTTGAGTCGCCTGTGTGCAGAGAGGAAGGATGAGCGAGACAGCGAGACAGCGAGGCAGCGAGGCGCTGCGCTCACGTGGCACGGCGCTGTTCCCCCGTCTCCTGAAGTAAACGGCACACATCCTTCTCTCTGTGGACAAACAACTTGGTCATCTCCTCAGTTTTATTGTAGAGATTTTCAAGATTTCAAACGCGTTGTTTCCGACGAGCGGCTAAGAGACGGGGGAGGCTTTTGTCGTCGCCTGCTGACAGTTCAGCAGCGGTCACCAGCAGGCCTCCGATGTTTGCGCAGCCTCTTCGTTTTACGAGGAGCTTTCAGATTCAACAAAACTGCACGTGCACACATTCCCCTCTCCCTGCAATATGAATCTCCCAGAGCTTTTAATATTTCACTGGGCTCCTTCTCGGCGCCCAGGATGGCGAGAGCGCATCTCAGTCCGTCAGAGTGACTGAGATCAGTTTTAACAGGAACGTGTCCAGGTTGCCCTTCGCCCTACTTGTTCTGAGTGGCTCAGCTTCCACTTCATTGGTGTATTCAAAACATGGTGGATTTTTTTTTCTTGTTTGCCAGTGAGGTTTGAGCAGTTCAGTGAGGCAGCATAAATCCAGCTCCCCCATACACAACTTAGTTTAATGGACGTGGTTCTTGGTGATCACCTGGAACATACGTATTTTGAAGCTCTGGACTGTCTTTTTGATTTGCTTAGTTTTTTTTTAAATTTTATTTCAACTTTTTATGGGGAAAAAAAGACCTTGACTTTGTTGCTGATTGCAAAGTCCTTGTTTGAAGCAGATGAAGCACATATTTATATATTTGAGGGTCATCTCCATCAGATACCAAGATTCATTTCAGTGGTTTTTGAATGATTTGTACCAAAGTTTTTAGTATTCCATCGAAAAGATCCCCAGATTTCCCATAACGCTGAAAGCTACAGAGAATGGCTGAATGTGTCGGTGTCTCTGATTGGACTAATGTAGGTGTCGTCTCGCCATTGGCTACATTTTGTATGAAAATATATTTCTTTGTCTCTGCACTATTTAAACATCGTCAACTTCCAAAACTAGTTATTTTTTGCCAAAAGTGGTGTTGATTATTTTTCTGTTATCTAAATCATCTTTTGGGGAAAAAAAAAAAGACTTTTGCCAACTTTTTAGGAAGGTGACGACATCAAAAACAAAAACAAAACATGCAAGTAGTTTATCCAGCACTTGGGAACTTTGCAGGTTCTTGAACTAAAATAGAAAATACCGAGCATTGTAAGGCAAAAGTGATCACTCTGTTATCTGAAGTTGTTGGAATATGTATGTCACACAGACGACACGACGCGACCTGATAGCTGGATAAACAGGTCGGCTGATGTTGTTCGGTGGTTGACAGTTTGGGTGTCGTCGCTCACTCGCCTCTCGGCCTGCTGGACAGATTCCAGCTGCGATGCTTACAGATGATGATGTTTGGTTATTTAAAGCACTTCAGACTTCTTTAGAGTCACTGACGTGATAATCCTTTATGTATGTAGTGCTGGCGATAATAACTGGGTTTGTGTCCGTGCTGTGAAAACTGCAGGTATCAAATCCTAAATGTTGGATGGTGTTGTTGAAACAAGAGCTCTTCGTCGATACACCGTCTGTGTGTGTAACCTGTATGCATGTTTGACCAGTTAAAGTGGATCCTGAATCATTAAGCGGATAAACGAAATTCAACATAAAGCCATTTGTCCTTGCTCATTTACCTTGAATTTATTGCACAAAGAGTCAATAAAATTATAGACTGCAATCACAGATCAATTGTATTTTATTGTTATTGTTATTATTTGTAAACTCTAAATAGACCTTGGAAATTTCATTTGTTGTAGGTGTTAATGTTTGGATTATTTTACAGTTACTGTTTAGTTTCAATACTTTTTTTGTCCATAACGAGGAGCTGAGTTGTTTTCTCTAAAAGTCAGTGTAATAACTATACATAGATGCACTGCAGTAAAAAAAATTCTCATGTCACAGTATTTCTAATTTGTCCTAAGTTTAGCATAAGTAATGATCACTTTTAACTTTTGATGCACCATCGTAAATTCATCGATCCCCTAATACATTATTAACTAAGGCAGTTCAAACATCATCTTCTGGATTTGATTTTGTTCCATTTGTCCTGTCAAGACATAATTATTATACCTACATTGAGTTGACATTTGAATGGACTTTATTATGAGGAACCATGTTGACGGAAAAATCTTTACTCTGAAGCTATGAATAGAATTACTATTGTTGCGTGAGGCTTTTTTTGTTGTGCAAAATACAGAATGACTAACCGGATGCTTCTTTGGCTTTGAATCTTTTTTTTTTGCAACTTGCATTTGATTTTTAAATACATTTTCAACACTCAGACTGATTTAAAACAAGAGAATTTTCCATATCACTTCATGAAAAACATATTTCGTAGCATAATTGAAACAGCTGTCTGTGCAGATAATGTCGTACACGAACACAAGAAAAGCGATTGCTGATTTGGAATTGCTTAGAAAGACTAAATCTCTTTGGTAGGAAAAGTTAGGAACTTTGCAGTTCCTCGCTGTCCCAGTTCTCTTGTGCTATCGCCACTGACAGTTTTGGACCTTTAAACTTGTATGTGAGGCTGTTTTTAGACGAGCAAAAAATAGCTGAACTCTGAGCATCTGGCTGTGGTGATTTATGCGTAGCGCTGAGTTTGGTGCCATCTCAGCAGCTTCTCTGCTTGCTGAGGCTGCTGGTTGTTCTGCTTCAGAGCTGCAGCAGACGTGCAGATCTTCGGGTCCTGCATGATCACAACTCGGCATCATGATTTCATGCATCACCCTGACGGTTTGTGGATTCCAGGCTGTTTAAACTGTTTCTTCTTTTTTCCCCCTCTTATGCTTTTCTTTTTCTGTCCATTCGTTTGTTCACTTGTAGTCTAACCTCGCTTTTGTGTATTTCACCTTTTAAATCCTTATCTGCTCCTGTCCTCTTTCCTTGACTATTAAATTCATTCACAGGAGAGTTGTTAATCAGGCTCAGCTCTCCAGTAAGCCTCTTGTGTGATGGCCTAAATATCACGGAACATCTAGCCGAACCGAAAGTATTCACACAGCCTGGTGGGTTTGGTACGCATGTGGACAAATAGAGTTGTTTTATACCTGAACATAGGCAGGATATTTAGGTGGGGAACCAAGTGCACAACCTGCACATTAGCTTGTGCACATTAGCTTCATTTAGGTGCATTAAATGTTTTCAAAGTTAGCATTAGCTAAGCACATTAGCTAAAGCTAACTTTGAAAACATTTAGCGCACTTAGCTAGCCCTAAACTAATTTTCTCGATACATTTTATCAACATTAGTTTCTGCTAAATATCACGTCTGTATGGGACTATATGCTTTAGTGTAGCTTTAGTTAGCGGTGCCCACTACTGCTTATTGTATTTTACATTTGTATGATGAACTTAGATGACCTGGACCACAAATTCCTCATCATTTACTTCTTAATATAATAATTTAAGAAAAGATAAACTTAATTTAGCCTGTTCAAAAGTTAGATTCTGTTTTTAATACACAAGCATGTTGTGCACGTTAACCTTTGGATCGCTGTTCGGTCCTTTCTTCTAATAGCGAAAAAACACATTTTTGACTTTTTTAAAAAGTCATTGTGATACACTGTCCTCTCTGGGTTCATCAAAGCAGTCTTTAATGCCATATCCATACTACAACTGTATGGTTTTCAGCTTCTCTAAATGAATTACCACATTCAAATCAGCTAATACAAATAAAACATACACAATACATCTTGCATTCAAATGTGACGTTTCCTTTTTCCCCAAAAAAATCTACAAATAAACTTCCAGGCTGCAATTTTTTTTAGCTGCTGCTAAAAATACAGTATGGACTACCTCTTTGGACTGCCGTGAAGACGTCGGGAGCTCTGATGTCACAGAGGAAGTCTGATGAGACATCCAGTAGAAAAATACCGCGGTGAGGCTAATCATAAGCCATGAGGTTGACGCTTCCGCTTCCCACAAAACTGGTCAAGATACGTTTCCTCTTTTTTTTTTTTTTTTTTAATAAGCTATCATGTTATGGTGACGACGTGTTTTCTCGTTGTGTATGAGAGATATCAGCTGGCTTGACGTCAGCGGTTTGTATCATATTTTTCTCTATCTTTCCATAAGGTGAGGCTGTACTCAGATCCCATGTCATTCCCTTGTGAGCGCTCCGTCTGTTAGACTTTCAGTTTGTGTTCCTGTGAGAGGAGCAAGGCAGCCAAGAGCCGGCCCAATCCAACATCTTCTGAAGTTAACACCC
The DNA here is from genome assembly GCF_027474105.1 of Poeciliopsis prolifica. NCBI lineage: Eukaryota > Metazoa > Chordata > Actinopteri > Cyprinodontiformes > Poeciliidae > Poeciliopsis > Poeciliopsis prolifica. The sequence continues at coordinate 3,180,554 of NW_026562392.1, read as the reverse complement.
AAGTGTCTGTTTTGCCTCAGAACATCCGCTGAAGATCTGAAGGTTCTCAGCTGAGAGAAAAGCCAGAGAACAACCTAGTTTATGACAAGCCTGCTAAACTTGAGCTGCAACTTACTGTAAAGCTCTTACAGGTCTATTACTGTCAAATTAATTCTCTTGGGTAGAACGTTTCCATAAAAGTTATGACTATTAGAGATCCAACGATGGTGCACAATCTCAAGTTTTTGTAATTCTTTTGCTTCTTATTGCTCTCTAAAAGTAGCAGATATAAGAAAAGCATCCTTATGTATTAAACATAAGGACATTGGTAAATCAAAAATTAGCATTTGGAGAAGAAATTAGGGCGCATAGTTTGGGAGAGAGCAGGAAATAGAATTTTCCTATGGTTATGGTAGCTAGCGCAGTTAGCACATCAACTATGTGAGTAGAATTCTTAAAGTTTGAGAACATTTTAGGAAACCTAAAATTTACAAAAGGATGCAAACACATCCAGATACGGCTCGTTCCATTACAGACACAGGTTGAAAGCTCAAAAGGATAAAAACAGACATGTACAGTTTAGCTGTACTTCCGTTAGCCTTTCTGTTAGCATCATGAAGTCTCACTCTCTCAAAGACTCTATAAATTCCAACACCACTTTGCATTGGTTGTACTTTAGGTTTCGAGTCTTCGGTGGTTTATAGTCTCTCCGGCTTATTGTTGAAGAAACTGAAAATCATTTTATTTTTTACGATTTCTCGATGCAACTCCATAGATGCAGCATTTTGTTAAGCAGCCACGATTTTAATCATCCTAATAATGGACATACATATTGTGTCTTTGCCACACCAGTTCGACTACGTAATACTACCAGAATCCCAGAACTTTGACCTTTAACACGTCAGTTTGACTTTACTATGTGCTGAGGGGATTGCTAATTATAGCGTCGTCTGTAACGTAGCTCCGCACCTTATTTGGTTACCGAAGTTCTTTCCTGTACTAATTGTCATCATATCTGAGTTAGACAAAGCCGGGGAAACTGCACCTCCAGACTGCAGGACTGCTCTGCATCATGAGCACCACAAAGAATGTAAACTGAGAGCAGAGAGCATTTCACCACTCTGCGCGCTCACTCTTGGGTATCCTGGTTTATGGGCGCCTAAGTGCTCTTTTGTGCTTGTTTGCCTCGGCTCTCACATGCGAGTCCTGAAGTCACAGCCTTCCCCTGGATGCCCCCCATCATGCTGTGTTTACACCGCTGGAGGGCTGCTCTGATGCTTGACCTGGCTTGGCCTCATCACTTTGGAACGTCTCCAAAGTTCTTAGTCTGTGAGTGCTACTATCTTCCAGGCAGAGTATCCCCGTGACTTCTGGGATATTAGAGTACTTTGTTTTTGTAAGAAAAAAAAAATTGTTAAGATTTTTTCCATTCTTGTCTTCTGATGCGCATGTGATGTCCAGCTGCCTGCGCCCTGTCGCAGCGGTTTATTATGGAGTTTGAAGTGAGACCGAGTTTGATTATCTTCAAAGGATAATAAGTTTATTTTTACAGCTACAAGCATCAGATCTTCTGACTATAAAAGTAGTAGACTAAAGGTCGGCGTTTTTAAATTCCGCCCGAAGCGGAGCTGCGAACACAAGCGAGCGCTCTGTGTTCGATCCAGAGCGTTTAATTTTTTGCTGACGGTGCTGTTTCTTGTTAATTGTGTTCTGTAGGACAAAGAAATTAGCACCTCGCTTGTGGCTGTTGAGGCGAAAAAGCCTATTTTCAGTCTCAGTGATAAATGGATTCACAAAGACAACAACTCAAATCAAAATCCGTACATGTTCAGCTCCGCGCACCAGGTGAAGTGACGGCAATGGGAGGGGGAAAAAAAAAGGTGTCTCTTTGTGGTGGGTGAAAAAGGAATAAACTGTGTCAAAGATACAAAAGACGAAGTTGACAACACGTGCCGACTGGGTTTGCAGGAAGGAGCGGGCACGTGCGTCTCACTACACGAGCCTTGGCTCAAGATAGAGGCGAGGCGAGGAGAGGAGAGGAGAGGAGAGCTACCTTTGCTCTGTTCTATTTTGGTTTTCGCTCGGGATGAGGAGCCAAGCTGAGCACCATCCTCTAAATAAGTGATGGGAGAGGATGTGGATGCTTTTTCTTTGGCGTTGGGAGGATTTTTTGCTGTGCTCCTCGCTGCCTCGTTGCATCGAGGATTCTGCTTTAGCAGCACAGTGCACTGAAAAGTGTTACCAAAGGAACAGATTCGCAAGAATGCTTCACAAGTCAGATATTTAAAATTTGGACGTAATTATTTTTGCCTCGGATTTTACGTTCGTACAGAAATGAATAAGTTATGTTAGAGAGCACGGAAACAAAATTATAATAATAATAAAACAACAAGCTTGCAGGAAAATAACTAAACAAACCATTTCAACCAATATATGTATTGTTTTAGTGTGTAAATTATTATGTTTTTAATGTCTAATCTGTACATTAGATTAGTCTGAAATCTGATGCACAGATACGACCCTTTTCGCCGCGCTAAGCAGCTTTATCTCTGGCATTAGGTTGGTTTCCTCGCATTAATTATTCCCTTCAGGTCCAATTACAACTATTCTGTGGAAATGGTACCAGAATCTTGACCATGACGTTCCACATCAACAATGGGGGCGATGCTTTTGGGATAGAAATGGAACAAAAGCAGAAAGACTCTTTATTGTCCCACGTTGGGGAAACTGAGGTGCAGCAGCAAAGTGACAGAACATGGAGGCGTGTAGAGTCAACACAGAATTCAAATATATAAAAGAGAAATGAAATCCAGATTAAGAACATACTGTAGTTATCAACATTAACAGTCTCTGAAAACATGCATATGTATTTCTGTCTAATACAAATAAAACTCATTTTGCTTCAAATTAGTTAAAGCAGAACAATTTAACGACAATAAATTAGTAGAAAATGTTTCTTTTTTTTTCACTAAAATAGGATTAATGGCCAAGAACAACCAACCCCCATACGTCTCATACAGATTATGATGTATATGCCAGATTATGTCTTGTATTTTAGGTTCTGTTATGATCCCAAGTCTTGTCACAGCCTCTGGCTTTCTGTGGAATATCTGAAACCTTTATGTAACGTCAGTTGAGAAAGTAAATCCAAATGTTTAGCGCTGCAAATTATATTGCGGTATTTTTTGTGGCCAAAAGAATGAACCTCCACAGATCTGCTGATGTGGCCGATGCTCATATTAGCAGCACCTAAAAACCTGAAAACGACACTGAAACAAAAGTTTTCATCTCTCCTGCTAACGGCTTCCAGTTTGGATCCCTACAGAAACTTTTGACTCAGCTGAAAACCGACATACATTTCAGGCCCGTTCTGGAAAACGCTCACGCTTAAAGCTGACCCACCTGCAGAAACTGTCACTGTTCAGTTTCCCCTCTGGCACTAGGAGGCTTTCTGCTCTTGCTGACCTAGATGGAATCTGCAAATGGACTCCATGCTCTATGCAGAGGAGCAACTATATTCTTAGTCACAAATCTGCGCTGAATCTGTCTGATAGTAGAACAGCTTCCTGTTTGGGATTTTTGATGCAATGAGGACCGGAGGCGGGCAAGTTGATCCAAAATATTGATAATATCGATACCAATTCTGTATCCTTACTGGATCAAAGACTGATACTTTAGTTTCAAGTTCAATCTTGAATTTTATGGGGGGTTTTTTTCCTCAACTCTACCTCAAAAAAAAAAAAAAAACTTCTGATTTGCTCTCAGATTTTCTCTTTGTTTATTTGGGTAAAAGCATTTTGTAGATGCATATAAAATTTCTCCCAACTTCTATCCTCGGTGTGAACAAAAGAATTTACTGAAAAAAAAAACAGGGAAAACTCTAAAAATCAAAAGTTTGATGATATATAAAGCTTAAATTAAAAAGTATGGTATTGGTATTAGTATTGGTGATGTAAGCCTTATAGTTTCTTCATATTGGATCGATACCTCGGCACACCTCTACTGAGGACAGTTAATGTTTCATCTGCAGTCATATGTCCACATGCAGACTGACCAGCACTGATCCGTGATCTGGATACATCAGTATCTCTGGCCCAGACAGAAACAGAAGAACGAAACCCAAATATTTTGACTCATTTTGATTTATTAGAGAACAGCTGAATAAACGAATCACAATTAACCCAGCCTCTTTGCAAAAAGACGATTCCCAAACTCCTTCAAGACGATTACATCAACTTTATACGCCTCTCGACTTGCTGTCCAGAGTGATTGTGACAGCAGAGAAAGCAAAGTGAATTTCTCCGAAACAAAACACAGCTGTGACCATGTTATTAGGGGACAGAGCAGGGGGTCTGGGGAGGCGGCGGCTGCCACGTGAACTCAGAGTGACTGCCAGGTGGCTGTGAGAGATGCTGGCAGAACCTAATGACAGCTTGTTTTCGTTGGCCTCCGTGGATAGGACAGGGACGGAGCGGGGATAATGGGTCAGAACGGGGAGAAAAGGTAAATAGCAGTAATGTCCTGCTCAGATGAAACAAACCAGCCAGCCGGTGGAGGAAGGGGGAGCAAGCGAAAAAAATAGAAGAGTCAGGAGGACGAGGGGGGCTCAGTATCTCCGGGTAGAGCTCGTTCATCTGCAGACCGAGCAGAGGTGCGGCTGAGCAGCCCCGCGCTCTGATTGGTGAGGAGAGACACTGCTCCATCCCTCCCTCCTCCTCCTCCTCCTTCATTACCCCCACCCCCAGCTGAAGAAAGAGGTGCAGCAGCAGCGTCAGACCCAGACGGCACAAGACTCCAATCCCGACGCAGTGATTATTTTTTCCCCCCGCAGCATCTTCCCTAGGATGAAATCTCCAGAGGGTCTGCGGACAGGCTTTGTGTTTTTTATCACTGCTATCCAGCTCTGAATAACCGCATCTCCATCTGCAACTGGGCTTATAGTTTTTTTTTGGGGGGGGTTTTGTAAATAAGCTTTTTTTTCCCGTTTGTTTCCTTTATAATTAACCATCCTAAAAGGAAAGGAAAGCCAAGACCTAAAGAAAAACAAAACAAAACATCCATTGGCTTGTGCTGAAGAGGAAGACTCCGGGTCACCATGGGCAGGCAGGGGAACGATGCCTCGGCCGCGGCTCCAGGGATGCGCATCCAGTGCTCCCAGAGCAAGATGAGCCTGTCTGCGTCGTTCGAGGCGCTGGCCGTTTATTTCCCCTGCATGAACTCCTTTGATGAGGAAGATGGAGGTAAGACGACATGCGGGGAAACGACGCGCGCGTTCAGCTTCTGCTGGCTTTGGGGTTAGTGGCGCTGAGCGAGCAGCTCGGAAAGATGCACCAATTTTTTTTTTTTATATTTATTTATTTGTTCTGGTTGGAAATTATGGCAGGTCGAAAGAAGAAATATGAGTTATCCTTGGTTTTGGTTATCATTGGTTGATAATGAAGTGATGTTTATTTTTTTATACTGATACCAGAAACAAAGATGATCTTATTAAAAGAAGGAGAAGCCTGACTTTGCTTTCATTGGCTTGCGCTGATAGGACAGGGACGGAGCGGGGATCTGAGGATTATTTTCTGTTTTGCTCAGGTCAGGACCCCTGAGTCGTTGTGACATTGTGCCTCAAATTATTTATTTGTCAATCGTTTGATCAACACTCAAAACTAAAATTTACCTCAACAGCGTTAAGAAGTAACATCAGCTATTTATCAATTTTAAACAAACTCAGACTATCTGAAAGCTGCTTTTTGCCTCATTCTGACTGTGATTTGCGGGAATGATTCGCCTGGTTTGAAATGTTGTGGTTTTGAGGTCCATTGATGAGATCTGACTCGTCACTGATTGGCTGAGCAGGTCCGTTGCAGACGTCAGAGACAAACCTTCGTCGCTGCATCTCCTATTGAAAATTTGTGAAGAGCAGGAAGAGGAGGCCGGCTCAATAGCTCAGCTTTCAAGGCTGAAGAGGTTCATTACTGCACAGTGTGTGTTTGCACAAAAGACCAAGAATCTTCCAGACACGTGACAACTGCACACACCGGCAGAATATGACAGTGTTGCCAAAATCAATTATTTATGAGCGATTTGTGTCCTTCCAGGGTCAACAACGTTGGATTGTTGGCCTCGTTTTGAAGTCACTTGACTGCATGATTAAAGGTTTCACCATTCACACACTGTGAATCATCTGACTCCAGGAAGAATAAAGGAAGTCGTACACCTGACGGCGCCATGACAACAAGAGGTGCACCAATCAATCGGTCAGAGATTGGAATCAGTCCGTTTCCTTTTTCCTCTCTGGACGTTGTTTAGCAGATCCAATACTGAGAAATGTTTATTGCAGGCATCAGAACTAACAACTTCCACTATTTCTTGCCTTTCAACACATAAAAAACAAAACAAAACACAGGCACAACAAAACTTAAAAAAGCCAATCAAACTTCTCTGAGTTTAATAAATATAACGGTTAGGTGTCATACTCACACACACTAACCTGCATTGATGTGGAGAATCTTCTCATATGTTACTTTTGGATTCAAGACTATTTTCTCAATCAGAAAAAAAAACTCAAGAGTCTGGCACTCAATTTTTTCTTTGACGTGCGACAGTCCTTACAAAAGTGGTCAAATTTGCCCCTCAAAGATCACCAGACATTGGAATCAGCCATAAAAAGCCTTGATTGGTGCGTCTCTAGAGACGTCATCTTGTTTTGCTTTTCTGAGAATAAATAAAGCTATTGGATGGACAGAGAACACAGACAGACGTGGAAGGAGCAATTAATTAGCATCACAGTTGAACACAGATCAGTGTTTACAATAGAAACAGATCCGTGTTTCTATTGCAAAAAGAAACATGGATCTGTGCCGCAGTTTCATCTGTTTCTGCTACCCGCCTCACCGGCGTACCATAATGACAGGTTTTCCAATATGGAAATGTGAAGGTGACTTTGTTTTGAGCAGGTGATAAATGACCATATTTTGAGTGGGTGTTGGGTCACATGAGTTGCCAGCTGCCTGTGCAGTAGGAACCTTTCTTTGTGTGTGCAGGTGTTTCTATCCGGAAGGGGGAAACGGTTTTTGGTTGCAGAAGTAACTCGGTGCTGTCAAGATGCCGAGCGTTTGGAAATGTGTTTGGCTTCAAGTGGACACTGACGAGACATAAAGAAAATGAATAGATGACAATTTAAATAACAAGGAAATTTTCAGTGAGTCGACAGGTGTATCACCCCAGTGCCTTAAAGGGACAGTGCTGTGTTTTCCAGGCACATGTCACCATTTTATAGCACGATCATGTAACTATGTTACCTTCAGCTGTTACAAAAATCCCATGTATATAAAAAAAAAAGTGACGTCATCATTTAACATCTTGAAATTGGGCCTCTGTCTCTTTAAAAACTCCTGCTCTTTCTGAAACTCCGCCTTCATGAAGTCATCACAACATGGCTTCTCTATTAACCCTTTAACATTTTTGCCAGCGTTTCACTGACAGGTAGCTCGTATAATGAGCTCAGCCGATGCTCAGTTTCAACAGATGCTTGCTAGTTGCAGCTGGCTAGTCTGAAGGAGCTGAGTGGGGGAGTCGCAGGGAGGCAGGAGCCTTTGAACTTCGAAGCTGCAGCGTAAAGGCGGAGCTAGGTCCAACCAGGCGTCTTGCATAGCTGAATGGTTGCCAGGGGAGATAAAACAATTTCCCAAACATACATGAAAGAATATAAAGCTCAAAAAAGTTGATTTCACATTATACTGGCGCTTAAAAATTTTAGCTTTACCTTTTCAATAAGCATTGGTCAAGCAATGAGGGCGATGCCTGTAGTTTGTGTAGGTTTGATATGGTGATATGTGGTGATATCCACACAATGCTGCTGGTATCTGGAGATTTCTAAATCCATTCTGACATGATCTTGAAACCATCATTCGTAAGCAAGAGTTCCAACAGACACGGTTCTCTCCTCTGAACGCGACCGAACACCATCCACGTGAACAAAGCCTGACTCGATTCGCCGTTGTGAATTCATCCCTCTCTCTCTGTCTCTCTTCTCCTGTCTCGTGTTGCGACTGTGTGAGCAGAAGCAGGAGGTAAGAAGCTGCGGAGCACCGTCCAGAGGAGCACGGAGACGGGGCTGGCGGTGGAGATGAGGAGCAGGATGACTCGGCAGGCCAGTCGGGAATCCACGGACGGCAGCATGAACAGCTACAGCTCAGAGGGAAAGTAAGAGGACAGACAGACAGACAGGCGGCTGCGGCCGTTACATGATCGGTTCAGACTGAAGCTGTGAAGTGGTACCTGACCTAACGCTGTCTTCAATCTGATCTCTGGCTTTCAGCCTCATCTTCCCCGGAGTGAGGCTCTCCTCAGACGCTCAGTTCAGCGACTTCCTGGATGGTCTCGGACCCGCCCAGCTGGTCGGACGGCAGACTTTGGCCACTCCACCAATGGGTGAGAAGAGACTTGAAACGTTTTGTTTTTAATAATAAAAGAAAACTAGGGATAACAAAGCTTGTGGCTTTTTAAAAAATATCTTGTTCTGTCTGTTTTTTAGGGGACATCCAAATAGGCATGGTGGAGAAAAAAGGAGCCCTAGAGGTTGAGGTCATCAGAGCCCGGGGCCTTGTGGGTAAACCAGGATCCAAGGCACTGCCAGGTAGTTCATGTTCTCAGACAGACCAAATGTAACCAACTGTATCCTTATATATTCAAAATCAGAAAGAGGATTATTAAATAATTTTACAACTGTTCCAATGATAAAATGATACTGACCAAAAAAATCTTGTAAAGTACTACACTGCTTCACCTGAACTGAACTCAGTTGGATTCATTATTCCAAAATCATGTTTGGAATAATGAATTCAGGTTTGAACTAATGGACTTCAGATTTTCTTTTTATGGTTTTAATAAATAATTGGTACATTCAATTAATGTGTTTAACGCTATTTTGTTTCTAAAAATTATAAATGAAGGTTGTTTTAGTGGTGGAACTGTATGTAAATGCATGTTCTGTAATTAATCAACTGCAATTAATCGCATTTTGATCAAAAACCACGTATCAACAAAACAACCACCGTTTAAGATTCAAAAAACCCCTTTTGCTGCTAAATGATTTCATATATAGACATGTGAGCTCACCAGCAAAGATGGAAGATTGTTTTTAATTGTTAAAATTGTTTTCAGTTGTTTTTAATCTGTTACTTGGGTTATTCAGCCATCACATTTGTGCAAAGTGCTGCTATAGGTAATTAGCTTTCCAGACTTTCAGGAAGTCCTGATTGTTCCTGGAACTGTTGGACAGTGATGCTGGAGTTGGGGATTTCTGTGTGGCTGCAACATGTTTAGCATTGAGATGCTATTTCAGGCTCGAGTAGCTTTGCTAGTAGGCTAACTTCTTTTAGCTCAACTTGTTCAACCAAAACACAACAGAAGAGGACAGACAGACCCTAGTCCGTTTTGTTTTTTAGGGGGGAAGGAGGTTAACTCACTGCATTGTAGCATTTGGGATTCTTCATACACAACAAGCAGCAAGTCAAAACTGTAACTCACCTTTCTCTCTTTTGTCAATTCCAGCACCATATGTAAAGGTTTACCTTTTGGAAAACGGAGCCTGCATAGCCAAAAAGAAAACAAAAGTAGCAAGAAAAACTCTGGACCCTCTCTACCAGCAGCAACTGCCGTTTGAGGAGAGTCCAGGAGGGAAAGTTTTACAGGTAACTAACAAAATAATGCTTTTGACTGGTCACCTCTTCATTTGATCAAAATGTTTAGCATTTTAATCAATTGTTGTGACTTATTTTTATTTTTTCGAATGTTTTCTCAGGTCATCGTCTGGGGCGACTACGGCCGCATGGACCACAAATCCTTCATGGGAGCGGTCCAGATCCTGCTGGACGACCTGGACCTGTCCAACATGGTGATCGGCTGGTACAAGCTCTTCCCTCCGTCCTCGCTAGTGGACCCCACGCTGGCCCCGCTGACGAGACGAGCTTCCCAATCCTCGCTGGACAGCTTCTCGCGATCGTAGCAGCGTTGCGGACCTAACAGCGTCGTTGTAGCAGCCGGTGTTGCAATTTACAGGTCACGAGGCCCCACCCCGGTTACACTGCATGCTTGATGTTGTGTCTTCTGAGCCTGTTTCTAGGGGCGCAAAAAAAACAAAAAGAAACAACAAAAAAGAAATAATAAAACGTGATCCTGTGTTTTAAGCTAAAACGTTGCGCACATTGTGCACGTGGCAAAGCGCGTTGCAAGCACCCAGCGGCAGGGAATTGCCAGGTGTCGCTTGTCTTTCGGAGGAAGCCGGGACAAACTCCTTAGCACGAGGAACTCATCGGTTCCGGCTTTTTCTTCCAATTCGAAGCCATGGGGAGGGGCCGATACCGGGAACCGCTAGATGAGTTCCGGCAGAGGCCCCTTTTTAGAATGAAAAAAAAAAAAAAAAATCAATGTTATGTTGATTTTTAACATTTTTTCCTGTCTTTTTTTTTTATGTCTGTACTTTTATCTGAATGGGGTCAAGGTTGGGGGGAGGGTGACGGTGTTTCTAACCAGATGCTTTGGTCACACCATGCCAACAAACATAGCGACATAAATGCAGTTGTGGAGACCAACACTTTCAAAGACGGGGAAGGTGTGTGTGTGTGTGTGTGTGTGTATGTCCTCCTACATGCAAGACAAAATGCATTGCATCCTCTGGGTTGATGTGCTGAGCCATCTATGCTGGTAAATCACCAGTTAATCAGGGGCAATACTGAAGTGGCCACCCACCAACACTCCAGAATACACAGTAGCAATCCCAACCCCATGAAAAAGACAAAAACAAAGTACAACTTTTTATTTTACACCTTTGTTGATATACCGTACAAAAAATCAAACTATGATTTTTATTTTTTTTTACCCCTTCTCGGTTCATTTGCATGGGCACAAACTCTTAGCTGAATTTATTTATTTTCTTGAGGCTGTAACTTGCAAAAAAAAAAAAAAGAAAAAAGTTGAAGAAAACTAAATGAAACAAAGCAGCCGTTTTCAACAATTTATATTATTTTTAAAGAAATATTTCACTAGTGCATGGTTTTCAAGGGGAGTGAATGCAACATCGGGACAAAAAAAAAGACATTAGTTTATCATTCTTTAAACCAGTCTTGGGTGTTTTTTTTTTTTTTTTTTTTTCAGACATTCAGATAAGGGAACTTTAAAAAAACAAACAAACAAAAAAAAAACATTTGGAGTTATTTAAGAAAAAAGTGACAATGAAAATAAATGTTATTTATTTCATTGTGAAATGCTCCAGCCTTATAAAGAAACATTATGTGCAAATTGTACATTTCTCTTCTTCTTCCTGGTCCCAGGGTAACTTCTCTTTGTAGTATTCACTGCTACCACCACTTAGTTCCCTGATATGGTCCTAATTTTAGGACTCCGTTACTTTACAGTTCCGCATCGTTTTTAGTACGTTTTTTTTTTCTTAGTTTGTTTTGAATTGAAGTTTGATTTCACAAGCATGTTGAAAAGGATTTTCTGCAACATGTCTTGGGCACAACTTGCAGTAACTCAGCATGTTTTGATAAAGACAATATTTGGACTTTTTGCAGATTCTTGTACAGTGCATGCAAACTTTATTACTTTTCTCCCTCGCAATTAATCGAGCAGCAAATCAGAAGTCGGTCTTCCGCGGCCAGTTGTCGAGGTCTAAAACGAGATGAGAGAAAAGAAGAAGAAAAAAAACGACAAAAGAACATTCCATCCCCAAAGTCATATTTTCTTTCTGAATATTAGAGGGAAAACAAACAAAAAAAAAGGGAAAGAGGGGAAGAAAATGGAAAAAAAAAGTTTTATATTTTATCAAAGCAAGCAAAATAAATGTGATTTCCAAGTATGTTTATTTTCACGCTGTCGTCGACAAACATGCAAAACGATCCTTTTTGGTGCGCCGAGGCTCCCGTAGCGTCGTTCAGGGGCCTCGGCGGCGGAACGGCGGCGGGAAGCTGCGGTTCGGTTTTACAAGCACTTAGTGAAGACGAGCAAATCACAAGTTTAAACAACAGTAGGGGATATTGCCACAGAAATCGTTTTTATTTCTTTCTTTCTTCTTCTTCTTTTTTTTTTTTTTAATAAAAATGACATTGATTTACTATATTTTTGTTAATTTCATTTTGAAGCCAAGACCAGTTTATTTTTTATTTTCTATTTTTAGTAATTACCAATACTTCCCGTGTCCGGGAGGCATACGAGTCTTACAGTCACATTATGTCTGAATGAAACGGAGCTGAGGCATTGTTCCTTTTTCCACATGAGAAAAAAAAGAGGCGCATTTTAATATCTAAAAATCAACTTCGTCCCTGTAACAGAACACAGTATATATTTTGAATTTACTGCTCACTGTACATACCTTTAGATGTCAGAATTTGAATAGACCATAAGCAGATACGTACGTTCTCTTTTTGGAGCAGGAAAAATGCCTCAGGATGACAAAAGACATATGTTGTTTCTTTTTGAATGCCTTTTTGATTTCCTCTTTTTTGGTGCAATGTGTTAATGCCAAGGCTATGTCTTGGCGAAGTATGGTTGAGTACAGAGATTTATGTAAGTTATTTTTCAAATTAAAAAAATAAAAGAAATTGATATTACATTGATACAGATGGTTGCGTTTTGATTCGGCGCGGACGAAGAGCATCGGGGGAGCAAGTCGAGTTGGAGAAACAGGAAGCGTCGTCTGCCTTTCAGGTCTCATATGGGGGAAAAAAATCAGACCTTATCCTGCCTGTCCTCTGGCAGGATCAGAGGAAAAGTTGGACTTTGGTTGGTTCTAATGTGACAACTCAATCATTTACATTATAATGCCCCATTTCCGCTTCCCTAAGCATCTTTTTCAAGCCCTTGCAGCATAAATCATTTCGCCACAATGGCAGAAGCAACAAAAACAAAATCTCCTAACGGACACAGAGGTCAGTCTCGCTGCCAGGACTGACCTTGGGACCCATTCATCTCCTGCAGTTCGTCGAGACTTTCTCGCAGGAATCGTGCTGATCTCAATGGATCACACCTTCTCCATTTCACTCAGTTCAGCTGGAGCGTTTAGATTCCAGCTGAAATGCGACGCAGGACTAAAGAGAGAAACATACAGATGCCACCCAAAGGCCCCGGAATAATAAAGTCTCAAAAATTAGTCTAAATATTTAAAGAAAGTCTGTATTTTGAAAAAAAGTCAGAAATGACTCGCACTTCTCAACAATTAACTGAACAATCTTTATCCGTATTGGGGCAATCGGTCACTTGCATGTTTCCACTGGTTCGTTTCGAGATTTACCTTTGGTAGTCCACAGATTCTTTGACGGAGTCGAGTCAGGACTCAAACCGAGCCACTACATTTCATTTTTGGGGCGTTCTCTGGAGCATCTGGAAACTACTGTGGATAAAGAAGGATTCTTTAGAAAAATCAATAAAATTACAGGCAACCCAGAGCTTTTATGAGACCACAGTACAAGTCATCGGCGTCTTCAGCTGCTGTCTGCAATACAGAAAATTGAGAGAGCAAACTATAATAAATTAACACTGTCATCTAATCAACAGATCATATTAGCAAACCAAATTAAATCAACGGGACATCAATATCTTTTGAATCAAATTATCGATAGACAAGCACAAAGCTTTTCCTCTGTTAGTGGAGCAAAAAGTCAAGGGCAACTTGAATTGCAACAAATTGCGATTCACCCCACAAGTCTTGATTCAGTGTGAGGCTCCTGATGTCAAATGAACATTTCATCTAATTTCATTCTCAAGCACTTTGAATTTTTCATAAAGGCTCTCTGTTTCTGATCAAACCCGTCGTGATCAGATTCAAACTGAATTTAAGCTCAGTAAGTTATTCCTGCTCCATAAAAGGCCAGACACTGATAAATTCTGTCTCACGTTAGTTTGTGTTTCCTTCCGTTATTGTGCAAAAATAAACATGACTCGCAGATGACTGAGGTTTACATGGGAGGAAGGACTTCCTGTTTGCATCGTATAAAGGGAAAATACCCAGTGCATTAGTTCAGTTCTCCACATCAGACTGAAGTGTGATGAACTGGATCAGGACGGACCAGTTCAGCCTGCTCTGAACTAGAACTCATCCGGCTGGACGTGTCTGGATTTACCTTCAGTATTTGCACATGGTATCTCTTGTGTAGCCGCGGACTCTGCTCATCAGGTTTGTGATTCACCCAACATTTCCTGAACTAAATAGCTACATAACCATTTAGCTGATTCCAACTGTTCTTCTTTCCCTTTGCAGATTTTCCTCTCTGAGGATCTGCCCTCCATGATGCTGCTGTCCTGGAGCTCTGCGAGGCAACACCTAGAGGACACGGCCTCTCAGGCGCTGGACGTTTTCACCACTGGTGAAAGGACGACCTGGAGGAAGACCGTCCTCCTCCTCCTTACCTGCGTCACGTCGAGCCTCCTGCTCGGCTCCCTGCTCCTCCTCTACCTCCTCTTCGTCGTGGATTACGAAGCGGAAGTGGCGAGTGGCGTCGCGGGGTGCTTCGGGGTTTCACTGACTGTTGCCCTTTTCCTCTCGAACAGAGTGAGATGTCTGGGGACTCTGTTCGTGGTGTCCGTTTTCATGAAAAAGAGCCGGAACCTGCTGCTGACCGCCGGAACTAGCTTAGTCGTCCTGAAAAACATCCGCAACACCCTGCGGAACCTGACCCGCCTGACGCGGAGTATGATCTGCAACCTGAGGGCCAAGAAGGAATCCGTCGTTGCTCCGTTTAGCAACTACGTCAAGATGCTGGAGTGGATCGGAGGCGTCCTCAAAGGGGTCACCGACCTGGGCGTCGTCAACCTTGACTCAAAGCTGAAGGTCTCGCCCAGAGTAGAGTCGGAGGTGTTCAGGTTGAAGCTGCGCGAGGCCGAGCAGCGGCTGAACGAGACCGCGAGGTTCGTCCAGGGCGTCATGGAAACGGTCTCCTCGGTGACGGACAAGGTGTTTCCCGCCGTCAGCTTCCTCGTGCTGCTCGCGTTCATAGCTCTGCGCGTGAGGAGGTACTGCGGCGACGTGACGTACGAGAACAGCTTCATCAGCGGGAGGTTCGTTGAGTTCGACGAGAAGCAGAAGGCCGGAGGGAAGCCGCACGTCCTGCCGCTCACCGCGGAGGAAGAGAGGCGGTACGCCGCCATTCCGTCGGCGCGTCCCACCAGCAGCGAGGGGAAAGCCGTGCTGAGGTTCGGCGCCCCGGTTTTCTCCCACTTTGTAGCCTGGGCCCTTTTCATAACGGTGGACGCCTTGCTGTACTGCTTTGTTGATACTGTTACGAAAAAGTTAGCGGAGCTGAAGCCGTTCCGTGTGCCCCTGATAATCAGCTTCAAAGTAAGTTTTGTGATATTTTTTTAAATACAGGTTGATTTTTGTGTGTGTGTGTGTGTGTGTGTGTTTTTCATATAAAGATGTAAAAAACAAACAAACTCTGAGCTATGTCTCAGAAATATTCTAGGAAAAAAAGATATTTTTGAGTTACAAAATTTAAATATTTTTTAAAATTTCTGAGATTAATTCTTTGAACTTTTAGATTAATCCATATTTCCTTGTTTTTCTGGAAAATTTCTGACTTTGTTTGTGTAAGTCTTCTCCATGCAATGGCCCCAATAAGCCATTGCAGATCTTCTCTTTAATAATGTGGTTAATCAGAAGACTCACTCTATTTCCTTTCCAGGGCATTGCGACTTTGATAGGCATACAGATCGAAGAAGACGAGCGTCAAATGGATTTTTCCTACGATGTGACTTTGTTTGAGAGAAAGTGTCTCCCTGAACCCGAGCTGCTGTTGCATAACTCTGTGCTGCCACTGAGCGCCATCCTCATCGCCCTGATCTTCATGGCTCTCATGGCTTCCAAAGTCTCCCAGCTCAGACTAATGGTCTGCGATCGGTTCTTTTCCGACGCCAGCAATGCGAGGGTGGAGTTCCTGCATCGCAAGATCCTGAGAAAAAGATTGCAAACAAGCAAGAGAGAAAAAAATGAAAGCAGCATTATGTCATTTATTCTAAAGGTTAGCCTATAAAATTATTGCACTGTGCTGTGCTATGTGAGCTAAATGTACAATGCCTCTAACAGGAAGTGTTTTTGTCTCTCTCTCTAGCTACATTTCTGGTGTCCGATGTTCTTCCGACCCAAAGATGAGCGTCAGAGTATGGCTTAAAGATATGGTTCTCTTTACCCATAATGCTATCACGTTCAATAAGTTGCAGGTTTGTTTAACAGACTGAATGTTTGTCATTTAAAAAAATTGGTCCAACTTCAGGATGGACCATCCCGAAGATCGTATTTAATGAACACATTTGTGTGGATGCACAAAACCTGGAGTCAACTGTCTTTGTTCCTGTTCAAGATGAGGAATGCTTTGATCTGACCCAACATATCGACTTGAGATCGAAATCAAGACTTTCTAATGACAAACCTCCAACTCTGAGACTCATTCAGCAGGTCCAACGGTCTATAATTCTGTTAGCTGTGCCTCCAGAGATCCGCGTGTCCCATGTGATGCCGGATGTTTAAAAAAACTGAGAACACTACACTAAGTGCCGTACACATTGCTTTGTTGCTCAAACAAGTCTGGCCCTCAAGATGACACCAGTGGCTGCTCCAGCGCCTGGTTTGCATCAATTGACTGCTCTGTGTTGCGTTCAGGTTCCTCTGGCTATTTGAGAGGAGCTGCACAGAGAGCAACTCAAACACTTGTTTTGTTACTGTATCATATTCAATACAAAGCACTACGTTTCTAAAGCAGGATTTCAGCTTTTTCCTGCAAGTTTTTTTTGTTTGTTTTTTGTTGGCTTTTTTTTTTTTATTTTATATACATTGAACCACGATGAAAAGTGTTACAAACTGTTGGATCAACAAGTTTTATCAAAACAGAGCACAAGCAAGCTAACGTTAGCTTCAGTACATCACCAACAGGAGCAGGAAGTGAGATCATTGAAGATCACTGAAGACTGTGTAATAACACATTTTACAGCATAATGTCTGAAGATTGCAGTAGCTAGCTATTCTCACCAGATTGAACTACGTGGGCCGGCATATTGTTGGCAGCATATTTCTGTCTGGCAGAAACTACGATTGGGACAAAATATGTTCATTGCCAAGGAAAACTACACCTCCAGAGCCCAAAACGTTATTGGTGTGTGAGTTCAGTAGAAAACAACTACATTATGTTGATTTTGACATACAGCTAGAATAGAATGTCTTTATTTGACCGGGACTTAGCATTGCTGCAAATTGTCTTGGATAAATATTTAGGGCAAATACATCCCGACTGAGACGTTCCAGTATAATCTGATTACTTACATGAACGCCTGCAGGTCACTGTGTCCAGCTCCCCAGGGAAAACGTTGCATCAGGCTGATTTAAGCAGCATTTGGGAGGAAGCGTGAACTGGTTGACATTGGTAGAGACAATGGAAATCAGCCAATACTCCCAAGTTACTGTACTGAGTTTCCCTTATTCTTTGCACCAATAATAAACCAGAAAACTGTAAACTACTATCTTTTTGAGTATTCTGAAACACTAAGCTGACAGATCTGCTTGAGCTGACATACTGACGTGACAAAAATGTGAACATAATAAATGTAACATTCCATTAAACTGTGATATTCTCATTCTCACAGATGACAAACCATGAGTCAGTTCAATTCAGCTTCACCGAATTCTCACTTTCATGATGTAAGGAGACGGGTGACATTATTTTTAGACAAATATCAGACCACATTTCACGTATAAATAGATTTTTGTGTGTGTTTTTTTTTTTGTTTTTTACACAGAGAAGGCTTCAAGGAGCCTCATTTTCATGCTGCAGAGTGTAGAGCAGCTCCAGTTGCTTACATAACCTATGACAGATATACTCTACATGCGCAGCAAGCAGCGCTATGTTCTCCCTTTTCCTGCGCTGTCATTTCCCGTACAGATCTTCCAGGAGTTTCTTCGCCTCTCCTGGAGCTCGGCCGTCGCCTCTTCGGCTCCAAGAGGCGACGGCCAAGTATTAAAAGGTCACTTTGTCAGTATTTTCTGGGAGAAGAAAATCCGGATATTATGACGTTTTGTAGCACAACATTCCATAGGGGGAAACAGATGGATTGGTATCTTGTTAGGTTGTGTTAAAAATGTCTTGATCACTTTGATTATTTTATTTTTTTTCAGTTTTAAGTTTCATTTGTTGGCTTATATTTTTGTCACTATTGTATATATTAAGTTATCAGCATATCAGTCATGTGTAACGTTAACATCTGAAGAAATTATGGCGTGCAAAGCTTGGTTAATAATAAAAATGGATGTAGTGTACATAAACTTTAGTTATAAAAAAGGCTTTTAAAGTATGTAGCTATTAAAGACCCAGTGTTAAGCAGAATTTCCTTTCTGCACGTTTCTGTTCTTGCATTTGGGTACTGCTTCTAGAAACAGTCCAAAAAACAAAAAAAGAAAAAAACAGTCGTTTTGGGGAATAAGTAAATGTTCTACAGGTGTCTGCAAAACCACTTGTTTCAAAAAATCTCTAAATTGTTGCACAATTTAATTATTTATCAACCCCCAGCCGAGACCAGCCTCTCCTGGCCAACCGCCCAAGTAGAAACAAGATCTTTTATCAGTTGCTGAAAAATTACTTGTAGTTTTATCTCATTTTTAAGTCAAGATACTTGCAAGAACAACTAGCCTAAAAATACTTGGTAGATGTTGCATTTTTGCAGTGAGGCGATCGGCCAGATCACCAGGAAGTGTCCCACAGCTTCCAATGCCCAAACCGCCTCTGTCTGAGAGGATCGGTTTCAGAGAACCTCTTTACGTTACTCAAAGAAAATGAAAATGTTGCCTTATTTCCATCTGTTTATTGAAATTAAAATAGCAAATGATGGTCGTGTGTCTGTGCTGACTAATGGAGCACAGCTGGTTGCCTCATCCAGAGTGTGGTGCCGATGTCTCGTAGAAATCCGTTATGGTACAGTAGAAATTCACAAACCACCGCTTCCCTCATCAAGCGTTTGTGCTGCCAGAGACGAGAGGAAGGAAGTAGCATTTGCTCAAGCATGAGTAGACCTTCTGTGAGTCACACGCCGCCACTGACCCGTGAGGCAACCTGATAAGCTCATGCTGTGTCTTAACTGGCCCTGTGGCAAAAAACCACGGCCGCACGCCAAGCCCAATGGGAAGCGGGCGCATGACGCTCAGTGACGGCTGCAGACCTTTTTTTTTTTTATTTTTATTTTTTATTTTTTTACTACCACAGTGAGAGAATGCTTCTCCATACATGGGCATAGTCGTAGCGCACGGGGCCGGCTCAAATCCCGCTTGATCAGCACGCCGCAGCCCGTCCGGGTCAATCGAGTCAATCTGAACTCTTTCATGCACATGTATGCGTGTTTTTCATGAATATTTCATCAAATGAAAAGATGCTTTCGGGTGAGAAAAATCAATCCCGTTGCCAGTGGCAACAAGCACTGGGGAGAAATGGGGATTAAAGATTAAGAAAACTGGCATAAAAGAAGAAAAGAAGCAGATGCACGTTCACATCTAGAGGCAGCTTTATTGCACAACTGCCGTAATATGCAGAACTGGCGTAATTACGCCAGTTTATTGCACAACTGGCGTAATATAATGAAGGGTACAATTATTTGTTTTCCAAGCCGCTATGCAAAACACGAAATCGAGCTGAAACATATCACTCCAAAAACATTTAGTGGGTTGTACTGGAAGCCTGACGCAGCTGAAGAAACGTGCCACGGTTTTATCTTCCAGCAGAAAGCTGAACGAGGTGTTGAGCAGCGCTAACATGAAGGGAAATCCTCCTCCATTACTGCAATAGATTCACTTTACATGTCTAAAACTGTCATATCTATGGGGAACATCCCTTCTTTACCGCTTTGATAGCATCTTGGACATACTGCAGGGACACAGCTGGACATCCAGAGAGACCTTCATGTTCTCGGTCAGTTCAGACAGAGATGACTTTGCCTTCATAGGGCTTTCTGATCACAGCTGCAGGTCTGTCCACCTGCAGGCGGCACACAAAGCCAAAAGAAAGGTTAAGTCTCTTGTGGAGCTCAGTGAATCTGCCAGTAGCTGTACTTCTATTGACCATAGAATGACACAGTTTTGACATTTCAGAAATAAAGTCGCTCAGTAGAAATGCGGTAAATTTGATGAATTCTAGTTTTTTGGATAAAACGTTTTGGCGCTTGGAGGAAGTGGGGTGCGTTTGGTCGCCACTTGCACAAAAATGCGATGGCAACACTGTTTTTGTGTCACTGAGTCGTGTGATCAACAACTACACTTTGGCACTGGCGTAAAAGACGACAATCAGTGGTTAGAGGATAATTATCACATGAACAAACTTATTCACCTGTGATTTTTAAATGCATTTTCTATTTAACGGAAAGGCCGCAACTGCGAAATTGTGTTTTTTCCACTTTAGCCGAATATGATATTTGTTTTTTAAAGGAAACACAGCTAGTGATCGTTAAGTAAGGTTATGTGAGTATAAACTGGTGCAGATATGTTGTAGATTACCCAAAGACTTTTAAATCAAACGTTCAGCAGGATGTTAGTGAGCAGGCAGTGACTGTGATGAATAATTTGGATGTCGGGGTATATATGTGACCCTACGCTGTGCTGCCTTGACGTCGTCGCGTGCATCGACTCACCTGGTCTCGTTGCCTGATTCTTTTGTAAACGAACTCGGAGAACGGTCCTCTGCGAATGAACCTGCCCTGACCCGGTGAGACGTGGAGCTGCCCGGCCTCATAAACCAATTTCCCTCTGGAGACGGTGACGATGGGGACGCCGTGGCACTCCATGCCCTCAAAGATGTTGTAGTCCACGGCTTGGTGGTGGGTCTTGACCGAAATCCTCCTGCACAGTCCCAAACATCAGAACCTTTTCAGTAATTGGACGCAGCTGAGAGAGGAAAGACGTTCAGTGAGACTGACTGAGTCAGACAGCAATCACTGAGGTTTAACGTTCATTCCTTTTTTTTTTCTTCTTCTTCTCTTACATACAGCATAACCAAAGCCTCTTTCTGTCAGTAAAAAGCTTTTCAACTTGTATTTATTTAATATTATGTAACTGTCCCATCAGTTCGAAGACGACTGGAGTATTTCCGATGTCTTGATGCTAAAATTTGAATCTGGATATTGAGTGTGGTATGAGTTACAGAAAAATATGGAATGAGTATTTTTCATTTTTCACCAAAACAAATGTAAACCTATTACATAAAAAAGGTACAAATAATACTAATAATTTATGCAAAATCAGAACTTATGAACTTGTTTACAATAAAAGTGGATTTATTTTCCACAACCACTACATTTCTTTCTTAGTTACATCATATTGATCTCAAAGGCGTGTAATTCAATTTAAGCTGATCTCCTTTCAACTCACATCTTTTTATTTATAAATTAAATTTTGAGGTTTTCTCAAGAGATCCCACAAATTTTCTGTCAGATCTACATCTCCACGTAAACTAATTATGTTTGTTCGTTTGATTGTATGTCTGGGCCAAAACCTATTCTGTCTTTACAAAGTTTTCTTCAGATCTGCTTTGATACAGTCCACTGCAGGAGTTCCTTCCCACATTCAATCCCCAAAATATTCATACCTCCAGCAGATGTGCATGTTTCCATGTTATATTCAGTAATAAATGAAAAAATCTTAAATGGACTTATTTCAATCCAATTTAATCATTTTGCATGTTTGCTATGTCTCATAATGAGTTGATGATGATGGTATCGTTGCCATCACCCTAATTCTGTATTTCCCATAATTCTTCAGAAACAAGAAGTTGACTCAGACTGGGTTACTTGTAAAAGTTAATATTATTTCCAGTTAAAAGAAATATGTTGGTAAAAATAAATAGATCTTCTAACTTCCTTTTTAAATCACTGGAATGATTTCAGCTGAACTTAGCTGCAGTAGTAAAACCTGGTGGAGGTGATCCACCAGCCTTACAGATTTACATTCTGGATTAGATGTGGATGCTGTTTAGACAGAAAGTGTCAAACACTGTGGCAGTCTAAGCAAAGCCGCCGGATGGTTACAGCACACTGATGGCGGCGCCTTGCCAAGCTTTTAACACAGCCTGAGGAAAACACAAGCAACACATCCGTCATCTCCTGTAGCCTCCTAACAGCCAGAGAATCATCTACAAGTGAGATTCAGTTTGAAATCTTCACCACAGACCACACACCAACACATCGATACTATAATCCGGTGTTGCTCAAGGAAGTCCTTTTTTTAAAAATTCAGTTACAACAATTTGCAGAAATATGTATGAGCTCCACATTATAAGTTAGTTGTGTCTTGTTGTAGAGCATTTCAATTAATGAATCCAGTTGGGTCTGGAGTTGTATTTGGGAGCCAATTAGTTCTGCTTCTGGAGATAATCTCTCCGTAAACAAAGCTCTGCGCTGTACGCAGACTGATGATCCTACAAATAAATCACATCCAACTGAAAGACCAGATCGGCCTGGTAGAGTAACACGAGTCTGACTTTGAATATGTCATTTCCCGCCACCAGCCCTCCTCCTTTCACACGCCTCCAGAGTTCCCATTGATACCCAGAGTCGTGCATCACGGCCACTGTTGTGTGTGCTGACCAAAACAAGATGTGTCCTCATTACTCAAGCAGCTCAATTATGAGAAACGAGGCAAGCGTCAGTTACGTAACCGTTTACGGCGCCCGGTCCCACCGGATGTTGTTGAGGCTACGCTTGTGCCGGGGGTAGGGGGGAATTAATTACGCCGTTTCACAGATGACTTCACAGCCAAGGCGGCTGAACACGAAGCGAGCGCGTGGTTGGAACGCGTCCTTTAAGGGTCACACCACTCTCCAAATGTAAGCAGTGTATTCATTTACAGCACAGTAAATGCTCCAGTTTATGTGCAGTGAGCTGTTACACTGTAAAAACAAAATCTTACCAAGCAATTTTGGTCTAGTTTCTAGTGCAAATGTTAGTTTTACCGTATTTCAAGAGTACTAACTTACAAGTGACTTTTCAGCAAGATATAGGATCTTGTTTTAATAATGATCCCTTAATATTGTTGGAAAAGTTCTGGTTGAGAGAAATAATCTGTCAGT